>NC_134416.1:38368179-38724013 GCF_030867145.1 Opisthocomus hoazin | reverse complement strand
ATCCAGGTTATTCTTATTTTTTTACTTCTTCCCATATAACCACTCAGTTAACTTCCAACATGGGAAACTGAAATAAGTGTGGAATAGGTGACAAAAAAGTTCAGAATGTTTATTTCTCTCTTCTGCCATAGGTAAAATCTTAAAGAAGAGTGATAAAAGAAAGACCAGATTCTTTTTATTACCAACATAAAACTCAAAGCTTTCAAGTGTGGACAACTAAAATAAAATCCTGCATTTGAATGTTGTAATTATTTCTTGTTTAGATAAATTGTCCTCTTCAACCTTAGCATTTTGAGCATCTTCAACAAAATATCAGGGTCTAAATCTTGTTCTAGATTCTGAAGTCTTGTTCTAGATGCTGAAATCTGCATGTCTCACCTGGAAACTCCCCAGTTTTCTTTGGTAGAAACAACTGGTGTTAGCAATAAAGAGCCAGGTCTGAGCTCACAGAAGATGTTTCATCATGTCAAAGTGTGTTTGGGGGGGGGAAGTATGCTTGCTATTGGATAGAGGAAAGATTGTGTGGAAAAGAAATGCTAAACTCCAGCCATGAAATTGCAAAAAATAAAATAAACTTAGACAAACAGAATCAAAGAGAGAGAGAGGAAAAGAGAGACAGAGAACATCAGTCCCTCAAATATTTCAGTCTTACAGAAAGTCAGACATAGGTAGTCACAGCTCTGTTTGTCTTTCTAATGAACCTAAAATCTTCAAATCTGAAAATCGCCACTCGCTCTTTGGAAACAAACCAAACCCTGTGCCAAATTTCATACCAATGCGATACTCTTTGGTTATGGTGAGAAGATTGATAAATTACTGTATCCAAGGTAACTACTTCCTTTCTGGTCTGTTTTTAAACTGAAACATAAGAAAATTAACCGCATATTTCCACTGCAGCCATTCCTCTTGTCTCCTCTGTTCTCCATTTTTGGGAAATGAAAATATCTTGCATACAAGCCACGGCAAGTTCATACAGGAAAAAAAATAGTTTAACAATTCCGCTTCTGAAGTTCGCTTCTGTGTAATTGTATTCTCTCTTTGGGCCTTATAGTCTTGAACTGATGAATACATGATAGTTGAAGGAAAAGGAAAGCTCTGAATGGCCATCACAGGAAGAGATGTGGGAAAGATTGCTCTTGAACATGCACCCTCTTCCAAGACGCTCTTAGCAGCTCCACAAAGAAAAAGAGCCTGAGGTACGGAGAAGAGGGAATATTTTAGAGCAGGAGTAGCAGGCAATTCCAACGGCATCTCTCAGACAATTGATGGGAATATCAGCTCCTATTCCAAACCATTAGCTGCTGGTGGCAGCATGTCTCTGAGGAAAACCGTGACACCAACAGTCAGGGGAGTCCGGAGTCAGGCAGCTTTTCATTTGGAGGCCAGGGGAAGTTTCAAGCTGCTTTGCCCTGCTGATCCCTGAACTTCATGGGTGTTAGAGGACTTGCTCTCCTGCCCTTCCTGCCAAGAAAACAAACCTTTTCCTTCTAAGGAGACACTCATAAAATCCCCAGCTTAAAGAAATAATAAAAAAAAAATCCCAGCAGGGGAAGCTTCCTATGTATCTTTCTGGAAACTCTTTCCAGCACCCAGGGAGCTCCTTACAGTCTTATAGTCAGCATATTTACAGCACCTTCTCTTTCCACTTTCAGCTGTTTTTTTATGTTTTTCAACTAATATAAGGGAAAACAGTAAAAGCAGAAAGCATTCAGGAAATTTTATTAAGCAGCTGTAATGGGTGGTAGATACTAGTTGCATGCCACAGAACATCAGTGGTACTGCTCAAGATGTCTCTGAGGTGAAGGGGGACTACTTGGAGAGATTTATTAGGTCCTTAACCTCAAGTTAAAAAGGAGAGATAAATAGAGGGAAGTCTCCTCCCAATAGACCTCAACTACTTACAAATAGTCAGAAGACTCATTGCAAACCTTATGGTTTTTATCCCAACTTCATTATCCTTTATGTTACATTTCTTAAAGCTGAACTAAATAATTACATTCAGAATGAAGTGTGGAGCTCCCTATCCTTGAAGAAAAAATGAAAACAAAAGCCAAGAACATTTCTGCGTGCTCTCCCACAGCTGCCTGAGTGTACACACACACACACGCACTCGCAGGGTTGTGGAGATGTCCTCAAGTGTAAGCCTTTGTGTTCTGCTCTCCTCTTCAAAGGCCCTTGTGCACTCTGTGGCCAGATTTGAAGCTTCATAAAAACAAAGTCCTTTTACTGACTTCAGGAGGTAAAGCCTACTACATAAGCAGTTTGAGGAAAGAGAAACAAAAACCTATTAGTACTTGCTGACATTTTTTTGTGCCCTGAAAAAAATTTTGAATTCTCCATTGATTGCATGTTAAAGTAGGAGTACGCAAACCTAAAGGTGACAGCTTGACTTTCAGCAGCAGCAGCCCAATGTCGAACATCAGCACTTACTGATCGTGCCTCGGCGTTAACTAATGCGGTTTCTGTGCAACCTGAGGGCATAACTACGGGCTGTTTGCAATATCCCAAATTTCCCTCATGATCTCTAATGTTTACTTAAACTCTAGAAACTGAGATGTAGATTTTCATTCATTTTAGCTTAGAAAATATTGTGCTTTTACTGACTGTTACTATTGTCTACCGAATGCAGTGGTGGGATGGAAAGCAAACAAACCCTGAAGATGCAGGTGTGTGATGTGTTGAAATCTGATGCCTCTCACTGCCTGCAAGTAAAATAAACAGAATTGACTTAAATTAGCTTAAGTGTTGACTGTAACCTCAAAGTCATTTTTTCCTTTTATCTCTTAAATATATATATTTTGATGACATTTTAAAACCCTAGGTCTTAATTAATTTTCAGGGGGAGTTCTTCCTAAACATGCAGGACAGATTCTGATCTTCTTTGGCATTTGGTGGGGTGTAATGACAGAAGAATATCATCCTATTTCATCACTGACTTCAAGGGATTTTACAAAATTTCCCTGTGTTATAACAATTGTATAAAACAAGACCTTTATCTGTCTTCTTACTGCCAGATTGCAATCATCGCAGAAACTTTAAAACAAACAAAGAGCCAGAGGCTACCTGTTCTTTACGCAGTGACGGCAAGCTGCCAGGGCTGGACTGAAGCCAGCCTTTGGGTCAGGTTTACATTATCGCCAGCGAAGAAGAAAAATCAGGTCCTGAAAAAAAAGGTACTATAGTTAATAAGAAATTGAAAAAATCTGATTAGCACATCTGCAATTAATCAAAGCCATCACAAATAATTCAATGAAGTGTAACTCTTTGCTGAAATATCTTTTGACTCAGTTTACAACAGCCTGAACCATTGTGCTGCCCTTCAGAGAAACAAACAAACAACTTCCCTGGCAAACAAGGCAGTATTATTTTAACAATACATGGGATGACAGCTTTTCTGTGTACTTATTACTGTGAGAAACAGTACATAGCACATTGGACACATTTCCGTACCACTTCCAGAGTAGATTTATATATTTCTTAGGGGCTTGTACCCTCAACACGATGGACTGAGAGCCTACAAGACTGAATGAAATAAAGGTGTATTTGGTTTGGTAAGCACCTGGATGAGAGGCTGCCAAGGGAAGTTCGGGATCTGTTACAAATGTTGTACATAACGCAGTACAATTTCTCAAGGCTCTGTGTTTGATCAAAGCTCCCATGTGGTTTCAGGAGAAGCTGTGTCCATAAGGAAATCCCTTTTTCATTTCATTTTTGTTTTATTTTATTTGAACGTAAAACCAAAGCTCTGAAAGCTTCTTTTAAACCTTAAAGATCCCTTGCAGCCTTTCATAAGAAACTATAACATCAATAATGATGATCTGGCTTCCTGAATTTCCCTTGCAGTTTTCTTGGTTTCATTATTTTTCCCTCTCCAGGAGACAAAAGCTGGCTCTGTGGTACAGAATGGATACCCCTGGGTTTTTGGTGGGGAGCAAGCCATCCCTGGTGACCCAGAGAGGCCGTGATCCTACGCAGTATTAAGCAGCTCTTGGTGGAAGGGGAAACTGGTAGACTCAGAGATTTAATAACAGCACTCTGATCCTCATCTGTCTAGCCACAGCAGGAGCTAGCGCAGCAGGAGGTCTCCTCCAGCTCCTGCTACAACAGGTGAGTCTTAACACAACCAAAGCGGCAACATGCAACCCAGCTTCGTTTCCCACATCTTTCATTGCTCCTGCCCCAGCTGATGTTTGAGATCCACCACTTTACCTGTCTGCTTCCGTGCCAGGTCTGCAATGTGACTGTGGCTCCACCTGGAAAGTTCTCCGTTAAGGGCTCTGTTGTAGAGACCCAAAGAACGGAGACTGTGCGAAAAGAAAGCACCATCTAGGTGATGAAGGGACCACGATGACACACATATAAAGTAGTGCAATAACAATGGATTCCAAACAAACATCCAGCCCTATCATCTCTTCTTTTTAATATTGATCCCATGACAGAAATGATATTTTCAATACATGCACCTTGATGTGTGCCAACATCCACTGTAGAACTCTAAAGATGCAAATACAACTCCTTCAGATAGCATACACTACTCAGTCTTGGCTCTGCACATGCTTTTTTCTTCTTTTCTTTTTCTATTTCATTACGTCACATCATAATTAATGTTTAGTCCTGCAAGCTGCTGAAAACCAAAGTATATAAAGGGCACAGTCTGTAGAATAGCACCCCAAAAGTGCAAGTTCTTGTGGGATAGGACTATGTTTGTCACATCTAGAAAGCATCTTAACCACTAATGCCATTGTGCAAAGATAGGAAGGCCAATAATAAATAGGGCAGTGAAGATGAATTGGATGTATTTTATAGTATTAGTTACACAGAACACAATGGAATATCCTTAGGAGGACTTTTATGTATCATAATAGCAGGTTTATCTCATCTTAGCCAAAGTGTAAACAAACAAGACAAAATATAACAGAACTCTCAGTATGTTGTTAACTTGATATGACGGAGTGCAATAAAATTGGATATAGTGTTGTTGCACTTCTCTACAACCACAACTTTGGATGTTGTACAAGTCTTGGAAATAGCACTGCTTCGTGGATAATAAAATAATGTGAACAATGAATATCTGATCCAAACTTTGGTGGATAACTATTATTAGAGATGTGAATATTCCCAGGAAGGCAGCTTTTATTATTGCTCATGGATACATTCTGTAACTCTTTTTTTCATATATTGCTGGCAAAACGTCTAGGGTGGAAAATCATAGGCAATTTACATCAAGTAAAATGTGCAGGCCAGGAGTTTTGCATTAGCGTATCTGCTAGGCTGCAGTGAATTTATAACCCTTTAAAGCAGTACAAAGGGTTTTAGTATTGGATATAAATTATGTATAAAACACTCAGCATGAACTGTTGTCCCTGTATTAAGGTAGGTACACCAGGTATAAAAAATAAATGACAAAATCTACACTCGTGTTAAGAGGTCAACTTTAAACTGACAAAATCAAGGAAATGCAGAATTACTGCTGAATCCTTCTGTCACTCATTTTACCCCCTACTCAGTTCACACTGGGTCATCCTGCTTCTTTCTGAGCCAGAGTAAAACCTCTGCTAACACAGAAGGAGCAAGCAGGAGTCACCGGCTGGAGTACACATGGGGCAGGTGACTACTGGGCACCACTGCTGCTGATCTGCTGGTCCTTCTCAGGAAAGAAACCCTCCACTCATGTGACAGATACAACTTCTTTTTCATCTAGGAACACTCTCCCCCCAGGTGTTTCTCCCTCCCCTCTTACTTACGAGTGTGTGTTACACGCCACTCCCGTTTAAAAATTTCTGTTCTGGTAAAATGGAACCCCAACGAGTTTTGGCCCTCAGGACGCTACTAAGCTGTAAGTAATCGTACTCTTAAGCTGTAAGTAATAGTATTTCAAATAATTCAGAGATGTTTGGGTTCTGGGAAAAGTTCTTCTTTCTTCAAAACTAAGGGAAATCAGGACAAAGAAAATAAGAAGATATTGCCAGAAGAAGAAATGCATGATGCTCAATATCAAACAAAAACATCACTTCGAGGTGCATCACATTAATTTCCTAAGAGCTAAATAATAACAGTATCATTAGCAGCAAGATATGAAGGGTGAACATGAAGCAAGGTTAGGGAGGAGAATTAATTACAGATTGTACCCCAATAATACACTTGGATCATCATAATTACACCATGACTGATCAGTAGCATATCAACACCCGGACTTTGGAACAGAGATAAAAACATCAGAACTAAACAGTGAGATTACTTGCTCTAACGCAGCATCTTACTCCGCTCTCAACATGAGGATATAAACTCACCCGTACAAACAGACATGTACACTGAATGTGAAATGTATTTTAAAAGACTCAGGGGCAAACCTGATTTCAAATAAGTCAATGTGAATATGGGTTGCATCTATAAATTTCATGTTCAGGAGGGACTAATGTGTTAACTCAGCCTAATTGGCAGCTCCCTCCAGACCAAAAGATTTCATTCTTTTCTGTCAAAGAACTGCTTTCCTTTGCATCACCCTTATTGACAGTCATTAGATCAGCACCCAAATTAGTAAACATTATCAGACTCAGTAACTTGTGACTGAAGAATAAAGATGTTCAGCTGAAGGGCTTCAAGTGACAAAGACCATAAGGAATTATTTTGCTTTAGGGAGTAATTACACACTTAAAAAGTAATTTTAGTCCCACCTGTAGGCATTGGATTGCACTATGTTCTAGTCTTGGAGACCAAAGAGGTCCCTGTTGCCACGTGTAAGTAATTACAGATTTTGATCTAGTTGTTTTTGTGAGCCTAATAATCCATAACAACCTAACCTCCAGTTACACATGGAAGGTTTCAGTCGTCTCCTCTTGTACCTAAGTCAATGATGTCAAACCAAAACCTTAACTTATTCCTGGGACACAGTGTGGGCTTGCTCAGGTTTTCTAAAAGGTTTCTACTTTTATCTGCCACAAAAGAGTTTGTAAGGGCAAAGAAACTTCAGGTCTTACTTGCAGTGACTAAGACCTTTACAGGTGAAAAAATGCTGATATTTGGAGGGTCAGTTGCTGCTGGAGTTGCTGTGGAAACCTGGGCACATTATTTTAGATGTGGCTGTCTGAAGTTGCTGCATCCAGCTGCTGTTTTTGGAAGGGTCTTTCAAGTTAGTTCAATCCAAATGTTTCTTTCTGTTATATTTCTACAGGGACAAATATATGCCTGGCATGTATACTACATTTCAGAAAGATCAATATTCATAACATGAAACTCACAGAAATGTTGGTAAATGGAATTTAAACCACTTCAAGCAAAAACTATCTAGTTCAATTTTCAACACATTTGTGACACTAAAGTGACAAAGTTTTGTGGGCCTAATCAGTGTGCTTCTGCCTATGTTTTGGGTTCGAGGGTGTTTTTTCCAGTGTGGGATGTTCTTACTCGGGGTTCTCAGCTCTTCTGCCCTTCTTACATTGCAAATTGAAAGGTGAGTTCTCCTTGTGCCTCAGAGGATAGGATCCAGGTGGCCTGTAGACAGCAGCATGGAGGCTGAGCACAGCTGTTCCAGCACACCCTTTCAACAGCCATTACAAGTTAGGTCCCTCTCACAGTACTGCGTGCAATTGAAGGAAGCATTTTCTGCTTTTAGAGTAGTTAGGTCATGAGGAATGCTGAACCAAAGACTAATTGTAATCTCATGCAACCAGTACAATTTCACCTGATCTATTGGTGAAACTCCAGGACAGCAAAATCTGCCTTATCATTGTCTGAAGACAGTGTTATTGGAGAGAAGTGCTGAAACTGGAAAGGTACAGGTCTTGGTAACAGAGCTTATGATATTGAATATCTACACTGCTTGGCATATTTTTAAGACAAAAGAAAAGATAAAAGGTTATTTTCAAACTGTTTGTCATGACATATAATTTGGGTAGAAATTTTGATGTTTGCTGAGAACATTTGTGCCTTTCCAGGATTCCCGAGAGGAAAAGTAGCTTGAACTGAAGAGGCTCTTGAAAAGTAATTAATCAATAACCCAATGATTTGAGCTTGTGTAGGCCAGTGAATTACAAGGGAGGTTTAGCTGGATGTACTCACAAATATTTAGGAGGAGAAATTAAGCTGTCATTTCTATTTGAAGGAACAGGAAAGGCACAATATGATGTCAAAAATTCTTTGAAAATGTAGCTGATTAACCCTTCCGCCCAAGCCTAGAGGTTATGAATGAATTAGAAAAAGGTAATGATTCCTAAACAATAGTTCTACGGCAATGATGAAAAAGCATTGTGCTAGAAGAGGAGTGATATGTGCAGTGAATTTGCTGGCAGTAAGTGATACAAATAGCCAACATGGAAACATTCACAAAATAATTACTACAGGAGCAACCTTTAAGTTCTGAGTGAGCACAGAGACTCAGTCATACTTTTGACTTTTCTTCTTTGAAGTGTATCAACGCTTTAAATGTCGAAATCTGAAATCTGTTCTACAAATGTCTATTTTGTTACAGTCTTTCATGAAGGCATTATGGCTTTCAGGTGCAATAAACTACCCCTCTTTGTAACAACACCCCTTTATAAACACACAGCAAATCATTATGTGGAAAGGGGAGAAGTTAAAAGCCCTAAATCTTCCATTCCCAAGGATACTGTTACCTTCAGATAGAATGTATTTTTTATGTATGTATTTACTGCTTAAATGTAGTATATTTCCATTGGGTTTAACTGACAAGATTTTAGGGACTTCTTTATTACTGATTTATATATATACTTATAGACACATATATGTTCAACTACCCATACACTTTTTTGCTCCTGTTTCCTAGCATAAAATTATTACCTTCCCTGGAACAATGAAAATGCAACTGCTTTCTAGACCAGTGACTATTCTTTCTTTGAAGAGGCTCATAATAGGATGCATGAAACATCTGGAAGAATTAAATCAAAGGGTGATGGAATTCCCACTGGAGAACACATGTCAACCAAGAAAAGGAGTCTTGTGGAACAAATGAGATTTTGCCCTGAGAATTAGCAAGTACAACAGCTAGGGTTAACATTGGATTGAGACAAAAACTCCTAAGAGACCTATTGATACAGTTTTTAAACATCCACTGTGCTTAGAAAAGAGAAGAATTTGTGTAACTTGGTCTGCAAGCAAAATGTCTGTTTTCCTCATCCACAGCCACTATTCAGAGCAATTCCTGAGACCCACAATAATCTACTGGTGTGGAAGACAGTCTGGGAGGTGGACTGCATCTAGTAAGCACACCGTTTTTTTATAGTCAAGTATTTAGGAAAATACTTGACTATAGCTCTAAAGCTGCAATGGGGAAGGGTCCACCAAATTCAGTAGACCTGTAGGGACCCACAGAGAGAACAACAGAAATTCATGCTCTTAGTGAGGAGGGACTAGGATTTGTTATTCCTTTTTAACTATGTTACTTGCTCGTCCATCGTGGTATGGAAAACCACCCAGAGAACAGCTAGAATGGGTTGAAGATCCACAATTCCAGTTGCTCATTTTGGCACGGATATAATTCCAGTTGCCACACCAAGGCTGAATTTCAGGCAGTATCTTTCTCAGAAAATGTTTACTTCAGAAACTGATAGTCTCACATACAGACTTGTGTGCCTTGCACAATCATGTTTGCATCTCATTCATAGCTGTCAAACAAAAAAAACTAAAATATGTCTGTACACCAATACCAACTGTCCCCCAACTGCAGCCTGATGTGGTGAGTTAAAGCAATTTCAAGACTAATTTAATAAGAATAAATTTACTTTTACTGAGGAAAGAAAATGCTCCTTCACCCATATCCTTATGCATCCCTCCATCCAATCCTGTTCTGTTTCTGCCTTTACATTCTTATAAACAAAAAGACTTATGGAAGCCAAGTTGCAAAGTATGGTCAAGACTATGACTGGTCATATGTGACTTTGGATGAAGCAAAGGTGGTTTACAAAGCCCGTATTTCTCACTGACCCAAGCACAGCTCAGGAAAGTAGCAACATGTTTTTTCCCCTGTGTTTCTGAAGTTGCCTTCACCCTCACTCGGTGGAAAATGCTCTGCTCCTGGAAGAGAGAACAAGGGGAGCTGTGACTGCAAAAAGCCCAGTCATCTTGGATTGGAGATGCCTTTGGTGGTTGGATTACTTGATGATATTCTGCTAAAATATTTTAGCTCTTTTGGATTTATTAAAAACAAAACTCCAAAAACCTGTTACTTTTTTGAATACAAAGAATGTCATTTTTCCACTACAGCTGGACTAAGCTGAGAGGAAGGTGGTCTGGTATTGAAGCAGGTGGTGGGAGAACAGACGTTCTACTCTGGACAATGCAGAATGTATTTTCAGCACTGGCAAATGCAAAGTGAAGCACGCCCTTTATCCTTCCATGTCGCATGCAGTGGTCCCCTTGCCTCTGCAAAGAGGCCATAAAATTTATAATTATTGATGTTTTTATGCTTTTCCATCACCTGATCATGTGGGGAGGGGATCACCAACTGCTGTATGCCTGGTGAAACTTGGTCCATTAGGCCTTCATTCAAACTGCTGGATCACTGACATCTGAGAAAAAAGATGCACAGTAGGAAATGTTTAAAGGATAAAACTGACTTTTGGACACTCTGTGGAAAATGAGCTTCCTATGCAGACACAACAACAAAAAAAATTATTTTCACCACCGTTAAATATTGAAACAATATGAACAGTACTTTGAACTGTATTACCTTAAAAGTCAATAGTGCAGTTCAGAGACTTCATCCTACTGTGAAGTTCCTCTAACTGACTATAGGTTACCACAGTGGACCAGTATGCCTTTTTAACACACCAGTTTCCTAGACTAGCTTTTCTGCAATGGTTTTATTTTTTCCTCAAAAAGCTTTCTCTACAGCTATTCTTCTTGCAAAGTTAAAAATTATTTCCACTTCGTAGATCTTCAGGAGCATGTTGCTACATTTGCAAATGTAAGTTTTCATACATGCTGGTTCCCTGCCTTCCTGTTTGCAAGTGCAAATAGTGCCAGAAAGGCATGATGCTTTTCTGTGATCACAAAATTAATTGGATTTGTCAGCAGTAGTCTGATTCATGTCTCCAGTTCAAGTCACAGACATGTAATCAGTGCTAAAAGTGGTGGTTGATAGGTCAGTGTGATGAAATCTTTCACTAATGCCTCACCTTCAGAGAAGCTTCACATACTCAGATCCTCTAATTTCCTTCTGACTGCTTCATATTTCTCTAATCATCTCTTTTCTTAAGATGAATTGACAATTTGTTCTCCTATTGGCATCCTAAACACCACTGCCAGAAGACTGTTTTTTTCCTTCAGAAATGGCGTGTTTGTTGCCGGAAACATACAGACTAAGCATACATGCTCATGCTGTTGAGTCTGAAAATGTTTTTTGCTGCCAGTTTTGCAAATAACTTTGAACATAACAATCCGACTGTACTTTTTTCTTTCGTACACTAAAGATTCTATAAATTGTTACAAGTCATAAATGATACTGTTCATTATAATGAATATTTGCCTTTAGTGTCAGTAGATATTGTGTTTAAAATGCACAGGCAAGGAGCGCAGCAGCAACTCACAGGCACAGTGTTTACAGAATCAGTACCTTAATTACCAGGTGGTACCACAAAGTATACTATAAAAAAAACTGAGTGAAACACTTGAAAAGTTTGCAACAGTGCAACATGTAAGACTATTTCTGCAATTTAATAAAATGAAATATTACATTTTTTCCTTTGTAAAGATCAGTAACATTCATAATGTCAGCTGCCAACAAATGAAAGATCTTAATGTATTCCAGCAATGTTTCTTTCAACAGAATTTCTGCTTCATAAGTTTTCTAAACAAGAAAGCATCTGAGCTGCTCCAGCATAGAATTTTAGAGGCTATCAAATGGCATTTAAAACACACACATGCTCTCCACACCAAACTCTACTTCTCCTTTCCACCCTGTGTTAAAGGCACAAAGCATCTCCCAGTAATTAAGCTAAACCCTGAAAACTTGACCATTGTGGTTGCTAAAGATCCCATGCACTTTTCAGGAGAGGAGGGGCACTAACCACATTTCCTCCACAAATTCCCAGCCAGGTAATTGCACTCAGCCTGCCTAGAAATCACCATCCAGCTTCCACTGAGTAAGCTATTTTCACTCACCCTCGTACTGAAACTGCTGCAGGGCACTGCAGGAGCGGGCTGACAGCTGTGTTCTGTCTTAATGCTCTCTCGCTTTGCTGAATATGATAACACTGCTACCATAACACAATAAAATGAACAAAGTGACAGAAATATATTTGCCATAAACTTTAGGTATAGCAAGTAATCTAATAAAAGCATTTTGTAAGCCAGGCCATTAATCTCTACAAAAGATACTGCTGTGTAATAGGTTATCCATTGTACCAGATAACACAGAGGTGAGGTGAAAAGCTGATGATCCCCAGTTCACACATTCAAGTGCACACATTTCATCTGTATTAACCAGGGCAAGAAAAAGAACAGCCTGGACTGATTTCAAATGTCACCCATGCAAGTAAGACAAAGAATTAGCAAGGAAACTCTGCCATTCACCCGGCTATATTTTCAAGCGTGCTTAAAAAAGGCTTTTCTGGTTTCTGTCTTCTTCTAACTTGAAGGGAGCCTACAGGAGACTAAGATGTTCAGACAGAAATTCAATGATGGAGCACAGAGTAAAGCAACACAGCTTCCCAGATACACTCCAGAGATATTTAATAGGTTGTGTCATAATCCATATGTTCTCTTCAAAAAATAGGAATAAAAACCATCTGCCTTACAATAATTTCTAACTGCAGTATGAGTTAATTTTAAACTGATGTAACATTCAGTCAGTTTTCATTTAAAATGACAGTGGATATCTTTGCCAGAGTAAGTGCGGATTTGTAAAAACAGATGAGGAATGGTAAAATGTTTTCCCTTCAAGACAAATATTTCTTTTTAACGTGGAGCTTTTAGATAATAGATGAAGTGTTCAAGCGAAGAAAGACTTTACATTCATCGCCATGCCGATGTATTTCCAAAGTACTGTACTTCTGGACTTCCTCGGGGATGTGTCAGAGCAGAGATGGTAAATGGTGCCTGATGCCAATTCTGCTGGCACACGTCCTGAAGCAATGTGCTGGCTCTGGTTGCGGCAGGGTGGCCAGCACAGCCAGGGACCTGGTACGGTGCCCACTGGCTCCAGCCACAGGTGTCAAAGACGGGAGGGAAGCAGCAGGCTAGATTCTGTTTATTTGTTTATTCCTGCTCTTATAGCCTGAAAGACTTGCTTCTGTGAGGTTTCAAGTAATTTAGACATTTTCAAATATCACCCCCAATGAAGAGCAAAAAATAACCAGAATCCAGGTTGAAGTAACCAAGATCCACATTACAAAATACAGCAGACAACCCATGGATACTCCTCATTCCTACTGTTCAAACTGCTCTCAGCTTCCCAGAAAACCACAAATGACCAATGAAGAAAGCAGGCTTGCAGTGTGTCCCTAAGATCAACAGATTTTGACTATGCAAGCCCGAGAATGCAGTTCTTGCAGCAAAAAAGTCCCAGTAGCACAGCGTGTCAGAGTGACTGGGACAGAATTGTCATTTAGACCCATTCTGATGTCTTAAAGTGTCTTCAAAATGCAATTTCATCTTACATCTCAGAAATAGCAGATCAGACAGGTAACTATCATATATCCTCTCTACTGAGTCAAAGGATTTCTCCTTTCTTCCCTCCCTGAGTTGTGGTCCCAGTTCCTACAGGGACAAGGCCTCAATACTTAATCATGGTCTTATGCCTAGTAGCAAGGCTGATAAAAACAACATTGCAAAGGCTGTCTGTATCCAAATGGACAACCTAAATGGCTCATACAAAAGCTCTAAACTAGGTTTGACCAGTCAAGAGAGGAGTTTCGGAGTCACCGCATGCTAGATGAATTGGCCAGCTTAGTGCCTAGGACTGGTCTTGATGCCGTATTACTTTAGTAATTGTGGAGAAAGAATTAGAAACAGAAACCATAGTTATGCCAAATCTTGATGCTCCTATCTTTTGAATACTCTCTGCATCACGGCACCCTTTTGAACTAGACAAGGGTTGTCAGAGGCATACGCCAACTGCCACGTAGTGAGAGGCAAAGTAGGGCAGGATTCTTCTTCTGGGAAAGAAGTTGTCTCTGAATTCCCATAAAATATGGTAAGAGAGTCTGATAGAGGTCTGTAGGATTAGCAAATGGTGTTGAGAAGGTAAACAGAGGAGGATTATTTTCTGTAATAACAATGCACTCAATGCAATTACTAGGCATTGGGTTTAAAGCAAATCAGAGGAAGAATGTTTTGACCTAGCTCATAGTTAAACCATGGAACTTATTGGGATAGGGTGTTGAGAAGGCCAGACACCTGAACCACATCCCAAAGTGACCAGACAAGTTCCTAGAGGATAGGTCCATCAATACAATTGTTCGTATTTAACCAGAGACTCAGAAAACCCCTAAAGTGTCAAATCCTGTAAACTGTAAAAATGTCCTAAGGGATGGATTGCTTCCTGTAACTTCTATTGTATACTCTTCAGTATTGCACCTGACACCATTAAAGACTTTATGCTGGTCAAAGCAGACTTTTGGTACAAAAAGTACAGAAAGCCTTCTGTTTCTGAGTGGGAGGTGGGGTAAAAGAATGAACTGATGAAACAGGTCATGAACAGAAAATGCAAAACCAATGGCAATTTCTAAAAAGCAGGTTTTGCGAATAAGCAACAATGGAAATGCTATGATGGAGAACTCTGCTATCCCAAAAATACTACGCAAAATTGGCTTTCCCCTGTGACAAGTAAACTTAACCTTGAATGGTGACCTGTCTTAACTCTAAAATATTTGTTTTCCCTCTGTAAGCTTCTGACTATGCAAATGTTATACAGATGCTTACCTTTAAGCATGTGAGTGCTCCCTGGAGAGCCATGTATCTTTTTTCTGCACTATGTTGATACGATGTCCACTGGTTTCCCTTTGAAAAGTTGAGTAAAGTGGATGCAGCTCACACATAGATGGCCATTATGCAACACTCTTTCTATGGCTAAGAAATCTAGTACAAATCTTTCTGACCAAAATCTCAACAGTATTTCTTATTAGCAGCTCCAGGATAGCTAATACTGGAGCAGTAGTACTTTATCAACACCAGCCAAGCGTGAACTCAAATAGTGTTATTTACTTGATCGACAAAACAAAAAGTGTTGAGGTTTTGTGGGGATGCAAAGGCAAGATTTGCTTACCTATTGAGCTGGTTGGAAATGCAAAAGGATTTTTTAATTAATTTTCCATTTCTCCTTGCCTGTCTCTTTTGTGTCTCTCTCTGTCATTTCTTTCACAGATGCACCATAACAAATCCATGCAGTTTCAGACCTCTGGATTAGGCAGGACCCTAGGAGACACAGGGCTCCTGTTGATTCTTGCCACTTCTCCTAGTGAACTGCATAAAAATGTGGTTATTCAAGATATTTCCTTGCTTGGATCTATTCCTTCCCTTTGTCACACAATAATAGAATACCTGTATTTTTCATAAAGCCTATTCTGTAGCTAATTCTTATGAGGGTGGAAAACTAGGCAAAGGACAGCATATTTTACACTGAAGACTCACACTGACACCTTTGCAAATTCTTTGGCACTGATCTGTAAAATATTGCTTAGTCCTTTCCAATGGCCTGCTGGCTAGATAAGGTGTACATTGTCAAAAATAAAGGTCAGTGGTTTAGTGCTATAAGGTTAAAGTAAAGGAATCAGGGGAAAAAAAAAGTTAAAAGCAAATCTGAATGTACAATCCCTATCCGAATGGGAAAAATACCCTTTACTATGACTAGCAGCTCTAGGTTGCAGTAATATGCAAGTGACTAGAACGTGTCACCATTTAAATCACGGTACATTGTTTCTCACTGAGGTTTCAGATCTCCAACTGGAAGCCTGTTGAATGAGGTTGGTTTATGCCGAAAGGCACACTATCCAAAAACGCGTGCTCCGTGCCTCCCTGGCATCTTCCTTCTGAAGTCTGAAATGCAATTTGCAGGTATGCAAGAGTCCTGGGCAAGCACTGTGGCAACTTGTGGCAGACAGAAACAAAGGTCCCAATTGCACGTGGTGGGCACGTAGGAGGGTTGCAGCAGCAGCGGGTGAGATAGCGCCTGGGTCTTCTGGCTCCTGCACCCCTGCGTCAGTCACAAGACTCTCGCTCCTCATCATCTACTGTAGGTATTGCATTTTATTGAGTGCTAACTGTGCAAACAGAGATTCCATTACTGCCACTTACTGCAGTTAATTAGTTCAGGGGAGGCCGGTAGGCCACATTGCACAGGAAGTTGGATGATAGCACCACAGTGATTCCTTTCGACCTTGAAAGCCATAAATCTGTGAGACCTACAAAGGAACCCTCCCTACCACCATTAGGAGTTTTAACCAGTGTAGGGAGCTCTAGATGGGCAATTCCATGCACGACAGAGCTATCTTGAGCTTTGAACACTGATGTTTCCACGGCATGATGGCCATCTCCCAGGAAGAAATTTAGTAAGTGATCTTGTGATGTTCATGTCACTGTTCTCCAGATGATATTTTTATCTTAGCCTCTGAGTAGCAATACTTATCTATTACCTTGCTGCATATTAGCAGCATCTACTTTTCCCATTTATGTGGAGCATGTCACTAGTGGAGCCCCAGCTGATGTCTAAATGTGTTGACAGAGACCTAGGTTTTCCGAGCTTTCTATGGTGGCTTATGTCCGTGCTGATGCTAACACTTGACTTGATAAAAGAAGCTTTCAGTTTTGATTAAGACAAGCCATATGAAGAAATGTCAGATGGCATGTGGAGCCTGGCCCATGCCTGTTATGAGAATGGACTCCTGCTCTCAAAAATTCAAATCAAAATGTTTATAAGGAAGTTGGTAAGGTAGAATAAATCCTTCTAATTGAGTAACCTAATCTTTCAAACAATCTTTCTCAATGCAATGCTATTTACTTTGGATTCAGAGTAAAAAGGGAGTTAAAGGACCGATGGGGCTTTAGGTTTCCCAGTAAAGTGGTGGCATTGTAGGAAAGGGGCAGAGTATGAGATGGTATTTATGGAATATAAATATCTGTTAACAAAGCATGAAAAGACAGACATGCAGCAATGATCACTCCCTCACTGTGGGAATTCCTGTGGAAACACAATTCACAGCAATTTTCACTCCTCTGTTTAATGCAAGACAGGATTAAACCTGGTTAGACAACTCTTCAAATATAAAGGCACTCAGTGGAGGCTGCACAAAGACAGAGAAGAGGCAGCAATTTGCTAGCAGCTGCTGTCACAGAGCAAAGATCTGCAGAGGCTCAGAGGACAACTTGTGAGAGTGCTTCCCTGAACTACTGAGCTGTCCGCACTGAAATTCCTTACCTTTAAATTCTTGCACTGTGAGATGTTCTTTGGGTGTCCAGAGGTTGGAAACTCCAGCATCCAGCCCCAGGACATAGCCCCACTGTTTCCCAGCCTGTTCTGCAGCCCTGTGCCCCGGCAGCACCCTTCACCCTTACTAGTCCCTCCACCACACACATGCTGCATGGGGGTTAGACAGAGAGGATGAACACGTATCCCCGCATCCAAACAGTGCATTTCTTCTTCCCGCACATCTACTTTGGCTCCTGTTCTACTTTCCTGCCACATCGGAGGTGATCACCTCTGCCTGCTTCTCCATTTTTTTATTCCACTTCGCATTGTTCAGTGAAGTTATTTTCACTGCCTGCAAACCTCAGAAGCCATAGGGGAGGGGACGGTGGGACAGTATGGTCCAGCTATGAGACGAGAGTAGACAGCTTAAGTTTTCAGATTTTAGGAGTGCAGAAGGTATCATTTGAGATTGATTTATGGTAGACAGAAGGCACATAACAGATTCTTCATTTACTTCTGATAAGACTAGGACCACACTCTGCTTTCTACTAATGTAAATTTGAGCCATGCACTTAAACATGTGTAGCTATTCCAAATTTACACCAGTGCAAGGGTGAATTTCTTGACTTTGCATGTGTGTTAGTGGTTGTTCGCCACAGTTTAATTTTAAACACATTAATAGCACCAAGCCTTTTGTTTGACCACCCACTGTTCACAGCAGAACTGAAATACTGGCCTATTTCCTAGTCCAAAAATTGACAGAGATGCTTGTGTAGATAAGTACTATGCATACCCTTCAGTCTGTGTTCCAGTGCTACTTGGATATTAAAAACACTAATATCAAATAAGGTATAAACAATGTGAACTAGAATGATCCCTAGTTTAAAATAAATACCTGCTATGCAGTTATAAGGATTAACTAGCAACCTAGTATTTGTTTAAATTGCCTGCCAACTATGTTTTGTTCTTCTTTGAAGGATCCAATACATGTATAATGCCTTCTGTTAAGTCTGGATGACTCTCTTAAATAGAAAATGCACCCTACTGACCTCCTTTGAAATAGCTGTTTGGACTAATACAAATTTACTGCAGAGCCATTTACATTTCCTAGCTGTTCTTTCTATACTATGTTTACTGAATGTGACAAGTTTAAGTAGATCTAAAGTGGATAATATTTTTTGTCAAGTTGTTGCTTTAATTGTTACTGTTCAAACTGCTGCTTAGTCTCCAAAATGAGCAGTAATGCAATATAAAATATAACTTACTGACTCTAAGTACTGTTAGACAGCGGACTTCTGCCTAAACACTAAGAAACTATTTGCCCACAATGTGTGTATTCAGTACTTGCATTCAGAGAACACATTGTCCTGTAGATTTGAGAGACCTAAATGGACCGTGACAGATACTCTTGTCCACAACAACAGATGCAACTGTGAGAGGGGCCTAAATTGGTCTGCTTAGCCTGTGTGAACACCAGTCACTGTTGCTTTCCTGCGCTTGTTGCATGGTAAGTCCCGAGAGGATGTATGGAGCAGGTGATACATTAGCTCTGAGCAAAGAAGAACTCATTTTTACAGAGCAATACTCTTTCCTTGGAGTTGGAAAGAGTGGTAGGTTTGGAGGGATTCTGGTTTGTGCTTGAGGTGACAGCTTATAGACGTACCCAGCCTGTGGCTTTTACTCCATCTTTTTTAAAAAAAATCTGAGCCCACAGCTTGAATTTCTTCTTTTCTTAATTTGTTCCACAAATGAAATTGTGGAGAATCATTGCTTCTAGTTGTTCTCATGTGCAGAGTCAGTGAGAATATCTGGGTCCTGTGGGAGGGAGAGGGGTGATGGCTTCCAAGAGAGATGTGGAACTTTAGCACCACCTTCATCTGCAGTGTCCACCATGGGGTAAGATCTTATGGGGATAGGTCTGAGCTCTCTTACGAGGTGAAAAATCTTCAAGAGTGAGCAGTCAGAGAACAGAAAGAGAGCGCTACAAACCCCCTCAAAGTTGCCACTGACACCGTACTACTTCACCGACTTTTTTTTTCCCAGCAGGTTATACGAACATTAAGGACCCATCACAAACACCACATTTCAATAATATTGCAAAAAAAAAAATCCTTAGATTTTTTTTTTTAATGTAAAATGAAAATCTCCAGTGATAGGGAAAAAACATTAAATTCTGTCCACACTGTAAGAAGAGACGCAAAGTGAACTTCAAATTTCTATATTATGTGATAGTATAGTATTTCAATGTAGAACCTTTTCACGTTCTTGTGCAAAACTTCTTATGGAAATGTCCATACTAGTAATGGAAAACTAGTAATACAGATTGAATACCAGCATCCAAAACTGGTGTGACTTTATATTTAGCACATCTATTCTCCAGTGTACATTTTTGAAACTTTGTAAGATTTTCATATGAGTTTTCCTGAAATGTTTGAGGTATCATATATGGCATTCGTTGTATCTTAATGAAAAAAAAAAAGATTTTATTTCATAGAATCATAGAACACTTTGGGTTGGAAGGGACCTTTAGAGGTCATCTAGCCCAACCGCCCGGCAGTAAGCAGGGACATCTTTCACTAGACCAGGTTGCTCAGAGCCTCGTCCAGCCTGGCCTTGAACATTTCCAGGGATGGGGCCTCCACTACCTCCCTAGGCAATCTGTTCCAGTGTTTCAGCACCCTCATAGTAAAAATTTTCTGCCTTCTATCCAGTCTAAATCTACCCTCCCTTAGTTTAAAGCCATTACTCCTTGTCCTATTACAACAGGCCTTGCTAAAAAGATCTTCTTCTTACCTATAGGCCCCCTTCAGGTACTGAAAGGCTGCTATAAGGTCTCCCCGCAGCCTTCTCTTCTCCAGGCTGAACAGCCCCAATTCTCTCAGCCTTTCCTCACAGGAGAGATGCTCCAGCCCTTGGATCATTTTTGTGGCCTCCTCTGGAGCCTCTCCAACAGGTCCATGTCCTTCTTGTGCTGGGGGCTCCAGAGCTGGATGCAGAACTCTATGTGAGGTCTCACCAGAGCAGAGCAGAGGGGCAGAATCCCCTCCCTCAACCTGCTGGCCATGCTGCTTTTGATGCAGCCCAGGATACAGCTGGCCTTCTGGGCTGTGAGTGCATATTGGTGGATGATGTCCAGCTTTTCATTCACCAGTACCCTCAGGTCCTTCTCAGCAGGGCTGCTCCCAATCCCTTCATCCCTCAGCCTGTACTGATAGGGGGGGTTGCTCCGACCCAGATGCAGGACCTTGCACTTTGCCTTGTTGAACCTCATGAGGTTCACACGGGCCCACTTCTTGAGCTTGTCCAGGTGCCTCTGCATGGCATCCCGTCCTTCTGCTGTGTCAGCTGCACCATTCAGCTTGGTGTCATCTGCAGACTTGCTGAGGGTGCACTCAGTCTCACTATGTCATTTCCTTTTCATTCATTTCTGTTTTCCTTTGAAGTGAAATATGACTGATCTAGCCAAGGTTCCAAACATTTAAAATATGTAAATGAGACTGATTTTCCATAACCTGTCAAACAACCTGAGGATAAAGCTATTCTGTCAACACATCCGGCTTTCTAAAACCCAGCAAATCAAACAGTTTTGTTGTGCAGCCAGACCAGCCAAAGACTCCTGATGTGGAGACTCATGATAAATTCCACGACTGGAAAAGCCTTACTGAAAATTCCTTGTCTTTAACCTGTTAGATAAATTAGACAGCTGTAATTATTTACTGCTACTGCAGCTGTTATTATGAATAGCTATTTGTGTTATCAAAGCAATTAGGAACAATGACTAACTGTGACTGCACTATGTGAAGATTCCTCACCTTGCTCCCTGACCCTGAAGTACAGCGTGCACCCCAAAGAATTCACAGACCAAGAGTGAGACAACACAAAGTGAGGTCCAGCCACACAGCTTGCTCCTGAAGCCATCCCAGCAAAGGTGGGCTTGGACGAAAGACTCTGAGATATCTTGCAGCAGGAGAGAAATCTTTGCCGTTCCTGTGAGAAAGCATAGAATTATTTGTTTCAAAATGTCCCCAACAGATGAGATTGCAATTGCATGCTGCTCAGGGACTCAGTTTAGTGGTGAAGGAGAGCTGTAAGAAGGCTGGAAGTAGGGTATGATCACCTTGAAAGTGAAAGTAAGTAATTATTATTCAATACATAAAACAGAAGTGAGTGACTCAATAGAGGAACTTATACACTCAAAAGGATAAACTAAGCAGATTATCATAACAAAGTATCCCCAGAAGTTATGATGATACTAAATGTTATTTATCAAGGCTAGACAGAGGAAAATGATAGCAACCAAAGAGAGAGCTCAAATGATTATTTGGCTGTCTGGCTAAATTTGAAAGGCTGTTAGAGCCTCCATAGAAATAAACCAGTAAGATTAGATATGAGCTTGAGAGGGAGTCTCCAGTAGAAACTGCAACTTGAGTCAAGGAGCAGTAGCCTCTACAGCAATCAAAGGGTATGGCACTATTTCCCTTGACTTTATTGAACCTGACTGGCAGATCAATGAAGCGTGTGGTTCCTTTCAGAGTCCCAGAAAAACCTAACTTTCTAAGGTACATGCAGGTGATGTGAATCAACAAAAATTAATTCTTATGACTGGGAGCAGAGGTTTAAAGAGCTAAGAGCAACTCTAAGGTGAGAGGTGGACTTTCAGAGCTGCACAGGTGTGCTACACTGCTCAGCAGAGGGCCAATGTTTTCATCAGTTGCTAGTAACTGGGTGCTATTGGTCTGTGATTTTGGCTTAGTAGGAAATAAGGTATTTTGCAATCTGATATTTGAACTATTGTGGTAGCCTTGGAGCTTCTCCATATAACTGGCCCAGAGCTAGATATGTATATGCTAGCAGATGGCAGAGAGACTACAGCTTCAGTTTAGATTAAAGATGTAGGGCATGTGACTTCTCAGCATGCAGATGGCTGGTGAGTTTATGAATTAGGCTTCTTAAAGGAGAAAAATCTCTTATGCCCCTGCCAGACTCTTCAATTAGACAGAAATGAGCTAAGAAAAATGTCCACCTACTCAAAAGAGGAAAAGATCAAAGCTAACTCTGTATCTAGTGCAGAATGGAAGCTGAAGTGGAGACAAGAGATGTGAGAGTTCAGTTAAATGTGGTGAACAGGCAGCTGGAACTATGGATGTGGTTGCAGTTTGTTTTGGTCATTGGGAAATCTGCTCGCACTGCAGGACATCTGTAAGACAAGCAAGAGAAGTAAATGTTAGGGATAGGTCAAGTTTTCTTTCTTCATTGAAGGAATGACTCGGTTATTGACAGCGAAAAGTGATGGATGAAGAGATTCTTCAGGTATATTAGCAGAAGATAGGAAAGAGGACAAGGAGAAGAAAAAAGGGGGAGCAGTAGAGAAATAAAATGAGTAGACTGAAAGTCATTAGGCTGAAGAGGATGTGTTATATAGAGATAAAGAGCGATTTTACTCAAGATCAAATCGTTTTTGAAGAGGAATTTGAATATGTCATTGGACCTTAGTTATCATGGTAAGATGCAATCTCTTCTATGACTAGACTTGACTGAATCTGAGCTAGCGCATTGGACAGAAGCAGCTGTTGTGTTACAGGAAAGAGCCCTCTCCAGACAGATTTCCTGTTCCGCTGTTCATCCAGGCACAGCGTGCTCTGACTCCACACAGAGCCCACCTCGGTCGTCTGGCTCCTCAACAGCGAGCAAAGGAAGAAACTGAGGCCCTGTGCTTAAAAGCTTGTAGTCCAAGAGAAATATAAAACCTACTGCTTTCAGTAATTTTTATATTTCATTAAAGCCAGGTTCTAACGTTCTTGGTGTTTTCAAGAAAATAATCCTTGCATATTGTCCATTTGACATCTCTTTAAGCTATCACAGCAGCTATTTCAAGTGAAGAACTTAGAAACTAATGGTAACATTTGGACAATGGCTAATGAAAGTTTAGTTAAAAAAATACAAGATTAGGAACATCCTTTTATATCATCTACAGGTTACTCACCACTCACTCATTGTCGCCTTGCAAGCGTATATTTGAGGGAAATAGGACAGTTTCTCAGTCACAGAAAACTGTTACATTGGGATCTTGAATTAGGGGTACATTCCCACTTCAGACTCCTGAACTCAGACTAGTGTTGGATTTGAAGTTAATGATGTAGAAAAATGTATTTGTATTTAACTTACATCTGCAGAGTCCACATATGAGTAAGTCATTACCACACCTCCGTAAGTGGCATTTACTTGCCCTAGTTAAGCACTTGAAGGACAAGTCCTCACATTTCTGAACCTCTAATGTTAATTAGCCTCCAAGACTGTGTAGTCCATCAGATTAATCTCAAATTATAGTTTTACACTGAAATATCACTAATCAAAAAAGGAGTTGTTTGCAACATGCCAATATGAAAAACTGCAAGAGGACTTTCTGTGTAGCCATGTGGACTGCTGAGTAACAACTTCACTGAAAGAAGGAGATCTGTTGGCTGCTGTTGAGTTGGGCACAATACGCAGACATGAATGCATTAATGATTTGTGTGGGAGGGAAAAGGTGAGCTGCACACCAGCACATCCACACCTTGTCGCACAGCACACGCATGATGGAGAACCGACAGGGTATAAGCAGGCTCTGCTATCTCTATTCCAATTCACTGCCGAAGTCACTAACTTGTACCAGCTCTGGTCTCACTCATGAGCATATAAGTTAAACCCAGTGATATACAGTTCTGAACCGCTAAGAGCGAGGCTACTTTGCCTCAGACAGGCATACACCTTGACACTCATGTCCTTCCAGTATAAACATGCTTTCTGGAAATGAACTATCACAGGTTTTTCTTGTTTCAGTCCAGTGGTACCAACAGAAAAACAGCCTTGGGTGTGTATTGCACAGAAGCATGGAAATTGCAGACCCTGACATTATATTTCACACTATTATGAATTACATTTTTGTGACTGGGACAGGAAGAAACCTCTTCAATATAAAGACATTATATTATGATTGCTCTGCTGTTATAAGATTATCTGAGGAAAAAAATACCCCAAATTGTGGCATTAGGATAAGTGATTTATATTAATTTCCTACTCCAAGGAATGAGCAAACGTTATACTAAGGAAACTGGAAACTAGAAAATTTGAAGTACTTCATAAAAAGAACAAAACCACATTTCTTCAATAGACCTATTGTTCTTTAAAATGAGAGAAAAAAGTAACTATCATAACTATTCATTGCTCTCTATAAAAGTAAAATATTTCTTTCATTACAAAGAAAATCACTGCAAGGATATAACATAAAGTATTTTAATTGACAAAACTAGACCATTTTCCTACCCCTTGAAATAAAAAAGCTTAAGAATTATATAGGAGCTTAATTTGTTATATGAAAAGACTTAACCTTTTTATCTCTAGAGAATTCTCATTTCTCAAGCTATTGATGCTCTATATCATATACTCCAAAGAGTGAGCATGTATGAGCAGGCATGTTAACGTTTTATTATACATTGTTTGGGGACAGAAGTTAAGCACGTGGTGGCTATATCTTAAAGCAGAGCTCTCATGCCTGTCAAAGACAAATGTGTCTTAATTTTAGCTGTATAACTATGGTTCGCCTCACTACTTTAGGGCTGGATAGTAGGAGTCTTTTGCATGGATGAACAAAGGTGGGGAGGAACAAGGACAGTCCTCTTTGTGTGGCCCATACAATTACATTTACTTAGTTTAAGGAAGGAAGTGAGGTCTGTGACCCTGCCTTGCTCCACACTGTGGAGGGTGCACCATCCTAAAGGCAAACATTAACTGCAAGACTGTTTTACTTAGAAAGACACAAAAATTGGGTGTATGTGAAGGAAGCAGAGCAAAAGCAAAGGGGAAAGGCAGTGGGGGTAGGCAGGTTAGTGAGAAGCACTGAGCGTACTGTCTGCACTGTTCCGAGCTGTGATGAGGGCAGACTTTGAACATGATGTGCTAGGACAACACAACAACAACGTTTAGCCAAGCTTTTGAAGGCTGACAGTGTAAAATGCTTGGCTGCAAAACAGTTCCAGGTAGAGTTGAAAAGAGAAGGAGAGAGAAGAGAAGGCTTATGTTCACCAAGGTTCAGGGCATACAAGCTGTCGCTGTCAGTTGTATTTTTAGATAATATACCTTTGAAACAGGTATCTGCTAGACCTTCCCTGCTGCCTTTTCTCTGCCTGCTGACCAGCATCCTGGCCCCTGTAATGGGTACACTCCAGCTGCCCGTTGGGGCTGGATGCAGCTGCTGCTGCTGCATAACTCACCATTATGTGCCCTTCTCTTGCCTTTGCTGGAAATAGCCGTTAAAAACCCTTCAAGAATCTCTCTTTTCTTCTTTTTCTCTCTGGTTGTGGTTTTGCTGCTGCTAGCCCCCCGTTCACTCTGGAAAGGGTTTTCAGACTCAAGGGTCCTTCAAGAAACATGATCTCTCAGCTGGAATATTATCTAAAGAAGACAGCTGGTTTATTGTCATTACCTAATATAATAGTCTCCAAGTACACTTACGTATTTGTTACATGTGTATGTTTTAAGAGTTCACCCCTGCCCCAAAGAGGCTGAATTTTGACATATTCTGCAGGTAACAAGTTCACATACTACTGAGGCACGATGAGGTGTGAACAGTTCAATTGCCAGCAGGGAAAAAAAATTATTACAACCTGCATGGTTTATAATGCTTTATATTTGGAAATCACATACTCTAACCCCAGCATTCCAGGTAATTAATTGGTTGTATGGAGCCAGCGGAGGAAGTGAATGGCTTTTGGTACTCATACACTGTGAGCATTTTACTTCCCACACATGTTTGCATCATAACCAAAAGCATCTGAACATGAAAGATTCTGCAGCATCTTCAGAAACATCAGTGAGCCTCAGCAAAATAGCTGAACCTTGACTCAGCCCCTTAGGAGCTGTTATAAAACCATTTTTCTGAAGTAAAGTAGAAAGATGGGTGGGAAGAAGAAAAACAGATTTTGTCACTCCCGAAATATGCTCGGATTCAGCCTTCACCAACCCCATTGTGTAAAAAACATACTGAAAATTATTAAGAGAAAGTTCGCAAATGTAAATATACTTATTCTCAATGAAATCAACACCATCAAACTGATTTGTAACTATTCCCTTAATACTGCTATAAACTTTACTGCAGTGCAAACACTGGGTCTACAGATTGCTTTCCTCTTCCTCAGGATGTGTTTCACCTTTGTGGCATTGCCACTATAAATCTCATGGTCCAACAACCCCTTGTCTGCAAGTGATTTCAAGCACTGTCATAAAAACGAAACAGACAGACCTAATTTGAGTTCCAGACTTAAGGAAACTCAACTAAAATATTAGCATAATTTCACTGAAGACGGAGGAAATTGTTAAAATATGTGTATTAGAGAGTGTCTGCAATTCAATACATCTCTTAGCTGGCTCTTGGGTGCCACCCAGTGATTGATTTAACAGCAGGTTTGTAATGGTGTCTGTGGTGCACCACAGGCCATGTTAATAAGCAGCACTGATCACAGGAGATCAGAAACAAGAATGTTAGGAAGTATAAGGAGATTCATGACATGTTAAATATGAACCTGTGAATAATAAGCTCTAAGTCTGATGGATTTAGTGCTTGGAGAACATCTACGTGGAACAATAGTCCTATTTGTTTCACACGGGGACCGACTTATTAGGCAAATGTGCATGTTTCTTCCTGGAAGAAATTATGGAAGCTTGTAGTACTTTGATTTGTTGAAATTTTTTCCTCCTGGAAATATGTAGTTATTGTTTTAAGATCATAGCGGAGTTCTGCTTTACACCAAAACAACAAAGCCATTTTTGTGCAGAAAGACTGCATGATTTTCTGCTAATCGTTATTTAAATACTGTAAAACCATTGAAAAAAGGCTGGTTAAATACCAAAAGGGATGTGGTGGCAATCAGGGCATATAGCTGATCTTGATGTTGAAATGTCTTTTCCAGTGAAACTGCGTGACAGTCTGCCTTTGTCCCACGAAAAAGTGACCGTGCACTGATTGGGTCACAGATCTTCACAGGTGTTACTTAACATCAATTTACACATATTGATGTGAAAAAGATTTCTCCTCTAGATAGTTGTTTAATCCCACAGAAAACACACAATGATTTCTAACAGCTGAGTCAGCATATTTTTCAAAGTGGAGGAATTGAAACAACCTCTCTCAAAGCATGCCTGACTCATTGATATGGGAGGTTTAATTGAGGGAGGAGATGTATTTCACAAAGTGAGGCTGCAACTGAAACTGGAAGGAAGGATGGTTTTGGTGCGAAAATAATTAGGTGAAAGAAGTAGAATTAAATTACCAAAATGGGCCTTTCTTGTCTTAAAATGTTGGACAGAAAATTACGGAGGGGCAGTGCAAGAGAGTTTTACCCTGTGTAGCAGCAGAACGCCTGACTGCTGTGCTACCTACCAGCATCTCTGCAGCTCTGCTCCCTCAAACGGTTTGCAGAAGCTTAAATTTTACATGCTGCTTCTGGTGGTTCCTTTGAAAGTCTCTCCAACCTTGAAGTGAAAATCTTTTCTTCTTGCTCTTATGTTCATGCTAGTTGGGGTAGGCAGAAGCTAACAAATTAATAAGTTCATTAAGCACACATGAATGCCAGGAAATGAAAGATTATGGCCCTAATTTCATATACCATACAACAACATGTTATTTGTGGCTTCTTGGAGGGCTTAGCAGAGTTTATTGGGTAAGGAGACAACTTCATCTACAGATTTAGCATTAGATATCATGTTTTGAACAGTATTTTTCCTTACAGAAGTCAGTTTGATGGAGGAAAATGCAAGTGTGTTTTAAGTAGGCTGGTAAGTGACTGGTCCAGTGTTAGCACCTTCCCCCTCCGAGCGAAGGAGGAGGTTTTGAACTGAATACCTTTGGCCTGCAAGGAAAGAACAGGACTCTGTCAGCCTAATCTCATTATACTTGTAGCCATTACAGTCAAAATGAGTTTCCTCTGCCTTAGTTTGGGTTGGAGTCAAAGCTAGTTCTCAGAGGAAAAAGGTCATTACATTAAGGTAGTAAGTTACTAAATTGAGCTTCCTATTATACTGGGGTATGTACATTCATGTTTTCTTTAACCATAGGGAGATGAGATAAATAATCCAGGTATTGTTCAGTGATTGGAGTCATAGATTTTGTTTCGATGAATGAAATACAAACAGACAATCAAATGAAATATATAAAACATTAATTGAGCAAGAACTGGACTGGGACCAAGATCTTGTTCAGAACACCCCCACACTTTGAGAAGATGCAGCATTAGGCCAGCACTTTGTGGCTCAAGCTCACTTAAATGAAGTGAAATGAATAAATATATGTCATAGTAATCAATATTCTTTTGGCCATGATCCTGCAAACATATGTGAATAATTTTGTCCATGTGAGTTCAATTAGATTATTCACATGCACAGTGTTAACTCAGATACGCAAGTGTTTGCATTATTGGAATCCTAGTTTATGGATTTTCACGAAGAGCCAAAATCTACAAGGAAAAGCTCAAATACCACAAATGTTCGTGCAAGTGAGTACCAGAGGAATATAGCCCTGTTATACTCACATGCATGAGGTTACTTGCATGCTTCTACACACCACTCTGCAAATCAGGAAAGGAGGATAAGTCTCACATGTTGCAATGTTTTACATGCTAAAAATATTTAATTTTATCAGGCATAGTTAAATAAGTACTAATTATGTGGCCAGTGTAGAGGCCTTTTATTAAATCTGTATGGACTTGATATACCATTCCTAAGTTTTGGGCAATTCACATGAATTAAAAATGTTTTGTTGATTTTTTCCCTTTGCATCAGGCTGTAAGAAATCTTGAGCTGTTCCAGTCTAGGTTCAGTATACAGAAATGCTGGTTTATAAATTTCTAATTTAGACAAATGCAATATTACTTATCAGTGACTGACTACTGCAGCACTCCTTTCCATACTTCTTTACAAATGTGCAAACAACTGAAATATCATAATTAAAACATGTTTTTATATTGACAAATTAATCATACAAAAGGAACTCATTAAAGTACCTGTTTATTTAAGATTTTATTACCGGTGGGCTTAAAATAGCCTGCAGGCAGGCAGGGTTAAATGGTGCAACGCTGCACCAATGCATCAGCCTGAAAGGAGGCTTCGGTAGCCCAGGGAGTGGGGCAGCCCCGGTGTTGGCTGTGGCTTGCCATGGGGCTTGGCTTGTGCTTGGGGCTGGGAAGGATGCAGTTGTCATATGAAAGAGGGGCTACAGAGGTGGCAGGGTGTGAGGTGGGATGTGCAAGGGTTGGGGTGCCAGCCCGGGACACCTGGTTGCACGTGCAAAATGAAATTCCAGGGGCTTGTGCGGAAAAGAACGTCCTCTGTTGCCTCTTTCTGTCTTCCTATCTGGAAAGGTAGTCATAATTGTGCTTTCCTATCAAGTAAGGGTGAAGAGCAGAGGCTGAAGGAAGCTCTTTCTCTTCAAGCAGGTGAACAGTACATCTGTCATTCAAGAAAAAGTCAATATTCCTTAATTAATGAGGGAGCTGAATTAAAAAAAAGCAACTAAAGGCACAGGCCACATGAAAGTCCAGCCAGGGGTCCCAACCATCAACCGTTCATGAAATTCTGACTCAAAAACCAAGGTGGATATAGGCAGCATAACTGTATAGTAGTTTGATGGGATTTTGTGCATGACAGAGAGAAGTTAAACTTAGAAGGCCAGGAGAGAGAACTGGAACAAGCCCTGTACGTGACTGATAGAGGAAAAGTTTGAAGAGGGAGTTTTTCATTTAGGTGCTGGCTCAAAGAGGTACAGAGTTTTCTGCAAAAAACCTTTGCTTTGCTTTTTGGCTCTTGCCTGTAAGGAAAAGGGATTTTGTGTACTCTTTGGAAGTGAACAGAAGTCCTTGGATTCTGTTGTCATACCCTTCTTCCCACATGAAAAACAATTGCAAGAAATTAAATCTGCGGTAGCCACTTGAGATGAAGATGATGTATCAGATTTAAGAGGCTGTTAGGGCTCAGATACTATGGGACTGTGCTCTGCTAGTAGCTGCCTGTGTGATCACCTCCGGCTCAAGACAAGGTTATCAGCTATGCTCCTACATCACTCCTTCATCCACTCAGTCACCGTTGAGAGCTTTGAGTCTTTCTCTCCATCCAGGACCAGGCTAAAGCTGTAGAAAACTGAATGCAGGACTACAGCGAGCTTCCTCCTGTTCAGGGTAGTCACAAATACTTCTTGGCCACAGTGTCTCATCTCAGCCGCATGTAACTTGCATAGCTGTGGTAAAGATACTGTAAATTCCTCAGCAGAATAAGCTTTAGGTCAAATTGTTATTAAATCATTGTTTATCCTTGAGAAACACTTTGTTAGCAAGAAACTTTCCCCCTATCTCTCCAACATCTGCTAACTGAAAATGCTGAAGTCTTTTTTTCCTTTCCCAGTCTTTCAAACTAATATTGATTTTGCTTCAACTAAAAATAGTTCAGTGGGAAAATGTCATTCAGAGGTGCCAGCTGACTAAAGAAGAAAAAGGATAACATCTCATAAAACACAGACTAGAACTGAAAATTAAGTTTTGATATTATTCTGCTACTCTCAGTGGATCACGTTAAATTTTACATGCAAGGAAGTACGTACGATAAAATGTTGCTATGATTCCTTTTAATTCTAAAGCAGCGCAAAATTTTGTTGGAAAGACTGTTTTTAAAACTGAAAAAACATAGCAGATTTATTTTAGTTTTGTCTACCAAGTTCCATACATTTCGCGGTAACTTTGCAGTGAGGCATACTGAAAAGGCACCAGATTCAATAGCCTGGCCCTCACCCTGGCAGTTCTTGGGTTAGCCTGACATATATTTAAAGCAACACTCATTTTAGTAGAACACTGCACTACATCTGCTCCTGCCCCACAAGTTCATGATCCTTGTGCCATTAAATGTTGTATGTGCTGTCTGTTGAAACCTTCTCCCAGACCAAATCTCCCTTCCTTTAGGAATAAACCTTCCTCACTCCGGCTGCCGACCAGCCTCGGTTAGTACCCTGCTTGGAGGCAGGACAACAAGCCTTGCTCAAACCAGGGCTTTTTCTCTACTTGGAACACGCTCGTGATCGTAACAAAGTTCACTGTTCAGGCCATTGCAGCAGTAAGTAAAGTGGTTCCCAGCAGTGTGCTGTGTGCCCTGACTGACTTTTATGTTTGCTTTGCCTTTTCAGCTCTCTCCCAGGAAGAGAAGTTTAGACACGGAGGGTTTTTTTTAGTATGGTTTTAATTATTTCAGTGTGCACAAGACAGCGTCTGTCTGATGTTAATGGCAGCAAGGCTCAAGGAACTTGTATTGCAGGTAAGCAGAGCGTACAGGACCGCATCTTGTAGTCTTGGAAGGAATTTTTCTCTCCCTGCAGATGAGTTTTACACCTGTGTAGGAAGTGATATAATTTTGGGATATAGCTGTATTGGCAATTATCTTGATGTGTAAAGCAGTCCTTGAGATAAGGGGAAACAAGCCCACCCAAAACCTTAAAGATATGTGCTGAACATTTGAAGTAGTAAGTATCTGTGTTTTCCTGGAGAGTCTGTGGGAATTTAATGTCTGTATTGGGTCACACCAAAGATATGCTAAATTTACCAGTAGCTGTAGCTACTGGGTCCTCTAGCTTTCTGAAAAATGTCCACAGCTGAATGCTCAGGAGTGGCACAGGTAAATGGTGTTACTTCACATCATACTGCTCCCTCTCTTATTGCTTCTGGCAGTTTACTGCTTGGGGACTTGCTGAGCTAAAAGTTGAATCTGCATCGTTGTGCTTAGTAACGGTTTGCAGACTTCCATTATGTAAAACTGTTCCATCTACTTATTAAACAAGTCATATTTATGATACTTACTATGTCCTGAAGTAGTTAAATACAAAAAAATCACTTTTGAGATTGCCTCTTTTAAAACTTCTGACTGGTCATTTTTCTTGATGTGCCCTGGTTTCTGCATCAGGAAGGCACTCTGGAGAGTACAAAACAAGCCTGAGGTACTTAGAGCAGCCAGTGTTGGTTGAAAGCTACAGTCTACAGTTCTGCATTTGGTTTGAATTAGTGCATGATGCCCATAGGCCTGGCACGCACTTATAAATTAGCAGAGAAGGGGGTATAAGAAAATGCAAATGAAGGGAGAAGTTCATGTTGTTTAGTCCTCAATTTAAAGAGTAGCACTGAAAGCTGCTTCAAATAAACTCTCTAATCCTTTGTGATCATAAATGGATTAAATGATCCACCCTCTTAACGCACAAGATCATAATCCATTATTAAAACCTCTTGAAATGAATTTATTTGGGATCATCTGGAATGCAGAGCATCCTACTAATGACAAAAGGGTGTCAGAGAGAAAGAAATGAAGACCTCTCTCCAGGTTTCTCTGTTGAAAATTGGATGGGGAATAAGACAATCCCTTCCCACCTTCCAAGGCTGTCCCACCCCCAAAGGCAAGCAACATCTTGGTGACAGTTCAGGCTTGTGCGACCTGAAGGTTTCGGTTCTGCTTGGATTGTTCTATGTGCATTTTTTTGAAAGACAATGTTATTGCTGAACTACATTTTCCTTTGCTTGTGCTGTTTCGCTAGAAGGCATCACTGCGTCAAGTCTCTCTTTTTGACCTCACCAACTCCAACTGAATTGAATGTGTCTTTCCTTTGGAAAAGCTCTACTGCTTCTTGTTCTATACTTTAATCACTGTTCTGTTGACCGTGACCCTCACAATAAGGAACAGAAGTGCATAAGTAATCTCTCTCTTCAGTTATTATTTTTATACTTAATGCATTTTCAGTTATTATTATTCTACTGTAAATGAGTTGGAATAAAACCTTTCATTTATGAGCATCCTCTGTAATAAGGCACCGGCAAATGCTTAGCTAGTCACTGAGACAAGACTATCCACTAATTCCACACAGGCCACTGAGTGACTGAAAGATGACAGAGACACACAAGTAAGAAACCTCATTTCTCTCTCCGGATCTTCAAGTCCGTCCATTTGTCTGTACTCTGTGCTTTTTATTGCCGTGAAACTTTCAGAACTGGAAAAAGTCTGCCATTATTTCTAACCCCATGAACTGCCCAAGCATTTTTGACTAATGCTTTCAACTGCATTGGCAGTGCTGAGCATGAGGATTACCTGCTTCTACAGGCATATACGTTTTGTTGTTTCTGAATTTGAAGGCAATAGAGAATTCATTTAAGAAAAGTCACATAAGCAGAATACAGTAAGATAGTGTGACTCCTCACCATAGTATCAATGTTTTGGTACCTGTATTGGAAGGAGTAAGTCAAGTTATGGAAAAATCAATACTGTCTCCGATAAAGTTTCCTGCTAAAATTAACACCAGCCTTTTTTCTGTTTGTGTTAATTGCTAGCAACCAGAAAAAATAGCCTCTTTTATTTATCTCCTAAATTTACTCCTACATCACCCTGAAGTAGAGTGTGATATACCAAATCAATACCACAAATTATACCAAAATATAGTATACAAGAATACAAAATAAAATATCCTGTGTTTAAAGTTGAAAACGTAAGATATGTATGAAAAAAATGTGAGGTTAATGCTCATAATACTTCTGCTTGTTGAAACAGTATTGAAATGGACGAGAAGAGTTGAATGTTTGTCTATTCAATGATGCAGGAGACCTGCCTCTTTGAATGTTTCAGCTGTGAATCCTCCCTGCTGGGATTCTTACGTCGGTTTATCAGGTTTGTTCTTCAGGAGGCTCTACAGCCTGTTTTATAAGACAGTATCATAGCTGACAGATTCCCTTAAAAAGGAAAGGTTAGCGAAGTACACTTTTAAGCATAACTTCATTTGCATACATTTAGAGTCTAAATGTTTGCTCTTAACACAAATTAAAGAGTCTGTTCCTTAGTATGACCAACCATACAGAAAGGCTGGAGGATTTCTGATCGCGTTTGTGTTTTTCACAGGGACAAAAAAACTATCAGAAAGTAGGTCTTCTTCTGTTCTGGGCAGACTTGAAGAGAATGCAGAACTAACGTGAATCTGCATATTGTAGGGTAGGCACGAAAAGCTACACAAATTGATGCACAGAACTTCTAGGTTTATTGAAACAGCATTAAAACAGATGAAAACAGACAAATGTTTATCTGTTGAGTGATATTTAAAACTTGCACCTTTGAATGTTTTGGCTGTGAAGGCTGACAGTGATAAATCACTTTCCAACAGCTGTGGACAGCTGTTTAAGTCTGGGGGTCTAGAGAGCTTAATTGGGGAAGTGTGTTATAAAATTAAAGTGTCAATGGCTCATTAAGTTATGTGGCAATTTTGTGGGGCAGTCCAATCATACTGCATTCCAGGCTATGGGAAAGGACATGCCTAACTCTCTGTTAATTAAGGGCTTGTCGAAGAACGCAGGTTTGCCAAACTGCAGTGTTTTCATAGCAGAGCATCTGTGAAAGAAGACTCAGAGGGAGAAGCTATTTACAAGTAAGAGTTTATTGTAGCTAGAGCAGATTTCTAACCCTTCATATACTGATGCTCTGGGCAACTTTACCTTGCTTATGAACTACTGGGACACCTTAGATGCAGAGGGAGGACTATCAAACCTGCTGTGATAAATAACCATTTCTCTGGAGAAATTAAATTCCTCTCAAAGCAGACACATTTATAAAAAAACGAAACCATAAAACAAACGTTAATGCACCCCACCAGCACACAGGGAAAAAGATTTTCGAGGGTAATCAGAGGATATAAAAACCAGAGATATGAGAGCAGCGAAGTGAGGTGGAGGAGGGGAAGCGCATCACAGCCATTAGAATTATTTGCAGGGCTGTGTTTTCATCTTCTAGAGTACTTTGTTTACATTGATTTGTTTATATAGCAGGAATTATAATTATTTGGCTATTTTAACCTCTAGTGGGCTAAAGAAGAAGGGTGAATCGCCCTTATTAGTGGTGCTATGGATTGTAGGATGGGAACGGGGGAATGTCAGCTCCAAGTGCCCTAGCTTGCATACTCATTGCAAAGGCACTGGCTACCACCTGTGCTGAGCGCGACCAGCTTCACGCTCCCTCCTCTCCGCAGGGGTGAGCAGGTCACCAAACCCGGGTCAGAAGATTTTCCCTGTGGCAGCAGAGGGCTAGGGCCACAACTCGCATAGCAATTTGGCTCACAGACAGGTTGTGACACGTCCTCTGTCAGAATTGCCCTGCCTGACCTCCCTAAAATAACTACAAGTACAGAAGTGCTGAAGGAAGGACCAAAACATGAACAACATCATCAGAGGGATGAGCACACCGAACTATTAGGCAGTCTTCCAAGTGGCAATGTGGGAATTTGAGACACATTCTCACCATTTCTTCCATTTCTTCATCCAAATATTTTCCTTCACGTTTTAATCAAAGATTTATGTCAAAATGTAGAACATAAAACTCATTCATACTTCTGTCTTGTTCTTAAACAGCTTACTTGCATTGCTTGGGATTTTCCCTAGTCTCCATTTCTGCCAAGGCTTTGATAACATTTAGCTGGGTGCGTTACTAAGGTGGTAAGCTCAGTAACTATTCGTGTTTGCCTCAATCCAAACATCTTTTGCTAATAAGGCCAATTGTCAAAGGTATCTTGCCTAGAGCTATTGGAGACTTTGTATTAAAGATATTCACACTTACCTAATCATAAATCTGAAATAATCCACTGATTTCAGTGCAGTTATTCAGGATTTATACCAACAGAACTGAGTTTGTCCTGAGTATGCTGAATATGCAGCAACAACAGGATACACGAAGGTGTCTAAGTAAAGGTGCTTTAATGAAGGTTTGGAGCATGACTGTCATTCTGTAAAATTGTAACATCATGCAAAAAGAATGGATTATTTTTGCATATGCCAAGAGAATGTTCTCTGCAAATTAGTGTTGACTGCCTTGCTAGTAGGCTGTATATCAATTTTATTGTTAAGTGCAAGACTGACTCTACTAACGAATTTTAAGCGTCATGCTCCTGGTTAGAAAATCAGCAGTTGCTTCTGCTGAAAAAAGAAACTTTGCAGTAGCTAGGCACTGTTTTTAATTTATTGTAGTCTTTCCTCCATAACTAACTCTGAGGAGTCTATTTCTTCATGAGTCTAAAGACCAGCTGATGTGTTTGTTCACACCTTGCTCTTCTGTGAGCTATTTATTGCTGCTCGTAAAGTGTTTGAATAGATATACTGTAAATATTTTCACAGAAGGTAAAATAGTCCTTTTGTGGCATCTAAATAAAACAATTCTGTGTTCTACCCATACTTTTGAAAGATGTTACACAGAATGAACATTAACACTGAAGTGGATATATTAGAGAAATATAAGAAGTTCTTTTGTCTCTGAGGGGAACATAGTTTACTCAATTTTTTCAGCTCTAACATTTCTATACTCTGACAATGCTTGTGGTTGCTAAGAGCTGGCTGAGCTCCCTACCTTTGGAATTCATTGATGCATCTCATCAATCAGCTGGCGACAATGTCGTAGAGCAATGCAAGCTAGGAATATCTGTACCTCTGGGGAACATCTGACAGAATTATGATTTCCCATGCATTAGTTGCAATGTTTGGTGCTGGATTATGTGGCCACTCTCCCTCCCAGTCTTTCTGTCCAGTATTTTCAGGACAGAGGATGCAACTGTGGTCATATCTTCACTGCTGTTTAAACTTTGGATTGGTACCAAGGCCTGACTTTGCAATGTGCATTTGTATTTGCAACTCTCTCAGGGGACACCCCTGGTTCCTTAAGGAATAATCTGAGCCCTGTCATTTCTCACAATAGCTGCCATCAGCTTCCACGGAACGAAGATCTGGGGAGTCAAGATTTCAATACTGAAGGTGTGTCAGATCAAGACTTTTGAATCCTTTATTTGTTAATTAACACTCTTCCGGCAAAGACAAAGTACAGCCTGGCTCTGTTTCAGTGCAAGTAACATCAGTCAGCTCAAATCTCTTTCAGTGATGAATTAATCTAATCTTTTCTACTCTCTGCTGACATAGATGAAGAGCTGTCACAGGGACATGTAATTCATCTCAGGTGAAGGATTATAATGAACAGGTAAGAGGCAGTAACCTCTTAAAATGCTACTGCTCTTTCGCAAGTGAGAGTCTGACTCAGGCTGAGTTTCCGCGTGGCTCACTCCGTTATTTTCCATCCGCGCAGTCTTTAACGAGGGAGCACACATTGTCACTGTGGGTTAGGCAGGTCTGTACAGGCAAGTGAATTTTGCTTACAGGTGGTCCTGACTTTGGCCAAGGCATGTAACAGGTACGGAAAGCAGAGCTGATGTGTAGCCAAGCATATTCTGTAGGTGTGTGCTACACACAAATTTTGGCTGAACACTGCAAAATGGGGATGCAGCAGTCACTTAAAGCTCAGGTCAACAAAAGCAACAAAGCACTGCACATGCCTCTGTGTAAAAAGATTACGAACTGTTCTTAGTTATATTTGGGTTTACTAAAGAATGTGTGTTGCATTCCACAGAAGTCATGGTTTCAGTGTTCTGTATTTTCCATCTCACTGTAAGTTATTAAGAGGATCTCGATGTTCATTTTCAGAAATACTAAAAAGAAATATACTTTCCAGGTATTGTAGTGCGTTGTAAAAGAGATGTCAGAATTCTCTGTGATTACAGCAAAGGAATTTGCAGGTACTTGGGCAGCCTGAGTATACCCAAGCATATAATAAAACAGATAATCAACTAAATATTTCTGGTGGCCTGGGTTAAAAATATATATTTTTAAGAAAAATAACATGAAGATAAAAATGCAAGTTAAGAATAGAACCAAAAATAAAACATATTAAAAGAAAAAAAGGTGCAATAATAAAAGGAACAAATACATTTTCCAGCTTTGCCAAGTGAATGATTAATCGGAAAAGAAAGTGGGGAAAAGCGAAAGAGTTATTTACAGGTCAAGTTCAGCTATGGAGCTGTTACCATATTCACCTTTGGTTATATTTGCTCTTGAACCAGGGAACTTCAAAAGAGCAGACTGGTGACTGACATTATGCAGACAGAATGGCATTAAGGCTTAAGCTGATTTTGATGATATTCAGCTACTTGACAACACTCTCTTATCAACATACTTGGCAATCAGAACAAAAACAAAGAGGATTTTTTTTGCAGCTTGTCTTCCTGGGCAACTGTCAGTGTTTTTAGTCTAATGGAATATCCTGAGCAGCAATCCTTTTCACTTTTACTTCACTCCTTTCAATCGAGACTTGGAAGTTTACACAAAGGAAATTTTATGGTCTTTCTGAGTGAATAATACTACCATGTATCCCTACATAGCAAGGAAAACTTAACAGAGACAAGTTAAATGTGTTGGTCGTTTCCTTGAGCTGGAGCCTCATGCAAGTAAAGCCCTTATCATAGTCACATCTCTGTGCAGTGGGACACGTGCTAAAATGATGGCCCTGCTAAAACACTTTGCTGTGTTGGGAGCAACAGAGCAGGGGTTTTTCTATGTTGTTCCACTGTTCTGACCACAAAATCACATTATTTTTTTTTTCCAGTAGTTCTGTACTTTTCTACTAAAAATGTTGCTTTTGTAATGCACGTAGTAAACTGCACTCAAGGAAGCAAGAGAGTCTAAATCATGCATGTATTTAAAAGAAAAAAATGAACTGACAAAAAGATATGTGTGTTGAAACAGTAGTTTTACAGATACCTTAAACTAACAGATTTATAGACGACATTGACTTTCAAATGTTGTCAGCTGTAGCAACCTATTCTTTTTTGCATGTAAGTTATAGTATTTATGTAAGCTCAGATATTTTCTATTAAACCAGTATTTTAGCACTACAGAGCTTTGAAGGACTCTTCTGTAAACTAAAACTAAATCTCTTTTTCATGGTTTTACTACTGCTTCTCCAATACAATGTCAATCACTCTTCTCTCAGCGGTCACTAACCAGGTTATTTGTGTGTTTCCACACTGCTGCATCACAAAACATCATGCCCACTTGCCTCAAAAAGATAATATCTAACACATATGGAGACTGCCTTTGATCTCCACGGTCTATCTAGAGGTCACAGACCTGTCTTCTCCTCTCCCTCACTTCAAATAGCCTCTTTCATTTACTGTGAAACTAAACATTGGAAAGACAAAGGCAGGAAAATAAAGGCCTTGATTTAGCAGCGCTTATGTGTTTGGCTATTTCAAGGTAGATTTTACTCTCTTAGATCACGTTATTAATTGCCCTGCATTTCTGCACCATGGCATACTGTATTTGTTTTCATGCACACAGTCTTCAAAATTCAAGCTGCTATTTAAATCAATATGTGCTTTGTTCATAACTAAAGAGCCATTAAGAGTCTACTAATCAATTTCCAATAGTCAGCATTGAGTCCAGCTCTGTGTGAATTGAACAGGAAAGTCTGGTATTTTTACTTGGTTGCTGGAAAATAGTTTCATATTTATTAATGTAAAGTTGCTAATACAGAAGAAGTACATTGGGTGAAGATAAATTGTGGTGAAGATAAATCTGGATGGGAGGGTGAAGGAAAAAGTGGCTCTGTTAGAAATTACAGAGGTGTTACAGAACAAAAGACTGTTCCACCCCATCTCCAACTACAGGTGAACGATTGTGTGGCAAATGGTTTAACAGCACTTGCCAAAGGAAAAAATATATTTCACACGCAAAAGCCAGACATGTTTCAGTCACAACCACTTTTGCTTTTAATAAAGGCTGATTCAGAAAAGTGTTTAGGTACTTAAAGAAGGATGTGAGCAACATGTAGTCACACGAGATCAAAGCTCTAGTCTTGAAAATGGCTCTATGACAGAGATCCCTCACTATTGACCCTGCAGCTCCACAGGCACCTCAGGTTCTCCACGTTCTCACTCTGATGCTCAAAACCTCCTCAGCTATCAACACTTCAAATACTTACTGACACTTAGTAGACTTTTATAAACAAGGATCTCATCTGCCCTTCCAGAAGTCAGGTCTGTAAGAGTTTTCTAAGCATATTTAATGAACGAAAGTTTTACATGAAGTATCATAGTAGTTACTGTTTGTTTTTTTTTTAACAGAGGTTAGCTGAGAAGGAAGTAATTGTCCTTTCTTTTTGCTTAAATATTTAAAGGCCACCCAAATTCTGCTGTCTTCAATGACGGAAGAATCCAGGTTTCCACAGAAGAAACCCTAGACATGAGGTGACTGCACGTATTGCAGGAAATTAGGCATAAATGCTGTTCGTCTGCCACTAGAACTGTCTAGAGGCAAAGAGATCTGCTTTCTTAGAGGCAAAGTGGTCCCTATGACCTCACAGCTTAGTGGTTAGGTCATTCAGACTGTGCATAGTAGAGAAGCCGTGGTTCTAGGTCCACCTTTTCCTACAACTCTTTGGGGATTATTTCTGCATTTCATGTTTAAGCTCCATTGGGAAAAAATAGACCTTACGAAAGGTCTGGCATTCAGATTATTTCCACTCTTCTTAGGTGATTCTGCACTCTTTCTTTTACAAGTTTATTCTGGCCCCATCAGAAAAGTATGCAGTGGACAGAAGAAACAGGAGAGGTGAGCTCCAAAATAGCCTCTGGGTCTAGGGAGCTCTTCAGGAAGGTGAGAGAGAGAGAGAGCGCGAGCTGAAAAGGGTGAAGCTGGGCATCTGGACCACTCACATCTGTAGCTAGAATATTAATTGTGAGCTGTGTCCATCTCTCTTCTTCCATCTACTCATTTTTCAAAATAACTCTTATATCATTCTGTTTAACTTTAAAAATTAGTGAGGTGTCACCTTTGGGAAAAGATTTTGTACCAGGGTCCTAAGTAGAGGGCAAATTATGTTGGAAGAAGGTGAGATTCAAAATACTTCTCAGTGCTTTCTCTAATTTAGCACCTGCTCAGAAGCATGACAATCTTCATTCCTGTCCTCACGTGTCTGTGTCTTCTCTGAAAATCCAGTACGTAGCACAGAGAGCTGGAACACATCTGGGAGCAGGTGCCCTGGAGCAAGCACAATGCATTCGGCATTGCATCGCCTACGTGACATTCTGTATCTGCTTCTAAGGAACCAAAAGAAAGATGCACATGTGTAATGCTCTCTGGAGAGAGCTGTGTTCGTGTGTACCCTCTGCAGGGAACTGCTTTACATCAGACAAGTGAAAGAGTCTCCTCAGTCAGCAATGTATAAAGATGGAGTTCTAGGACACAAAAAAAAAATTACTCTGTGTACATGTGGATATTTGTATACACACATGCACCATCCTTTACTTGAAATTTCCCTTATAGAACATTTACTTCTTAAGTTTCCTGCTTTAAATACAGCTTGATACAGCTTTAGTCCTCTTGGCCAACCAACAAACCAGAGTTATTTCTTCTTGTGTCCCAGTAATCTGCTGGACAACTTTGCAGGTTGTAATTATAAAGCTAGATAGAACCAGAAGTATCTCCAGCTTGCTCCTGTGGTTATAATAAACTTCAGATGCATTTGTTTTTCATGATAGAGCTAATTGTTCTTTCTTTAATTTACATCGGATACTTCTTGCTAACTATTAGTCCATACATTTCTGAGCCCATCACTGCTGTATTAAGTCAGGGAAGTGTCAGCAGCTACTCCTAATGGTCTTTCTACACACTGAAAACATTGCTGATGAAAGCAAAATCTTAATACTTTAAGTGGTATAGATCGTTCTCTGCGATATTTAAACACATTAAGGGAATGCCTGAAGAAATAGCTGATGAGTTTCAATGTGAGTAAATGTTATCAGGAGCTAAAAATAGTAGCACTGCCTGTACATTGCTGAGTAAAGAGTAGAATGCAGTGATAAAGAAGGGAACTGAGTGGGTTGGAAGAGTACAGAGACATGAGGATGGAGTATGTTGCTCAGCTGCAGTAAAAAAAAAGGTTAATACGACAAAAGAGAAGCTCTGCTTGGAGAATCTTCCTCTGAAGTTTTTGTGTCCAGGGCTAATGAAGTGTGAGAAAGCATCTACAGAAGGACTGGAAACTGAGTAGAGGTTAGTGAGGCAATGACTGATTTTTTTAGAGTTTAAGGCTAATATGCAGATTATATCCAAAGAAAAAAAATAACAAAAATAATTAAAGTCATGGGAACCGGAGAGACTTCAATATAAGGAACGATTAAATATGCTATGACTATTTTGTTTGGAAAGTAAAAGGAAGTACGACATCAGAATTAAAAATAACAATAACTAGAAAGCAATGTAGTCCTTCCAAAATATAAAGCATGAAAAATAATTAAATGGCAGCAGAGAAAGCATAGTGAGCTTAATACACTATTCATGCAAATAAAAAAAATCAACTCCCTATTTTAGAATGTTATTTTTAAAAGATGCTTAATAAAATCAGAAAGAAAACTTGACATACATGAAGAACATAAACATTTTCATCTTCTGGAACAACAGGACAAAAGCAGAAAGGACAAGAAAAGACAGTCTTTCTTCTCTATGCAGGAAAAGTTGTATTTAAGGGCAGTTTTCAGCACGAGATAACATTTTTGAAGACAACAGAGCTTCAGGAAGTAAGGCAAACATTCACTAGCAATTAACTTTCTTGTGGCCTAGGAAATGCATCCTTTCATGCTATGGGTCATTCAACACAGATTAAAACTCTTCTGTACTTTTATTCAGTTAATCCAGATGTTATTTTGACACCAAATGTTTGCAGCCATTTCTGAAAGAGAGTGACAGTAGACAGGAGGAATCAAAATGCTATCTGTAAGATCTTCACATTTTTCTGATGTCTTTCTGAAAAAGTTCAATAATAAAAATGAAAACAATATTCCAAGACTAATGAAAAAGACAAAGGAAGTTGATCTCCAATGCTAGAACTGCAAACTTAAAACCTAAAATTATAGGAAGTATGTTCAATATCAAATACACAAAGCGCTGCGGGGCCAGCTGCGTGTAGTTTGAGATGGTCTGTAGGGAGTTTTTTCCAGTAGCTTTAATTCAGATGGGAAGGTCACCTTTTCTGGGAATTCTGCTATACAGTATTGAGCAGAAACCCCATGCCTTCCTCTGCCCACTGCTGGAAGAAGAAAATCAGCTGCCTTGGTGCCGATACTGAATTATCAGTATCCCATACCACTTTCACACTTGTGGCCTTGCATGTGTTTATTTGTGTGCCAGAGCAGTAGAAGCCCTGTCTCTTACAGACGACAGCTGGAGAACTTACTCTTGCTTTGCCTGCTAGGTGCAACATTATAAAAATCTTGTTTACAGTTCCATTTCCGTTAATCAAACTAATTAATGAACTTTGCAGAAGAATCACAAACAGCAACACACCATCCGTGTCTGACTAAATGATACCGAAATTCTCTTGCTGCTTTGTGGCTGAGGCACGAAGTAGCAGCATTGCAGGAAGAAGGGGTTAAATTTCCAAGGTGAGCCAGGCACACTGTCCCACAACAAGACAGTTGTTAGCACTGTTACGGGCCTTGGTGCCCTGCTTGTAAGAAACTGAGTATCAAAAGCCAAAAGAAACGAGTATGTCTCTTCTTTTTGCTCCTGACTTGCTATGTCAGCAGCTATGCCAAATTACTGCTGTTTTTATTTTCATCCTTCTCTCTCTGGTTTTGTGTTTTAGTGCTGAGAAAGAAAAGCATTTGCCATTTTTGGTTGATTTCCCATTGGAGTCAGTCTCATGCAATCACTGTGTCTCTGTGTGCATGTGTGTTTAGAACTGTATTTCTGTCTCCCTCTCCCTTGCAGAGAAGCTTCTGCACTTGCTGCTTGATGTCAGTCAGGAGTGGCAAATGAACAGTTGTCTTTCCATAATTAAGTTTCTGCAAATATTATATGCAGGTAGAGGAGGAAGGCCTGATAAATGCCCCAAGTAAGGGACAGTTTGCAGCACAGCTTATCAGTCACAGGAGCGTATACGTATCACAGAGATCTCATAGGCACATCTATCAGATTTCTTCGACACCAAGTCAATCAAAATCTAGAAGAAAATATGCCTTGTTAGCTCTGACTCAAGGGAATCACTTATTTCAACAGCAGGCTGTGGCTGCCCCAGTTTAGGCTCGATTTCCCTATTAGGGCTAAATGAAGAAGCACAAATCTCCCTCTTCAAGCCACAGGTGCATATTGATAATGCTGTACTGCTGCTCTTCATATCCACTGATTTGTGTATTCTAAAACTAAGCATGTAAATAAATTGATTGTACACAAAGTTTGCTGTCAGCTCAACCCTGCTGAGGAGTGATGAGCAAGATATATACATGCTCTGGACTGTTTCAATTAAAATGTCAGTTCTTCTGACAATAAATTTCAAAGGTGGTGCAGGTCCATAACATAGTGAAGTACAAGTTCATATGCAAGTACCTAATGTAGTAAAGGTGACTTGTTAAAAAAAACAGCCACTACTTACATTAAGTTACTAACAGGACTTTATTGGGGTTGATAAATCCTACATTCTTCCCCTACTCCAGTGTGGGGTCCCTCCCGTGGGAGACAGTCCTCCATGAACTTCTCCAATGTGAGTCCTTCCCACAGGCTGCAGATCTTCATGAACTGCCCCAGGGTGGGTGCCTTCCATGGGGTGCAGACCTTCAGGAACAGGCTGCTCCGGCGTGGGTCCCCGCAGGGTCACAAGCCCTGCCAGCAAACCTGCTCTGATATGGGCTCCTCTCTCCATAGGTCCACATGTCCTGGCAGGAGTCTGCTCCAGTGAAGGCTCTCCACAGGGTCACAGCCTCCTTCAGGCATCCACCTGCTCCAACATGGGGTCCTCCATGGACTGCAGGTGGATATCTGCTCCACCGAGGACCTCCATGGGCTGCAGGGGGACAGCCTGCCTCACCATGGTCTTCTCCACGGGCTGCAGGGGAATCTCTGCTCTAGTGTCTGAATTACCTTCTCCCTCTCTTTCTTCTTCGATTTTGGTGTCTGCAGAGTTGTTTCTCATATATTCTCTCTTGTGTCTCTCAGCTGAAATTGCTGTTGCGCAGGGTTTTTTCTTTCCCTCTTCTTAACTGCGTTATCGCAGAGGGGATACCACCATCTCTGATGGGCTCGGCCTTGGCCAGCGGTGGGTCCATCTTGGAGCCGACTGGCACTGGCTCCATTGGACATATAGGGGAAGTTTCTGGCAGCTTCTCACAGAAGCCACCCCTGTAGCTCCCACGCTACCAAAATCTTGCCATGCAAACCCAGTACAGACTGGAAGGAGACTCCTGGGTCATTAGAATCCAGATGTACTACGTGGCTTTGGTGTCATCTTAAGGAAGGACCTCAGCTCAGAAGATCATTGACTGCCAGGATACACTCGATCTGCACACGAGCAGCAAGCCTCAGACATCAGACTGGCTGTCAGTGCAGAAGCGAGATCACTGCACGGTGAGCCCCCTGCTCCCCACCCCCCCCCACACACATTGGGGCACACACTCTGTCCCCGGGGTGGGCTGAGTGTGTAGGGAAGGGCTGTACCGCTGGAGGCCATCACGCCGCACAATGCCTGTCAGAAACTAAGCAGGCAACATTTTAAAATAATCCTACGCTGCTTCAGCCAAAATATATTAAAGACCAATTTGTGCATTTATTCTTGTGCCAACATTGTTCTTCTCTGTTCTGCCTCCCTTATGATTATTTACACCGTGCAAAGCATTATGATTCAGACATACAAAGCACATCCTTGGCAGGAGAGGACTCTATTTCTGGTGGGTGGCTTGTTAAAATCATTTCCTATAAATGGAGATAAGTATTTACACGGGCAAAGGTTTTACTGAGTGGCTGCACAGTGTTTCCCTCGCTGTGACCATGATTATTAAGACTTCACTGCAGATCTGTCTAAACTCCCTGAAATGGTGAACTGCAGAGGGGACACTGGAAAGCTGAACATGACAGTCCATTTTTCTAGCACGACTGTCATTAAAACAACATTTAGGCATCCTCAGCAGGTGACCTGACATGTATCTGCCCTCCAAACAAGTGCCCAGAGATGTACCTGTCAGGTGATGGAGATGCCTCCTTTTCAGCCATGGAGTGCGTGCTCTCCTGGTCGTGACAGGGATGGCCACTGGCTTCTTGGGAGAGGAGCAGCAGTGAGCAGGCTATGCGACAGCCTAAATATCAACAAGCTGCATTAGCCCACTAACACTGAGATTCTCCTTGCGGCCTCCTTCTTTACTTATGATAACAGGCAAAGAAAAGCAGAAAAATGCCCCAAATTGCAACACATAATCCCCACTTTGATAGATACCTTCGAGGTTCTCAATGGCTCCTTCTTCCCTAGTTCAATAAAAAGAGAGAAGGTCAGCCTATGTCCCCACTTTATCTTCCTCCTCAAATGCAAAATACTGTTCCCCTTCCTGTCAGAAAGATTAAAATAATGTAGTTGTTAGCTAAGAAATTCTTGTTGGTCACCAGCTTATTATTCAATAAAGGAAAGTTTTTTGTCTTAGTTCCTGAGATTGTGCTATCTTCAACAGAGCATTAACATCAAAACAAGCAAAGAGGACAAGGCTGCAGAGGAATAGATATTTTTACCTTTCAAAACAAATTAATCACTTCAAACATTGATTGAAGTGAAGAGGAATTATCTTTATTTTTAAACTCAATGCATGCAAAACTGGTTCTGAAGTAAGTGAACACATTTTACAGAACTACTCCCCACAAACAGCTTCCCCCCCACCAGAAAAAGGTAGTCACTGATAAATAATTTTCCCATAGCTACAAAACTGATTTGTAGAAGTTAAATTGTTCAAGGCTAATCAGGCTAATCTGAGGGAGAGGAAGTTTACCCTCCATTTCCCAACAGATTCGCTTTAATTTTGCAGCCACATTGACAGGTGGCCTCATCACTCAGGCATTACAGACCACCTTGAAGATATGAGCACTGTTGGCCTTTGAAGTCAGAATAATCAACAAGCCATTTGATACTCTATCAGATGAAATGGTCCTGTCAGAAAAGGCTGGCTCTCAGGTGTACTGATTGTCTATCAAAAGGAGATAACTTGATACAGTTTTCTATGGTACAGATTCATAGACCTGGTGGGATGCTATAACAGACGTCTTTTTAGATGCACTTCTTCACAACGTCTTTTAAAGAAATCTTCCCAAGCCACTTTTTACAGAAATTATAATACTTCAATTTCCTGTCTACAATATTCCCACAATACTCCAAATTCCTGTGAAGATAAGCAAAAGTATTAGCTATGGTTAGGGTCACAGATGCACAGACACATGTGACATATCCATGCATAGATCCTGTCAAAGCCTTAATTCAGATATTGGACAGTAGACATTATTAGGACAGTCTCTATTGTTTTACAACAGTTCACATGCTGGAAGCTGCTATAATATGGCACAATATTATTTTCATAAAAGGACAATATTTTTTTTTTTCTTTAGGATTATCCAAGCTAGTAGAAGGTTTTTTTCTCAGGTTACTTTGGCCTCTCATTATATGCCATTATCCTTGATGCTAGTGATATGACATGCACTCAACAAATATTATGTCTTCAAGAAGATGAGTGGTTTAATAGAAACCAAATTTTAAAAACCGTTACCTTAAATTACACTTTCACATGTCCATATAAATCTTTACTTTCAGAATTAAATATTGACTGGAAAGAATCAAGTGCTTTGCAAATCTGTAGGACAGTGAGACTGAAAAGTACAAAATTTTTTTTTTTCCAGTTCTAATAAAATTTCAGCTATTGAGGTATAACAGTGAAATTCCTTCTCAATGATCTAATATTTTTTAAAGGCTCCAAAATCATGGCAATAGTTCTTTGAAAAGTTAAAGATTATTCATTTATGTTTAGGGAAAATCAGAGTTGAAAGAAAGAAAAATAAAAAAAATATGCCAAAAAGAATGTTAAACATCCTACTGTGTAATTGAGCTTTTGATTAATCCATAAGGTTAACTTGGGCAGAAGTAAACAAAAGTATTTGTTTCAACATTAGCTGCACGTCTAACAGCAGTTTATGTCAGGGGCTGAGAAAGTTCTGCTAGGGTTGTGTCTATTTCTGCAACAGGCAGGAAACTTTCTTTTCCATGAAAGACCCTGGCTTGTTCTAATAGTAATTATTCATCAGAAACAATCACAGAATGTTCATTCAGTAGTAAATGGTCTATTTGATACCATTAGCGCGGCCCAAGGACTTAAAACTGCCCCTTTCTCAGCGTGCAGGTGTGTTCAGTCTTGCAGCCTGCTTGCAGGATCCCACTGGAGTGCCTGGCAGAGGGCAGCTGCTTTGATTTATCAGGCCTTCGGAAGCAGCACTGCTCCTGTTATCTGCTCATAATCCCTTAGCTCTGTCTGATGGCTAAAGCCTGAAGCAACACCACTGGGCAAATCTTCAGGTATCAGCTCTGGTGCTGACAGTGAATACGGAAAGGCAAGGGAAAGGCAAGGGGAAGGCAAGGGGAAGGCAAGGGGAAGGCAAGACAAGACAAGACAAGACAAGACAAGACAAGGGAAGGAAAGGAAAGGAAAGGAAAGGAAAGGAAAGGAAAGGAAAGGAAAGGAAAGGAAAGGAAAGGAAAGGAAAGGAAAGGAAAGGAAAGGAAAGGAAAGGAAAGGAAAGGAAAGGAAAGGAAAGGAAAGGAAAGGAAAGGAAAGGAAAGGAAAGGAAAGGAAAGGAAAGGAAAGGAAAGGAAAGGAAAGGAAAGGAGAACTGGAAGGAAAAAAGCTTGTGGATCTTAAATATAGATCATTTTTCGCAAGGGAAGATTAATAACCATTTTCACTGAGCTGCATTAATGATTTTTAAGCAACTTGCTTCTGTTAGTAATTATTCTTCATAATATCATCCCTTGTAACAGCCAGTTTCATGGTAAATGATGTGTTAGAGATTTTCTGTGCCGGGTGAAAATAAATCAAGGAAACATACACAGAAAACCTTCTGCAAAGATGGAATACCTGGAGCAATTCTGTGGGTTGACTACAGCTGAGGTTTGTCACAGAGGCCCTGAGTGATGTGGTTGCTGACTGCAACAAAGATTTATCAGAGGTGAATTTGGTGCACTACGTGCAATGCCACACACCTGACAAGGCAAGACACAAGCCCCTGTGCTTACATCATACCGTCCAAATGATGTTCACGACAGATAAGTAGGGATAAAAATGAGGAATATGTTCTGAATTTATTTTAGTCAAACATCTATTGATAGTTCAGACTGGGATTTTTTTAGTAACAAAATAGAAAAAAGGTGCACAAAAATATAACAAAGAATGCTGTCTCAGTCCTAGGGAAGGCTGAGACCCACAGGCTGTTTAGGAAAGACAGGCAAATGTAACAAGAAGGGGCAGTTGCTGTCTATGGAATAAAGTGGCTTATTCCAAACTCTATTCACATAGAGTTTTACCCTGAGGTTGAGAACATGTTGTGAGGTGGTAGGTTAAGGGCCCACAAAAGGAGGTGGACAAGTCTCATGATCACAGGCCTTGGCTCCCAGCACCTGCAAGCAGTCCAGGACATTTCTGGAGATGGTCAGAGGCAATTTTTTAATACAGTTGCTGGGCTAGGGAAGGTGTTTTTGTGGACCTGCTACTCATGATTAAGGTAGAACTAGTTGGAGATGCGATAGCTGCAGCGCTGACAAGAAGATGGTAGATTTTAAGACCCAGAGTGAACTGAGCAAGGCAATCAGCCAAAAACAGCCCTGGACTTCAGGAGACTAGATTTTGGGTTCTTCAGGGAACTGGTAAACAGGATCCTGTAGGAGGCAAAGGAGCTATGGAGAACTGGCCAGTCTTCAAGGACATCACCCTCAAAGGACAAGAATCCTCCACCCTGACCTGAGTAGGCAAGAATATGGGCATGCATGGCAGGAGTAGATCTAGCTGTGCAGCCTGAGTGAGTTCAACTGCTAAAAGGAAAAGTACAAGAGATGGAGGCAGGAACAGGCAACTGAGGAGGAATACAGAAGCATCACCAGGGCAAGCATAGATGGAATTAGGAAGGCTAAAACTTAGCTGGGGTTTAAACTGGCAAGAGATGTGAAGCAGGTACAAGAAGAGCTTCTACGGATATATGGGTAGCAAAAGCAAGATCAAAGACAATGTGACTCCACTTCTTAATGGAACAGGTGATCTTGTGCTGAAGGACGTGGAAAAGGCTTAGGTACTAATACGTTCCCTGGTTTAGTGTTCACTGCTCACAGACCTCCCTGGTCTCTGTGTTTAGGGTTTAAGGGAGACAGGTACTGCCCAAAGTAGAGGAAAATGAAGTTAGAGACTACTTAAGTAAGCTGGACATATACAAGTCCATCAGACGTATCAGGAGGTATTCAAGGATGTCAAAGAAACTGCTTAAGTGATTGAAAGGCATTTGATAAGCTTGTAGCAATTGTGGTCAGCTCCTGCTTACTGAAAACGGCCAAATGCCACTCCCATATCAAAAAACAGCGAGAAGGATGATGTTCCTCCTAAACTCAGTGGCTGGGAAGATTGTAGAGTACATCCTTCTTGGTAGACATTTCTAGGCCTATAAAAGACAAGGTGACTGGGAATAGCCAGCAAGGATTTATCAAGGAAAATTAAACCTGACCAACTTGACTATTTTCTATGAAGAAATGTCTGGCTTTGTGGATGAGGAGAAGGCAGTGAACGTCAACTAGACTTCAGCAAGACCTTCAACACTGTTTCCAACAGAGTCGTGGTAGCTGAACTGTGGAGAGATGGATTGTACAGGTGAACTGTAATGTGGCTGAAAAGCTGGCAAGACCCTTGGGCAAAACGAGCAATGGTCAGTGGTTACAAGCCCAGCTAGCGTCTGGTTGTGGATGCCATCCTTCAGGGACTGATACGGCACTGTTTATCGTCACATTCTGTTCATCTTTATCATGCTCTCTGATATCTTCATCAATGATGAGGACAGTCACACAGAGGAGCCTCAAGACGTTCAACAAAGGGAAATGCCAAATCCTATATCTGGCATGGAATAACCCCATGCACCTGTACTGGCTGGGGCCAACTAGGTTGGAAGCAGATTTCCAGAAACAGATAGGGGATCCTGGAGGCTGTCAGTCTGAACGTGAGTCAGCAGTGTAGTTCGGCAACAATGAAGGCTGCCTGCATACTGACCTAGAAACAGCATAACCGGCAGGTTTTATGAAGCTGTCCCTCTGTCTGACACTGGTGGGCCACAACTGGGATGTTGTGCCCACTTTTGGGGCCTTCTACAAATGAGAGGCCTTCCGACTGGAAAGTCCAGAGTAGGTCTTCTGTAATGGTGAGCGGGCTGGAGAATACCATGAGTTAGAAAAAGCTGCTGAAGGAAGAAATATTGTTTAGTTTGGAGAAGAGAAGGTTGACATGTGATGTAGTTGCAAGTTTTTTTAACTGTCTAAAGAGGGCCTGTAGACAAAATGGAGCCAGACTCTCTTTCATAGGCACACCTCAACAGAATAAGAGGTTATTGCCACAAACCGCAGGAAGAAAAACTCTCACTAGATATAAGGAAAAAAAATACTTACAATGCAAGTGATAAAGCACTAGAACAGGTTGTGGAATGTCTATTCCTGGATGTGTTCAAAAGGCCCTGAGCAACCTGGTCTAACTTTGAAGTTAGCCCTGTTTTGAGTGGGAGGATGGACTAGAGGGCCTTCAAAGATCCCTTCCACCCCAAATTATTCTATGGCTCTGTGGTTGTGTGCCCAGCCTCACTCATGTCAGGACCTAATTTTACAACTTTACTGCAGACATATAAAACATACAGCTGAGGATTTTCCAAATTTATACAGTTAATTGAATATTATATGCAAAAGTCATCCTTTTCACCCTCTCTAACGTATTTATATTAGTCCTCTCCCAGAGCCTGTTTCCAAGTCAACTGGTGGCTGCAAATCCACTTGGTCAGACCTGAAAATACATACTCACAAAAATAGCAGAAGTCATCTTCCAGTGGCATATGTATAACAACCAAGTAGGCAACCAAACCAGGATCATTCTTGAGGAAGCTGTGTTCCCAGTTGATGTGAACTTTCTGAATAATAGCACAAGTGCTCATAATCATCGTTTTTCACCTCTACAGGGTTTCCGTGTACAAATTTGTAATATTACATAAAATTTCTAAATTTCATTTTTTCTGTTCTTTTTTTTAGGCTCACTTTCAGTCTGCATCAGCACAATTCTGAATTCTGCATGAGTTCAGAATATGTAACTGACGGTAAGTTTCAGTCAAATGCCAGCTGTCATCTCTAATAACTTATCAAGCACAACAGGCAAACAGAGAAGTTTAATAACAAGCAAAAACACTGTCGAAATGAGTTTATTTCCAGATGTGGAGAGGGAGGCTTTTACTTCTTCCCTCAACAGGACTGGTGCTCTAATGCCTTTCAGTGTGATTTTTAAGGCATTCATTTGTTATGTAACATCCATCAATTATAAAATATATTTATGAGGTCTTGCTAGCAGTCGTCAACAACAGTATAGTGGGCTCACAGTTACAAGGCCTGATGAAATGGGAAAGCAAGAGTAATTGGATTGAAATCGGTAAATGAAAAGTCATTCTGAGGGGAAAAAAGGTGTCAAATTGATGAGGTCTGACATGTCATCAAACGGCGAGGATTAAATTGAGATCCAGTGGAGACATATACACTGCTTATTGTAAGTGTTTAATTGCAAGAATAACAAATGCCTCACAGAAATGCACAGTTAAGCATTACCCCTCTTTCCTATTAAATGGAGTCATGTGGATAGATCTTTTCCTATCCTCAGAGTGAGTATTTGTCCCACATTTTTATGGGGTTTTTGTTTATTTGTAAAATATAAAAGATAGAGTAAATTATTTTTCTTTCAAAGAGAAAGCTAACTTGGTGAATTTAAATCAGGTGCTTGGCAATACTTTATCTGTATTCTTAGGACAAAAACCAAATGCATTCCAGCTCATTCTTAGATGAAAATTTAGGCATTAGAAAAGTTAGAATTATGAAAAGTTTGAGGTTTCTTCCCCTTTAAGAAAAAGCAGTTGCTAGTAATAAAAATTGTTAAATAGTGGGCTCAATTTGAAGGTCTCCAGTTAGTGCCAATTATCTCTGGCAGGAAAGAAAAATAGTCCCAGTGACATGAATTGCACCGAAAGTTTCGGGCATCTATGATAGAGGCTGAGTGGATCCAGCAATGGCTTTTTGGGGTAATTACCTGTATTGTCAGCAGGTTTCTTTCCCACCTTAATCTAAAAACACGAATCTATGCACTAGAAATGAAACTTTTCAATCACTTGGCTTGATGGATAAAATCAAGTAACAGTAAATTGATGAATTGTGATGGATTCACAACTTCTCATAAGGCGAAGACGCTCTGTTTTCAGGGTTGCTAGGCCTACAACCTGTCTTCTCAAATGGCCACTCTCACCTCTCGTATAGGTTACTTTTCTGAGATCCCTGTCTTCAGTACAGACCAGCAAAGAAAATAACCAGAACCTACTGTTTGGTGCATGTGAGGTGAAGATGTAAGAAATGTTCCACAAGTACCTGATCAGTAACCTCAGTACTTTGTCTGTCCCCAGCCCTGAAATGACTGTTACGAAACTATGACAAAATAAAGCCCAAACAGCTGAAGTAAGAAGTCCAGTCTGCATGATGCTAACAACTATGAATGGTGCAGAAGAGTAGTAGCTATAAGTAGTAGCTGTAGGTGGTGCAAAAGAGAAAATTCTGGTTTATCTAGCAAAATGACTGTAGTATCACTCCATATTTTCCCAGAAAAAGGCAACAGCTGAAAATTTCATGTGAATAGTATATTCTGACCGCTGAACAGCATAATAATAGTAACAGCAGAATAAATAGCAAAAATAAATTTAATTTTGCTACCTGGAGAGGGTCTTTATGGAAGATGTCTTGCCCACTAGGAGATTTCACTTTAGGATAGGAAGTCATTTGTGTGATGAGTGCAGAAGAAAATGAAGGAGATCCCTCCTGCCACCTGCAGTGTGCTGGAGGACTGTGTTTTCTGCGGCATCTTGACAAGCATCCCAGGTTTACTGCACAACCCATCATGCGAATTTGTCCAAAGGTGCAAAGGACTGACTGTGGACCTCTGTGGACACTTGTGCCTTCCAGTGCATGGTAGGTCAGCTACATGCTTTTTCTACAGAATATTAACAATAGTCCTAGAAAGGACTGCTGTAATCATGTCACTCACAAGAAATCAGTAGTCTGAACTACTGTCCAGCAAAAGACATAAAATTTTTGCTAATCAGTTCCACATCAAAGGTAATTACTTTTCCCTACAACGTAACAGAACTCAATAACTTGGTGGTTAAAATGGACTGCTTATTTTAGAAAGACAGTCAATCTTGATGGAAAGATGCCGAGTGACAAATTTACAACATCCCTTGGAAATCTGCTCCAACGGTCAATTATCCTCACTTAAAAACCTGCATCTTATTTCCAAATTTGTTTAAGTTCAGTTTCGAGCTGATTGGGTCCTGTTACAGATTTGCCTCCTATAACGAAGTTTCCACAGTATCAGAAATGTTCTTCCAGTATAGGGATTTTCACTTCTACCTTGCTGATGTTGCTGTGAAAGGGGGAAAAAAGAATTTAGCAAAGGCACACATTTAGAGATGGGAGATTTTCTTGATGGGGAATCTGTAACACCAACTACTTTATTCCTGAAATACCAGTTTGTGTGCGTGTGCTAACAACATAGTGTTTGATCACTCTAGTCATGAAAGTCAGCTCAAAACAAAACCAGAACTATGACAACACATGGCCAGGGATAACAGGTTGCTTACTTCGCACAGATTAAACTCTGAAAATCTAGCCCAGATGCTGCTACTGCTGTGAGAGCAAACAGCCATGATGGGGCAGCAGCTGTTGCTAGGAACTGGGACAGGCACCCTCTGGTACCAGCGATCACTGCTGCTCATCAACATTCCCAGCTGCTGTAAGCAGCAAGACTGATTTTTCACCTGCCTGTCTGCCCTATCTTAACCATTTCTTTTGCCACAGGCCATATTTTACCTATTGGAAGAAAATACCAATTTTGCTTCTGCTGCTGAAAAGCATTGAGCCTTGATATCTGAAATTTTACTGTGGAAATCCAACTGCCAGAACTAAGGGATGAAAAAACCCCCAAATCTGTTCCTAATTTACCAGCTGATACAGTAAGTACATTAATTATGTTACTACTATGTTAGAAATACTGCCAAGGTGGATCATACTTCTCACTAGCTTGCTAGGTGATTGCATAAAAACCTCAGAATATTTACTCTGAAAAGTCCTTCTGAAGCTGCCTGTTTTTCTGAATGCTCGTTTCACATCAAAATCTGTCAGCAAGATAGAAAAAGCACAGACAATGCCAGCTTGTCTGTTTGTTTAGATAGTATTCAAGTAATTTTTCTGTGTGTATTCCTCTTCTGTTTTCAGATTAACACAGCTGTTTTGCTCAGGAAAATCATTACTCACCAATCATAACAAAGAGCTAGTAGCGAGGGACAAAATATCAGCAGGTTTACAAGTTGTTGGATTCCAAATTCAATGAAAGGAAGCACCTTGGGCACTATCACACGCTACAAGTTGACATGTCATTCTGCAGCCTCTAGCCTGACCTTTCCTTAACATCAGTTGGAAAACAAAGAATCTGTGCTGTTAGAGCAGCTGCTGTACCTCTAGGCAGGTAACAGTATCATCTTCATGAATGACATCTATGTCACATTTGCAGCATGTCAGGAAGTCCTTAAAACTCTGCAGATCAAAACAACGCAAGATTTTCATAATGACCTTGAGATGGTGATCAAATATGGTCACTTGCAAACTGCAGATATGCGGAGGCCAGCCATGAAACAAGGATGTGTTAGAGATTTTTGTTATGTCAAAGATCCATTGATATCCTAAGCAATATATTAATCTTATTTTCAACAAGGAAAGCAGAAAAAGCACTGTCATCTTTGACAATGACTCTTTTTATAAACGTACTCATCTGTGTTACTTTAAAAGTGATTGCTTCTTCATGGAGTTTCTCACAGCCTTCTCCGAGTATGAACTGCTTAACACAAATTGGTAAATATTTCTACCTCATTAATTTATTGAAAACAACACTAACAATTGTACATAACAGTCAACAGACAGATATATTCTGCCTTGCTGACACATCCTATTGTTATCTTCAAGCAGCATTGGAAGTTGACTAATAATATTCTTTGGTTTATACATTTTGTTCAGTTTCTAATCTGAGGTAGTTCTTTATCTTTCCTGTCCTGATTTATTTTATGAATCATTAGGTACATTTCATAGAAATGGAAACCAGACACGTAGCAACAAATAGGTCAGCACTGTATTTGTGTAACGTGCACTTCTGGAAAGCAAGAAATACATGCCCAAGAAAAAAATGCTGGAAGGATTAGGACTTGTGTGATTTAACAGGCTTTAACAAACTACACCACCCCCTCATCTGGAGCAGCGATAGGCCCAAACAGAAGGGTTACTGATGTACAGCTGTTTCACCACCTAATGAAACCAGTAACTAAGCACTCTACATTGTGCTTGGCAGGTTGGTCTCTTAGGAATGAGAACCACAAAACCAAGTACTCAGAACAGTCAGATCCCTGAGCAGATGACAGAAACAGCAAGGAAAAAAGGTTGCATTGTAAATGCATTGCTTTCTTGAAGACACAGACCTTTGCTGGTTATAGAAAGGCCTTCTTTGCCACTTGGATTTCGTAATCCTCAGCTGCCTTCTGGAGTTAGAGCCCTAAAGACTCGCAGAAACAGAGAATAGTTCAGGTTGGAAGGGACCTCAGGAGGTCACCTAGTCTAACCTGCTGCTGCTGCTGAAGTCGATGCTTGAGGCAACCTGCTCATTACAATCTGCCTGAAATCTTTGGATCTTCAACTCCCATCACCTGCGCAAATGTTGTACATTCAGGAATTCTGGGTTCTTTTGGTCCTTTTTTAGTCCAAGTGCAAGTCAGTAGCTTTAGCTGGTTTTCTATTCATTAAGCCATGTGTAGAGGTGTAAATCTTCTCAGAAGTGAAAGGGAAAATTCAGCACAGTTCCAACATGCTCTAGGATGACAAAGAAGAAGGGCTCACAGCAGTTGTTTGAGGGTCTCCAGAGAGGAATGGAGGATGAACTGTGACTCTTAGAATCACAGAATCACAGAATGGCAGGGGTTGGAAGAAATCTCATGTAGTCCAAGCCTCCTGCCAAAGCAGGGTCACCTACAGCAGGCTGCACAGGACCTTGTCCAGGTGGGTCTTGAATATCTCCAGAGAAGGAACTCCACAACCCCTCTGGGCAGCCTGCTCCAGTGCTCCGTCACCCTCAGAGTAAAGAAGTTCTTCCTCATGTTCAGATGGAACTTCCTATGCTTCAATTTGTGCCTGTTGCCCCTGTCCCGTCCCTGGGCACCACTGAAAAGAGTTTGGCCCCGTCCTCCTGACACCCACCCTTGAGATATTTCCAAGTATTTATAAGGTCCCCTCTCAGCCTTCCCTTCTTCAGGCTAAACAAGCCCAGCTCCCTCAGTCTTTCCTTACAAGAGGGATGCTCCAGTCCCCTCATCATCCTTGTAGCCCTCTGCTGGACTCTCTCCAGTAGTTCCTCGTCTTTCTTGAACTGAGGAGCCCAGAACTGGACACAGTACTCCAGATGAGGCCTCACCAGGGCAGAGTAGAGGGGAAGGAGAACCTCCCTCGACCTGCTGGCCACACTCCCCTTAATGCACCATTGGCTTTCTTGGCAGCAAGGGCACACTGCTGGCACATGGTCAGCTTGTCATCCACCAGCCCTCCAGGTCCCTCTCCACAGAGGTGCTCTCCAGCAAGTCCGCCCCAAGCCTGTCCTGGTGCATGGGGTTGTTCCTCCCCAGGTGCAGGACCCTGCACTTGCCCTTATTGCACTTCATCAGGTTCCTCTCTGCCCAGCTCTCCAGCCTGTCCAGGTCTTGCTGAATGGCAGCACAGCCTGCTAGTGTATCCACCACTCCTCCCAGTTTTGTATCATCAGCAAACTTGCTGGGGTACACTCTGCTTAATGGAAATCTAGTTGTTTAACATGGTCAAAGATGTCACAACTTAAGCATATCCAGATGTTCCAAACAGCTATGAAATTTTACGGGTGAAGATACAGACATGTATGATCTATTTCCAGAACTAGATAGGACTGGATGACTGTTGTTGATATTACAACTTTAAGCACAGGTCCAAACGTTGCTAACTGGTTATCATAACTGACCTGAATTTTCAGCAAGTTAGAAAGGTTTTTTGTAACACTTCAGTGTAACATATTCCATGCTCTTGTCTTTCCATCTTTTTTCCCAATATGTTGCCACAGGTTCTTATACTATTCTGAGAAATTTCAGCTAGGAAGTGAGTCTAAGCAGTGAATACCACAACGCTGGTTTCCATAGGAATAGTAAACACATGGAAATAAAAGGAATGTGAAATAGAAGACTTGCTCACAGGCCAAGTGAGTAATCGACATAATTCAGGACCCGAATACTAGTGTTATGGTGAAGTCTGTGTAAAATAAACTTTTTCTTCTTTTTGAAGAGGATTTACACTGTGAAGCTTCCATTATGAAAAACCCACTCTGAATCAGGTCTGGAACTCCATTATTTTAATAAGAGTAATTTCTTATGTTAACTCCAGAGCACTGGCATCCTACAGGGACTTAAATTACAGGTATCCATTGAGACCATTCAAAGTAAAGCCAGACATTTTCCTGTGTTGACAAAAGAAATTTGGGTGTAAATCTGTGATAGATAGTTTTATAAAGCTAAGGGCCACTATATTAAAGGCTCAGATTTTTAAAAACAGCAACCTCAATAACAGTTAATAAGAGTTAATTAGATATCAAAATTTGAAATTTAATATAAAAATTCCAAGAGGTAATTACTTGCCTGAAAGAACTTACCTGTTTATAAACCAACCGAGGAAAAATATGCAGGATAGGAAATTAACACCTATATTGTAACACTCAGCTAGGAAAGAAACATGTAATACACCAACCCTTCTAAAAAAAAGTCAGCCCTACCTACAGTATGCTGTGCCTTTAGAACTTACCAATTAAAGTCTTTTTTTATTCCCCTCAGAAGGAGAGATCTTAAAATAAGAAAATTCTACAGTACTGCCTTCATGATTGGAAAAAAGAATAAAAAACACCCCCTCACACAGTAGTCTTTTTGTAAAGATTGGATGAAAGCCGGGCCCTGGCAGTTTGGGATGGGAAAAAAAAAATTAATTGTGTACTGAGACATGAGACAGTAATAACTCACACAGGCTTCATTGCTTCATGCCAGACAAAATAAAAATAAAGCCAAGTAAGGGAGAGTTGCTAATGAAACTTGTGCCATCCATTTTTTTCCCCACCAATTAGAAAGACCAGAAAGAGAGAAATAAACCCCCCTAGATACAAGATTATTCCTTCCACTCTCCCCATGGCTGATCCAGCTAATCTGAAGAAGAAATACAGTTAATGCTCCTAGGAGATGTTGTTTTGGTTGGATAAGCACGCAGACCTGGGCTAGGTAATCGAAGTGAGGATCTTTGTTTAGAAAAAAAAAAACAAAACTGCTCTTTGCTTGTAACCTGCAGAGAGCTACCATCCTGCGAGAGCCAGCTGACATGGCATACTGCAGAGGAGAAAGACCTTTGTGGGAAAAATAGATATCATTTACTAGCAAGCTCCTGGCACTCAAGAAGCTCTTTTCAAGACACAGACACATGCAAATGTGCACAGACACATAGTATCCTCTTGCTGATATTTCAGATTTTCTGTTTCTTTAACTTAGAATAGATCTTCCAGATCTGTTATTAGTACAAGAAAAACAGTAAGAAAAATAAGCCTGTAAAATCCAGCTTAATGTCCGTGTGTTTTTAAAAATTGTATTATTAATAAATGTATGATCCCACTGTCTTTAGCATTGTTGTAGCTGATGACACCCTGAAGGTGAAATCTACCAGGAATTTGTAGTAAAAACTGACTAGGCTGAACACATTGTCCTTGCTGGCAAAAATGCATCAAAAACCTATAAAATTGATCACTGTTTCATTATGAACGCAGCAGGACGAATAACTCATAGTTTAAACTTCCACTCAAGTTCTTGCCATTCGGTTCAAAAAATAACACATTCGTAAGTCAATATCTACAAATCTCCATAATCTTTTCTAAGATGAAGATACAGCTTTAATTTTACCGAATGCAGGTACGTTTTGTACCCAAATTTCTTTCCTACTCTTCACAAAATATATACGTGTAGACATATTTTAAGTGTGCACGGATACACACACAGAGAAATCCATTTAGTGTTATTCAGGGACAGATTTAAGTATGTTATAGTTGTATTTAAATGTAACCTGTGCAACCCTCAAAGAGACAGAATTCTTTCATCTAGAGTCAATATCCATCAAAAGGCATAAGAGATTCCTAATATGACTAGTACCAGTATTGTGTACGTCTGTACTGAATTAAAAAAGCAAAACACTAGAAACATGTTCTGAAAAATAATTCTACAAGAAATACAATATATTTCTAAAGGGATGACAGCACAGATGTGTTTATTTTTAAAATGTTCCTAATACTTCCCTGAGTACTTATCTTACTAGTGTGATCAAACCACTATTTACAAGGAAATATCACGTCTTTAGGTTCTTTCCTGAAATACTTCTTAAAGTATATTTTGAAGGTAAACGTAGTGGAGTTTGAGCTGTGGTCTCCATTAAAAATTATAAACTAGCATTCACGTGCCTCACTTAGAACCATTATGCAGATCCAACGTATTTAGTGTCTCTTCTGTGATGACTTTTCAGTTACTTATGTTCCTTCCAACTTGTGCTGAAAAGCATGCAGTGAGTTGCTGAAAAATAATACGAGCTTCTAGGAAGCACTTCACCACTTCCTAAGTGGCTGCAGGGAGTTAGATCATCTACAGCTAATCAGGTGAGCAGGAAAAAAATTTGCAAGTACAAACTCGCATGACAGAGAAGAAAATAAAGTGTTGCTTTTAAATGTCTTAAGGGAAAAAGCAGTGTCCAATGCAATTCTGACCAAAAAATTCCTGATAATCAGTAGTTACAGAAAATCTCCTTGTGACTACTTAGGTACGTATAAAAAGATCCCAAACCAATACATTTCTAATCAGGCTAGCTCTCTATTTTTCATGTATAGAAGTACCTGAATCCGTATATTTGTGTGTCTGTAACTTAGAGTCATCATTAACCATCTATTCATGAACCCAGAGCTCTCCCTCAGCCATTCCATGAATGGGCTGAGGCTGCTCAGTGACAGTTTTATGGAGAGCCGGCACTGGGCTTTCCACACATGGCTTTTGCTTGTGTCACAGTTTCCAGTGGAGATTCTTTGATCCCATCAGATCAGAATATATCTCTGATGGGTACAACGTATAAATCAGTAGTTCGCAGAATGGCTTGCCTTTCCTGCAGCAAGTATAAATATTACTGCTGGCAACTGGTGTAAACACAAGTGAATACGCTTTCAGGTGTGTTCTACAGAAACCCTCAGAATATTTATTTAAACATTGCTATTTCCCTGTCAACTAACTTTTTTCATTTGTGTGTTTTAGCAAAGTCCGTAAAATCTTACCACAGACGTCCGAATCCTTTGAATGAATGTTTAAATCTCCTTTTTAGCAGTATTCACTCAGCTCTCATTTCAATATACCTGAAAACCCGACAGGATATACAAAAATGAAGTTCCATGTTGTTTATTACTTTTGCATTTAAATACCTCAGCTAAACTAACTCTTACACCAGAACCTCACCTTTTAGATACCCTGCCAGGGCTTGATATTTCCAATTATTATAAGGTGAAAAGATTTTCTTAAAGCGTTCTGCAGTTGCAGCATTTCTAAGCAAGTGTAAGAGCAAAGGCACAAAGACAGGAACTTATTGAGCCCCACAGTCCCTGGCTGTGTAACAAAATGGAAATACTTCTGAGCTTCAGGAACACCTGCTGCACCCTCCTCAGATATTGCTTTTTCCACTAGTTTTCAAAATAGAAAGAGATGGTCAAGGGTCTGTGTGCCAAGTTCATCAAGGTTTCGGAACACCAGGGCTAGACACCATGCTCATCTTGCAGGGATGCACGCAGCAGTGAAACCCTGAAGAGGGAAGCCCCCGAACCCTGCCAAGGTGGAGGAGGACCAGGCTTTCCTTTTAGGAAAAAATTCTTTACTGAAAGAGTGGTCAGGCATTGGAATAAGCTGCCCAGGGAAGTGGTGGAGTCACCATTCATGGACATGTTCAAAAAACGTGTAGATGTGGCACTTCAGGACGTGGTTTAGCAGGCATGCTGGTGTTGGGCTGACGGTTGGACTTGATGATCTTGGAGATCTTTTCCAACCTTAATGATTCTATAACTCTACTATTCCCCATGGCACAGGCGGAGGGAGCATGGCGGGGACAGGTCCTGCATATCCCCAGGACTGTGACAGCGGGAAGAAACCCCGCTCTGTGAGTGGTACCAGGCACGACAGAATGAGAGGGTGGCAAAGAAAGAGGAGATAAACAAGCAGTCCTACTGAAGGGTGAGGGCCTGGAAAACGGTTCTTAGCATTGTTTGCACTGCTTTCTTTGACACTTCCTTTTGTAAGTAATGATGCCAAAGGAAACATTTGTGAGGAAAAAAGACGGAAGAGGTGTTAAAGGCAGTCCTGACTGATGCCCAAATTAACACCATCACTCCTCCAAGTAGCCTGGTGGGATCTTCAGCAACAAACCCAACACAGTTTAATGTTTGTTGCCAGCCTTTCAAGCAGCACAACATCCTTAACACTGCGTTGGGACCTCACTAATACCGAGAGAAGATTCGGACATGGGGATCACCAAGCTAAATTAAGAGAAGGGAGAATCTTGCTTCCTTATTTTTCCAGGAAACTTCCTCCTGTTTCTTCCTCGGAAAGAATAAATTTAGTTGTTTTATGGTGTACACTGCATTCAGTCCAATGGCATATAAATACATGCTCATGGTAGACACAATATTGGGAATTTTCAGCAGCAGTGTTGAAATTTCTAATGGCTTTATTGGACAATTCATGGCAATATAGATATAAAGGACCTTGCCTTTATCTATCAGGCACTCCTTGCCCACAGACTGCTTTAGACCATTATAGCTGTGACAGTACAACTAATACAATATTTTAATTCCGAGAATACAATTTATTCTTCCCATGCCAAGTCATCTTTGCTTAGATTTCTCAGGAAATTTAACTTGATATAGGCATCCGGTATTTCAGGCCAAACAATTAAAGGTTTGCAAACAAAAGAAAACTGTGTCTTTTAACAGAAAGTTTTACCTAATTTTAAAACAAGACAATGTCATCTGCCATAGCTTTATAAGCATTTGAAACAGGAACACAGGATCACAATCTCTCGAAAAAAACAAAACCAAAAACCAAAAAGACAAAAAATTTGGACAGGTGGAAAAATTTATGCAGCAGCACTATTTTGAAAGGAGACATCCAAATAAGCAAGAATTACTTTAAACATACCAAGATCTGCATCATATCCTATATCATGAGATATGATTTCTCTTATGAGCAATATTTGACTTCTAGCGAAAGGACTGAAATTCCATTTCGCATGAAAAGAGAGCACAAATATAAGAAGGAACTATTATTAGCCAGGCCTCCAGAGCAATACTAAGAACAGTTTGGAAAGATCATCTAATTAATCTACAGATATCACCTTCTGAAGAGCATATCTACCAAGAAAGTCTCTAGGGCACGGAATAAGTTAGCTGATCAAGACTTACAGGAAACTCTTGTATAGGGAACGCTCAGGAGCGTAGTAATGATTCCAGATGATTAACAAGCTAAGAAGGTATTGCAGCTGCTCGATATTTTCAGCTAACGCATTCCAGCCACCCAGCCACCGGTGTATCTGTGTTGGAAGAGGACACGCACAGCTCTGTGTGTATCACAGCAAATCCACGTGTGGTGCAGACCACTGCTCCATTACTGTGTTCAGCTGCGTTGAAATGGGTATCTAGCACAGAGATTCAGAGACGTACAAGAAACGCTCCTCGCATCCTGCTCTCTTGTCGTTTATGGAAGCACTGAGCTGGTAGGATTAATTCAATGTGTTTGCAATTAGTTGCATGTGTAGAAGCTCAGAACCAAGTATCGCTGTCAGAATATGTCTAGCAAAATTGAAATGTGTCATTAAAGGATGATCATTTTGCCAATTTTCTGGTAATTTTTCAGGATTCTGGAATTCTGTGGGAAAGGAAAAGTCCAAGCTTTCTATGAGATGGAACATTTTGTGCAACTTTTTCCATTAATTTTTAAATTTTCTGTTCAGTTCCATTTTATAAAACAAAATGAAAAATCAACACAGAAATGGAATGCTTATATTTTCCATAATTCTGTGCTTCCTACAACCTGAAGCAATGATCTGAATCTTCTTTCTTGACAATGTACTGCTTTGAGTCAGAATTAAAATTATGAAGTCTTGAAATCCTTCAAAAAAATGAGATATTTTTGTGCACATGCATTCAAGTTATGTACCTATGTTATATACATACATCAAAAAATATATATTTTGATTTAACAAATTGAAATTTAGGTTCTTCATCTTGGAGGATTATGCGAAGAAAAGTGCTTTCTTTCTATCTCCTAGGGAGGAACGGACAGTTTTAGCTTTCAGCTTGTGTGTTAGTTATTCAACTGTGAATCAATTCACTCTTGGTTCCTTGGGGAGGAACAAAGGGTCCTCTGTGCCCATGCAGACCTACACATTACCCACTCAAAGTGTCTCCTGGAACTGCACAAGACTCATCGAGTGGGAAAGCTCCCCTTGTCATCCTGGTAGAGATGAGGAGGCTGCAAGGAGTGAACAGAAAAAGCCAGAGCAGCCGTATGATCAACAGGATTTGTGTGACAGGAGCAGCGAGGATGCGAGCAATACTGCAGCTGCTAGCACAGAATAATGCTATTGAAGCTATGCCTTGCAATTTGATGTGGCTTTCACTCTCCCCAGTCAGTCCACCCACAAAGAATCTGAATACTTGGGCCAAACATTTCCAGTGGGTGAGTGCTCAAATTCTGTGCACCTGCCCGAGGCCTCACTTGATGTGCATCGGAGCCAGCAAACGCGCCCCAGACTAACCTTCACGTGGTCAGTGGGCACTGCAGACCTCGGTTTGGCCCGCACAGAAGTCCCCATCCTAAAGAGAAAATATATTTTAAAAATGTGAACCTGCTTGCTTTGTCATAGTTGTGATACAAATTGAAATTGCTACAAGCCAAGCACATTCTGAGCTGGAATTTCAGCACCTCACTTATCTCAAGCAAAATGTAATACTGGCAGCCAAAAAACAAACATCTGCCAGTTCAAACAGACTGTAGAAGTAATGTTCTGAAACACGAACAGCTTCTGACAGTTTAGGCAGTCTGGGCAGAGCTGGTAGCGACAACTACAGCTGAGCTGCCCAATGCCTACCATTATTAGATGCTGTTTTTAGTTGTTTATAAAAGTTTGCCAAGATTTAACTGTTTGGGCTGAATTTTCCCAGACAAGGTATCTGTCTCAGGCTGACTTATTTTGGAAAGTTTCATCAAAATGGTTCAGTCATTTCCAAGTCTTTTAGAGAAAAGTGCAATGTTACGTTCCTTCTAAAACATAAATAAACTGTACAATATCTTTGCTGAGAAGTTCTAAGATACTTGTGCTTTGGAAAGAGAACTTCAGAAGAGCCTCAGCATCCAGGACATGCCTTTTGCTAGTCCTGTAAAAATCCAACCACATTTTGCCAGAACACAAACCTCTCAAAAACTTTAGTTTATTTTGTGCTCTGTGGATGCTTGCTCAAGACTTGTAGCTGAACTCCTGTGAGATCTCATTTTCACAGAGCACAATCCCACCCTCATCCCCTCCTCCAGCACTGCTGTGGCACATTGCACGGGAGGCAGTTTCCCCTATAACTTGAGCTCTGGTTAATTCAGGATGTAAGAGCTCAAAGCCAGCATTTTACAGTCAGTCTCAAGGTTGGCAACAACTAAGTATCTGTCCCACTAAGAGGTCTGTACCAACCTCACTGGTCTCAGATGAAAAAGCACATGGGGAAGTTTCAAAAGTGTTTGAATCACGTCCACTGTCAGCAGGTGTCTATTAGGGAAAGACTACACAGACACATGCAGGTGAAGCCAGGCGCCTTGACTTACACTCTGCGTCGGCTGAACAGGTACCAGCACTAAGGAACAAGGGTGGATTAGCACAGTGCTGCGCCCGAGATGCTAAACCCAGCACCTCTGTAGGTTGTACTGGCACGGGCCCGGAAAGCTGCTAATGTTAAAGCAGGTTCCCAGGTCAGAGGCTGCTTGTACGTAGCCAACTTGAGGCTTGAACAGAGGAATTCAAGCGTACTTTCATGCGGCCGTATGTACCTATCTTTCACGTCGTCTCTCCACACCCTGTACTGTGGGCGAGTGTGGAAGCGACTTGGACATAGCTCTGTAAGGACATTTGGTGATCTAGAAGTTGAAAGAGTCTTTAGCCAACATCTTTGAAACAGAAGGAGTTCAGAGTAGTTGTGCTGCACTCTGGAGACATTTTAAGTAATTCTGCAGAGGCTGTTGTTTTCAAGGCAGTGTTTAAAAAAATAATCTTTCCTCATTAGAAGGTTGATCTTGATTGAGTATTTTGCTCTTTCCTAAATGATTTGCATTTGTCTGGCTTGCACTATTCTTCTTTTGTTGAAGTATCCATGCAATTCTGAATTTTTCAGTATGCAAAAACAATTCAATTCAGCCACAATTGATTAGGTGTGGATCAGATCTGCCTGGATTAAGTTCTGTGATTTACTATACTGCTACCAAATTAGATGTTTCGCAGGGTTTCCTGCCAGTTTTAAGATGAATGACTATGAAATTATTCTCCAGTTTTATTTTGAAAAAAGATGAGTGACACCATTGAAATACTGTCTTGCACAGTGTGTGAGAAAGGTTTTACTTCTGTGGCATCTTTTCTCTGTAGATCATAAAGAACCTCTCTAAGATAATAACGTTCTCTTTCTAAATAGCCTACTAGGCTAAAAAAAATTATCTCCATTCCTTTCTTACAGCAATAATGTCCTGGACTTCTTTAAAGATACATGCAAAGGCAACAGGAGGTCTTACCTCTTGGTTACAACTGCTGTCACCACACTACCACTCACCTGAAAAATGTAAATCTAATGATTTACAGGACAGGAAAAATGTGGATTTACTGTGCACATCATAGATCTGCTGTAATGATACTTCTGTAGTAAAAGTGTGAGATTACTTTGATGTATCATGGCACAACATGACAGGCAGTAATTTATGTCAAAGAGCATTAGATGTAAGAGGTCAAAGGTAAAATTTTGTCTCTGCAGTCTGTTTTGCTGTTTAATTAATACCTGCTAGACAAGACAGGTAGGACCTGCAAAGACAGTGTTCTGGTCTTATATAAAGCCAGAAATAAAATGGGTTTCGGGAACTGGTTGTAGTCACATGACCTGGACCAGTGTTTGAAGGACATGCTTCAGCATCCATTGACGTAAGTAAATCACACGCTGTAGTGTGCTGATGAGCCTCATTTACCTGAGCTCATATAGTTACAGATTCTTTTCGTACTGATCACTAGTTTGAAGCTGGCACTCTCAGTGAGAAGAATCAGAGAGGACAAAAGAGGAGAAAAAGATCAGCCAGCTGGCTCACAACTGAATGGCGAGCTAGGCATAAGGAGACAGAAACATCTCTGTGTGTTAGTTTTTCTCTAGTGAGCTGAAGAGCCAGAAATGTGTATAAGCAATGGAAACTCTTTGTAGGTCATTCCAAAGAAAACTAATACAGGAGAGAAGACCCTCAGCCCCTTCTTTGGGTGGATCCTTTGGCAAATCCCACATGGATGCAAGCAGACTGGGAAAATGCGGATGCATTCTGCTGCTTGAAGAAGAGAAAAACTTTAGAGGACATGCCCTTAATACAGTCTCTATACTGCAATGACTGATGAGAACAGGGTACATGCAGGATTCACATGAGCTGCTGGGATTAACAGCTGCTGGGAAGCCTTTGCCAATGCCTTAAGATGAAAACCCAATTGTGGTGCAGAGGCACCACTCACTGGCTTTGTGTTGTGTAGCTGGAGCCCAAGCCAAGCCTTTGAAAACAGAACTACAAGCTTTGTAAAGATTCAACATCAGCATTATAGGCAAAAGACCACAGTATTTGCTTCGCAGGGCTTGTGCAGATCAGGACCCTACCATCTGAAAGGCAGCTTATTCCTGGAGAAGAAGACACCATGTGGTTGGCTTCTTAGCCTAAGATGCCCCTCCAGTGCACTCTCTTTTGAGAGACTGAGTACAATCACTGTTCTTCAAAGGGGATCACAAGGTTTAGCACCTGCGTAGTCTGTCCAGACATGATTACCAACACAGCCAACCTCTGCTGCTTCTGCTCCAAGCTAGGTACCAAACACTCAGGACTTTCTTTCAGAAGATGAACTGGCATTTTCCTGGATATAGGCCAATGATGGGAAAGTCACTGCAACTTTAAAACCACTGTTTTTGCCCAACCATATGAAGTCAGAGACACAGAGTGTCTTATTGGGAACCCACAGTAAAGGCACAGTAAGGACAAGCTTTTGCTTTGGGTGCAGTATGTGTAGGATCACAGGATTGTTCATTCTGCTTGCATTATTCCTATCAACATTCTGAGATCTTCTTCAGCTGCAGCTATCAACAGACATTAGAATGTACTTTCATAGTGTCCAATTTCGAGAAAAATTGAGACAGGTGCTCATTTGAAGGAGTTACTTTAGCCTTCCTCCACTCATCAAAGTGCTTAAGCACATGTTTGGAATTCGATGGCTTCATGTTAAGCATAGGCTTCAGTGCATTTGTGGAACTGAAGCCTTATAACTTAAACATAGTACAAAGTTTAAAATCTGTCTGATATGTAAGTATTATATATATATGTGTCAAAGAAAACAGCATGAGTGCACAGGGTAAGCATGAACTTGAAACAGATTTTATAGATATTGATTAAAAAGAAAAAAGTGAAGTTGTTTCTTAAAAGTTAGGCACAGGAAAGTCAAGAGAGAGCTATAAAATATTACGTTCCTAGTAGCTGGCCCTCTTATTTTCCATGACTATGTTGGCAGCCAAAAAAAAAAAAGAAGAAACACACTGGCGTATTTCTTCTGAGCAACAAGAGATGTGTTCCATCCCACAGAGCCCAAATTCGCTGGTGAGGGCCTGACAAACTGAAGGAACCAACACTAACCAGAAAGAGCATGCAGACTTGTGCTAAAGAGTTATGTGACTGAAGGGGTGAATTATTTTTTCCAAATTTTAATATCCCATGTCATTACAAAAGCATATTATTTAACAGAAAGAAAATAAAAGTAACTATCTTAATAAAACTGCTATGCATCTAGAAAACAAGCTCACATTCAAAAAAATCAGTGTTACATGTAGACTTGAATATGGAACTTAAGTAAAATATATTTTTATACCTCATATGCATCTCTTCTAATGCTGAATGGTAATTAATATACAAGAGTTTACCAGAATACTAATTAGCAATAGTGAGAAGAAAGAGAGAAGGAAAACCAGAATGTTTGGAGAGAATATAGAAAACAAGCAGAAAGATGACAAATTCTATCAAAGTAATATGCCACCAGGGGAAAAGTTACCGATGAGCATTCAATATTTTAGAACTTCCTGCTTTTAATACATTTGATTTCTCAGTCCAAGTGTAATTAAACTACTTCATGTTTTTTTCCCTTTCTTTCAGAAATTAAAAAAGAAGGAAAAAAAAAAAGACCAATTAGGTTTGTGGGTTTGTGAATAGCTTGAGAATCCAAGCAGAGTTACTCAAAACCTCATGACAAATGTTCCTGACTAAAAACTGTTCATTAAATTATCAGAAAATTAAGCAATCTACCCACTTTTCATTTTGTCCACATTTGGTATATCCCCACATTTTCTTACCAGTTGCACTAAACTTTACCAAATCAGCCGTTTTGTCTGACAAAAAGTTTTCAAGACATAATTGTTAAATTTTGTGTTTATTTTTGGTTTTCTCCTATTTTTTGTAGAAGCAGATCATTTAAAATCCAGTGAATTATTATTTGATTCTGAGAAAACACCACTTTCATTACTCATTGCTAGCTTTCAACAATCATGTTTCATGATAAATACACTTTTTTTTCCCCTGAATATCAGCCAATGATTTGGTGTGTTTTCCCTGATCTATACATATCTTATCACCATTATTAAATAGGATTTTAATTTTGTCCTAAATTCATAGGTTCAGTGCAGTGGAGTCTAAATTTTGAAGTCATTCAGACATGTGAAATGTCAAATTTATAGATTCTTCTTGCAAAGGAGATGATTTGTTAGAGGTTCTCACTGTTTCTCATAGAGCAGCCAAAAGAATCCATGACAGAAAATAGATGAATAGGAATGATTTTTTTACTGGTCCTTTTCATTTTAGCTATTAGGTAAGGATTTTCCAAAATGAATGAAGCCATTGTCGACCTGCCCCTGCATATCTGGGTTGTTTTTTTTAAATTTGATTTTTAGGGAGAGTGTTAGTAAAGGTTGGGAAGAGAAGCAGTGTTCAGGATGAAAACACATAGCTTTCAAAAACAGAAGAACAATCTGCTCATATATAAACACAGTAGGCCCTTTCCTTAAGAATAAAGACACAATAACAAAACAAAGAAATTGTTATTCGCCTATGTGAATGCCACCCACTAAGTCAACCAAACAGCTCTCCCAAGCATAGATCTGACTCCCTGACAATCTGGCCCTGTGTCAAAAGGATAACCTTAGTAAAAAAATCTAAACTCTATCCTCCACGGTGCATGAACATATACAAACCAGCTATTTACAGATGTTCGAGGAAGTCAGTGACAACGTCCTGAAAAGGTATATTTTAAGTCTCGCCAGGTGGAATTTCTAAAGAACTACTTGGACAAATTCTTGAGAGCAGTCAGAGCTTGTCTGCACCACCCAAGTGGCATCTGTGGTCACAAATCAGCCACATATTGCTGGTCAGGAGCCCTCTGCCACTAAAAAAACCCCCACTTTCCTGGCATATCCATGTCCCCGCCAGGTAATTGTTCCCCTTCCGACATGTGGCCCGACTGGGGCAGCGCTGCCACAGAGCCATTTTTTTCAGTCACAAGGAGCTGTCTGTAACATGCACTAGTCTTAGGTCTGGGACTGACCTGCATAAAACCCTGGCTGTCTGATCTCCTCCCCTCACTCTGGCAATTGTACAGCAGAGCACTGCTTGGTGCAGAAGACACTGTCACCCACTGCGCCCTCCTTATCTCTCTGTCAGAGCTAGCTGTAAAGAACAAGTCCTGCTCATGTCCGTCTTAGCCCGAAGCAGAATTTCCAGAGGGGTAAAAGGAGGAGAAAGAAACCCGCTCTTGTATTGAAGAAGCTTTCAAGGCATGGGACTGGATGGCAAGGGGACTCATTTCATAATTTTTAAAAACTGTTGTCACAAGCTTTTGAAACTTTTTTTTTTTCCCCCCCCAGTGCTCCAAGGTCTCCATGAATTTGATTCAAGCTTACTAGAATTTTTTTCTGGGATTGGTACGAGCACATTAAAAATCAACCCAAACAATTTTGGGAGGAGGGTACGAAGTACTGCTAGAAAAGTTAGACCAGCATGAGGCTGAAATTTAGCTTTAAAGACTGGGCAGTACTCACTCCTGTGCCATTTTACAAACAGGCAACTGCATGAGCCTGGACAGTTCTGGGATAATTCTGCTGAGCAAAAGACCTATGGCGTACCAGTATCTTTGCAAATAACAGGCATCAACTCTCAATTTTACAAGGAGTTACACATCTCCATCCAATTTATAAACCTACCCAATTGCTTGAATTTTCAATGCACATTGTATATTAAAATGCAGAGAGCACTGAGAGCAGGTATGGTTTCTTGTCCTCTTTTCTCCTCCAGATGCCGGAGGGTCTTCCACATTGGGCTTTATTGTGATATGCAATGGTAAAAGTTAGGTAGAAGCAAGGCAACCAAGCCCTGGCAATATTGACTATTGATCCAGCTGTACAGAGTCAGATTACTTGGAAAACAACCCTTCAATTTTTCACTCCAGTGACGCTGCAGGGCAGTTGCTTTTAGGATCATTACCCTTGTCTGTAAAATAGCGGAATGTGAGAATGTGTTTGAGTAAATTCTGAACCTATTTGAACTTTGTGGGTTTGAAACTTAGTCCTAGAGTCAAATCATTGCTTTCCATGAACACATCACCTCCACAGCTAACCAGGGCATTCACACCAAGACTGTGGTTTAGCTGATCCATGTATCATCCATAAATCATGATAAGCTGTAATTAGCATACTGAGAAATACCCACATTGCCAACACCTCATCACATCAGAGCTGCTTGAAGATAGGAAAATCCAGAAGGCACGTGCTTCCTTATTATACTAATCATCAAAGAAATTAATGTCACTGATGTGCTAGCAAGGGCTGCCAGAACCCCGTCTCTTTAGCAAGGCAGCTCTGCAGTGAAGAATATAGGCACTTACGCAGTGTTTGGATAGCAGGAGCTTTAAGCTTAGGAGCAGAAGATGAACAGCAAGCAGCCATAGGCCAACTAGTGTACAACTTGTCTGCACTCATGAGTTTCCCTTTCATTTTTGTGTCCCACAATATTCTAAACAAGGAAGACAAGTCTCATGTAAAGGGAATGTTAAAGGTAAGAGTGTCCTTAATCCGTGCAAACGGCAAGGCTCAAGCAGCAAGAGTGTGGGCAGGCCAGGCATGCAGTAATAACAAGAATCATGAGCAAGGTAAGTTGTGGGGACATTTTGATTGATGGAAGTTAGATGAGAAAGATTTCATCCAAACATTTTTTCTTCCTTTTTATCATATCTAATTGCTGTTAACTTAGCCTCTGCAGTGAAACAGTCCTTTCCCCTTGCTCTTTAAAGATAATAATGAGTTTTGACCTTTTTTTTGAGGATTAGTGCCATCTCTGAGAACTCAACCTCCCACATCTCAGCAAATCAGATCACCCAAGTCTGGTTTTCATTGGAATCTCATTTTAGGAGATTTTTCTGGAGGGCACATGAACACAGAAAGGACACTCCTGAAACAGATACCTTGAAATAGAGAAATAAATATTATGAAACATACTGAAGTAAAAATGAAATGGATAGAGTTGAGGGGGTATAGCAGCGCAATGTAAAAGGAACCAACAGACAAAAAAGATAGATATCTCTCTTATACAGAAGTCTAGAAAGGATACTTTATAGAAATAAAACGGAGAAGATCTCAGTCTCAGCAGGCATCTGGGCTTATGACAGAAAACAGGGCATGATTCTGAGACTGAGCTGGCTTAACTTCTGAAGAATGTAACAAAAAAGACTAAAGAAAGAAAATCAAAGGAAAAAGGGAGAAAAGAAAAAGAATGACAAAAGAAAGAAAGTTTCAGGAATGGAGAAAGTCCATCTCAAGCAGCAACAGTCCTTAAAATCAAACAAGAAAAATAGTTAAATCGTCTTCCCATTCTCAGGTATACTGAGCACATGAAATGTCCTCAGAGGAAAGAAAGAGTGGCTGTGAAGATACAAACTCTGGCTCAAGAAATCGTTGTTTTAGAGCGGTGACTGCTGGAAGTTGGGAAGGTATGTCAGACAACGATCCCTCTGTGTTCTCCCTCTTTGTTATATTCCTTCCCTAAGCATTTGCTATAAACCACTCTCAGAGACAGACTACCAGACAATGCAGACCTTCAGTCTGACCCTGCGCTGCACCTCTTAGCTTTTAAGCCCAAAAAGTGATGCATGAAATAAACCCAAGCAGCAAGGATTTAAACACAAGTGGCCACAGTGTCTAGCTATTTAGGTCTATTAAGAAGTGTGTGATCAAAAGCCAAGTCCCTGCTGAGGAACCAAAATTGATGAGATCGGTCCAGACACAGGGCTCTGATTCAGCTCGGCTTTCACACTACAAATTGTAAAGTAATTTATCACTGAAGAAACCCACATAGTTGTATCACATTAGCAGAAATTTCCCATGAATAAAACAAAGGATTTTATTTTGTAACTTTCCTTCAAACGTAAGAAGTCTCAGAGTAGTCTCCCGTCCCCCATAAAATGAAGAACAAAGATTAATTTTCAATTTACGCAGTAATTTTTACAGTCAAGCATAACAAATAAGGTAACAGATTTTCCAGATGTCGAGAGCTCCGGAGGCACTATTACCAGGGCTAGGCTGCCCTCTCTTGTACAGTGGGAGATCAACACCTGGATGTAACGTTGCAGAGTTAAAATACATGAGAACCTGCTGTGCTCTGGACAGGAGGAGGGGAGGTATACAATGTCCATTCTCACACCAGCATTAATCAAATGAGGCTGTAATGTTTTTATGTAAAGCTGATCCTGTTGGCAATGAATATATTCATGACGTTTTTAGAAAATATTGCATTTCAGGCATTTCACCTCTGCAGGTTCACCAGGCAACGCGCAGCTCCCTCCTTACAGATGGCACAGTTTATCTGCAGAGCCTACCTAACTTAAATACAGAGTCCGAAATATACCCCACCGAGACCTCTGTATTTCCACTTTAGAGGGAGAGTGGAAGATCTAAGCTTTAACTGCCCCGGCTGTCCTTCCTTCAGCCTTGCTCCACTCCCTCCATACAGCCCCATCGTCAGGCATGACTCCTGTTAGAAACCTGCTGAATCCTAACGCCTGTTGTGCTCTGCAGAGTGACCGCACACTCCAGAAACTGAGGCATTTGCCCCTTGCTTCTGCAACACTATGGTTTTACTTGCTGCAAAATAGCAAATCACAGAAAAAAAGGGTTGAGCTGTCTGTTCAGCTTATTAACCTTTATAATTCTTCCTGAGAAATTAAGAAAAATTACTTTTTTCTTTCTTAGGTCAGATGAGATGTTCATTTCCATGGCGATTTCCTAGATGTAGTCTCTCTAGTCTTCAATTTTTTTCATAAAGGTAAAATTCTTCCCACACAACTGGAGATACTGAACGAATAGAGTATGCTAAGAGTTTTCTGTTACTAGCGACAACTTCTCTAGCTCTTGACTAGCTTTATGCTGCGAAAGGTGAAATCTTAGGGATCATATCTAATAGCCTTTCCTCTGTGTAAGTATATGATATATCCTGACCACTATGTCTTATACATCCTCCTTGGTTAACTCATATTCATTAGCGTCCTGGCTATTGACCCAAGGTGCTCCTGTCGTCCTTAATTTCATCCTAAAAGCTGGTGGTTTGACTCAATGGGATTTCAAGTCCAGTCAAAGTTAAAATGGAAGCTCCTTAGGTAAGAAGCAGCCAGAACAAGCTAATAAATCTCATATTCTAAAGACAGGCTTTGTGCTACTGAACGAAGACCAGAAATATGAGATATATGAAAGAATCACCTAGCACAAATCCTCTGAATAGCTCAGAAAAGAATGGGAGGCCCTCTTTAGTTTTTTGGTTTGGTTTTTTTTTGCTGTGATACCCAGCACAGCTGAGGCACAGGGGCAGAAGGTATTCGTACATGAGACACAGGTAGGTAGAGCAGAGGACCATAGGCAGAAAACCAGACCTTGACTTCACACCCGTAAAGGCCTGGCTGGCACGGCTGTGGAAACTTGGTGGCAATAGGTCATGAGGGGAATACCTCCCACCTTGAACCAGGGGAGCCAGAAAGCAACTGTTGAATCACAGTTCCCTCCTTGGTCTTCTAAGGCAGAGAACGCAGTCTAAATCTAGACCTGCTTTGGGAAAATATGAATAAAACGGCAAAATCTGCAGTGACTTGAGCCTTCTCGCTGGGAAAACAGTTCCCCCCACAGACAGCCCTTCATTTTCCCCAACAACAGTGTCAGTAAATGTTCTTGTATGGCTAAGCATTTGCTTTAACCACACTGCTTGTAATTAGCAGTGTCTATTAATACTAGGCATCTGAGACCTGCAGGGCTTGAGTAAAAAAGTGCCAGGGCTCAAGTGTTTATGAGCAGTTCATATACAGCAGGAAATTTCTTGTTTTTCTTGAACAGTCGCCCTGTCTCTATTTGCCAAAAACTGCATGGTGAATAGTCATTACCCAATTTAATAGAGATGTGGGCTAAAATTTCTGCTACCTGGTTTTACACATAGGCTGCGGTTAGAGGGGAAAACAGAGAAAAGTCTCATCATGTACAAGCTGGTATGTAATTTAAGTGAAAGCAAGAAGTTTAAATAAGTCACTCTATGTCTACCATCTTAAAGTAGGCTTTTCAATTATTTGCAATGCTTTGGATTAGTGATAGACAGGAACAAATCCTGCAGATCTCATCGTCATCAATTTTTACAGCAATTCAAATGCTACTCTTTAAATGAATTTTGTCTTTCACGTATGTATGTGATTTTGCTTACCAGTATGGATTTCTGTTTGATACTTTCATTTTGCAACACAAATCCTTAAAACAGAGAAGCTTTGTCTCCTCCCTGTCTTTGTGGTGTATCTTTAAAAATGGCTTCCACACCTTCTTATTCTCTGCATTTATGATAATTTTCAAGTGTTGGGTTTTATTCAAGACGAGAATGAGCTGATTCTAAATAACCAGGATCAAAATACCTCCATCACTACCCTGTTTACCCCTACAGTCTACTCACAGGACCGCAGACACCTTATGAAGACAGGCACTAACACTGTGCTAACAATTTGGTATATCATTTCGCTGTTTGCTCTTGCATAGTGTCAAGTCTATATTTTGAGTTTGTTTACAGCTCTGCTCAACAGACTAGGAATTAGGTGAGTTAACTGAGCTCAGCACAAAGGCTCCGGGCAATTTACTACGTAGCACAATGTCCCTTAGAAAAGAATAGCAGAAACTGAAAGGAAAGTTTCCTCATGAGTGAGACAGTCTTATCTTCAACTCCATTTTATAAAACTCAGCCCTCCATCAAGAGGTCTTATGGTACAGATAAAGTCAATAACAGGAAAAAAGATTTGCCATAATTTTTTTTCTTAATTTCTCTTTGTCTTACATCTGGATATTTGGAGTCATCATTTTGAGTATTTTAAAGTCCGTCATTCATCATATGTAAAAATCCAAGGGCAGTTTAATTACACCTCCAAGCTTCACCAATACTCACGTGTTTTCCAGTGTGGCCATAGATATTGCGAGTGTTTTGTTTGTAACAGCATAGGGGAATGAAAGGCACAGATTTGGTAAAGCACTAAGTGGTTTGCAGTCCCCTCGTTAATTATCATCACTTATATACCCCATTTATGTAGAAACAGTATATATATATTTTTTTTCTCTATTTCAAAGAGCACCAACCAGAAAACCAACAGAGGGAGAAATCTGTTTCAAGTTGGTAGTGTTGACTTCTAGCGCAATTATAGCAAAACAAGAATATATGTAGTGATTAAAGAGCCTCAGCACATAAACATGCAGAACAAAAGCACACTACGCTTCTTCCACAGAATAGCTCAGCATTATGGCAAGGATATTCATGTTTGCAGAACATAAAAAAAAGACAAAAAAAATGCAAAGGAAAAAGAGAAAAAGAAAGAAAGAGAGAAAGAGAGAGAGAGAAAGAAAGAAAGAGAGAAAGAGAGAAAGAAGAGAAAGAAAGAAAGAAAGAAAGAAAGAAAGAAAGAAAGAAAGAAAGAAAGAGAAGAAAGAAAGAAAGAAAGAAAGAAAGAAAGAAAGAAAGAAAGAAAGAAAGAAAGAAAGAAAGAAAGAAAGAAAGAGAAAGAAAGAAAGAAAGAAAAGAAAGAAAGAAAGAAAGAAAGAAAGAGAGAAAGAAAGAAAGAAAGAAAGAAAGAAAGAGAAGAAGAAAGAAAGAAAGAAAGAAAGAAAGAAAGAAAGAAAGAAAGAAAGAAAGAAAGAAAGAAAGAAAGAAAGAAAGAAAGAAAGAAAGAAAGAAAGAAAGAAGAAAGAAAGAAAGAAAGAAAGAAGAAATTTGCTTGACACACTGCCAAAATAGAAGATTTCGGACACCACAACATGTTGATGCAAATTCATATTGTGTATTCACTACTTAGAAGGGAAAACTAACCCCATTTTCCTATGTCTATGCAGTCAAAACTTGGGCATAACACCTTTTTTCTGCTAAAACAAACATACAGTGATATGTGAGGGCATTTGCTAGATTACTGTCTAGGAAGAAACTACTGAGGCACATATTCCTTGTATCCATCTGCAGCTCAGAGGTGGTCTCCTCTATGGATGTCTTCTTGCCTGACTAAATACGCATTATGTATCTCCCTAAAGCCAGACTGGAACGAAGATTTGATGGCCAAGAGAGCAACTGGTCACTGGTGCAGCTTCTCCTGCATCACACAAGAAAGACTGGATTTATATCACTGAGGAGAGCAGGAGAAAGAGGGGAAAGATGGTTCAGCATCAAATTTCTGTCTGTTATTCCTGGCAGACTGCAGGGGGCTCTGTGGATCAGTGTCTGAGGGTAAGAGGGTTGAGAATTAGTGAAATAGCTGGGAAAGGATAAGAAGAGGACTTAGGTACTTTTTTCCGTACACCCTGAGAGCAGTAAAAAATAAAACATGCTTTCAACTCTGTTTCCCTCCTTTCAACCTATTTTTCCCTCTTACGAAGTTCCTGGTCCCAAAAGTCAGGGCTGATGACCTGGCATAGTGCACATGTTTTTAATAGCTGCCACAACAACTGCAAAAAGGTAGTGGTGGATTTGTCATCTCTTACTGTAGTCAGACTGGGACCAGTTCCTCTCTGGAAGATAGGCTTTAGTCAGACTAATCTCTGTGGAAATGCAAGCAGCCAAGAGCCTACAGTTTATGTGCCTTTTTTCAGTGTAAACTGTTTAAAGGTGAAATGGCAAGAAAATCCAGACCCAGTGTAACTACAGACTGGATCGACAGTATTTACCCATGAGTTTGGAGAGTGAAATTGTTTTTCCCTTCAAGATTTTTCACCTCCCTGAGCTTAAACTAATTCTGAAGGGAGAGAAGATGATTACAGAGATAAAAAAAAATATTCAGAAGTTTCTTAAGCTAGCAGAAGTGAAAAACAGAAACTATAAGTAGAAATATCATGATAAGTCAAGAGTATATAGAAAAAACAATGATTCAAGCTTGAAAATAATCAAAACTAATACGTAAGGCACAGGTAGCCGGCTGCAACAGCTTTTCACTCCATCTATAACAAATAATAATTTCCATCTTAACTTCTCTATGGCCTACAAGAATTTGGCAGACTTTCTGCTCTCCGAAGCAAACTATTAAATTAAACGTCATTTAAATTTCTAGCAAGGACAATATGGATAAAACTGCATCCTCCTCCCTGAAGGTGGCTATTGATGTACATTGGCAGGTGTTCTGAGAATCCTAAATTGTCATAACTGTAATTCATCAAATAAAGAGAAGGCTCAGGTATCAGAACAGCAATACAAGCACAACAAAAAAACCCTTAGCCTTCAAATTTCTGTAACTCATAGAGTCTTTTGTTCTTGAAGTTGTTTCATATGAGGATGGAAGCCATGGGGAAATAAATCTAGTCGTCTGACTATGGATTAAGACCTGGAATGTACAAACAAAGAATTTTTTTATATCTTTGAACGCTTAAAAAGCCAGATTCCCCCAGATGCCAACCTCTGGGCAGCTGAACACTTTATCTACTTTATGTTTTTTTGATGTCTGTGTCATGTATTTCTTTTATATATGCCAAACAGAGGGGCAAAAAGTTTGTACATATGCTTTATTTGAAAAAAATAGAAGATATAATACTATATTATGTTTTCTATATTAATACATAAACTATGATATAATTACAACCATGACATTGTGTAAATTTAGAGAATATTTTTGAGAATGATTTCACATAAACAAGTAATTGGGATATCAGAAAAGTTTCATTACTTGTGTCTATTTTTTAAATAAAGCACTTTGGATTCTGAAGCACCGAGAGGTCTTTTTTTAATGCAATTTTTCTCCACCCCAAAACAAAATTAATTGTTTTCTCACTCTGTTACTGGTCTTACCAAACATACAGGCCAGATAAAACTGTACTGTTTCAGACTGGCAATTCAGTGCAGTGTATTACAACAGAATATTGTACAGTGGGATTCAGTATGTTTTTGGTGATATATACAGACCACTATTCACTTCTAACCCCAGCATTTTAAGTACTGATTTTCAAAATACACTGCTTTGATTAGAGAAAAGCTGTTTAAAATTATTTTGGAGGGTTTTAATATATATTTTTCCTCAATTTTTTTTTCTCTCCTGAATGATGGGGTAATGAAATTTAGTATCAGCCAGTAATTTTAAAACTCTACAGTAAGTTCTCTTGAGTAAGTGTCACAAATAAAGCAAGTTGTGGTTTGCTGTGGTGTACAAACTGTTACTGGCATGAATTCAGGCAGAACAATGTTACATCAAGCCATGGAGCGTGGCTTGTGTGAGCTGCATGGTTTAGTCTAGCTGAGCAAAAACATAACTCTTTTTACCTCAGGTTTTATAAAATGACAAAATAGGGGCATTGAAGTGTTCAGAACCATCACCTCACAAAGATTACATTCTGCTCTCTTACTTGGCTTGAATTCTTCCAGACTTCATGAAATAAGAACCAAATGATTGTCTGGGCAAATTACTTCAACCTCCAGTTAAATTTCACATGTTCTCATGCAGGTTGTACCATCTTTTCCCACACAGCCTAAATGCATCCAGATATTTTTCATCATAAAAAATTCAGTTTCCCCAGAAAAATGCCTTCACATTAGTACTCTTGCAGTGAGCTGCAGGACATAAAGGGTTGCTCTAGGAACAAATAAATGTGAAAAAAAATTATTGTTAAGCTTAAAAAGGTCATGCAAGTACATTATGGCTCTAGTATGGTTTGATTGGAACACATTTCTCTACATGTGCTCATGCATCCATATGACTGGCACATCAGCTACTTGGAGTTGCTGATAGGCAATTCAATGAGTGTCACCCTTTGACTCCAAGGAGAAGCTTGTTAATGCATCCCTTCCTCCCACCGCCCCAGCAACACAGAGGGAAGCCTGTATCTCACACCTCCACTATGGTTCTTGGATGTCCACCTCTGGGACAGCAGGCACACGACATTCTCCACCATCACAGAGAGATCTCTTTGTGCTACCACAGTTTGGAGGTGTTGAAGCTTGACAGTATCACTGCTTCTGACCTGCAGGGGACAGAAAGGTATGCGCAGGTTACGCCTGCCAGGCGTAATAGGAAAGGTGCAGTGTAGCTGAAACTCAAACTGCATACCTACAACGTGTCAACAAAATAATCTAAATTAGTGCCAGTGAGCTAGGCTTCCTTATTAAATCTGAGGATATGAGACAGTTTTTGCGCATTGAAACCTGTCCTTTCAAGAAGTCATGCTTTTATACAAGTTCACCACTCTTTGTATGTACCTGAAGCTGATTCCACTGCTTTTTTAAGGCATTTTTGAGGGGCAGTAGCAGCTGTGCTGTTGAGTAAATACGGCAAGTGCCCAGGGAACAAAAGAGGTAGCCTTTAGTAGCTCAAAGAACAAGACACCAAGAGGAAAGGAATGCCATATTATTTAACTAAAGGCATACAAAATATATGTTTAAATTAGGAAGGAAACTAGGCACCTCCTATACAGTGAGTCATGAAAAGCAGATCTGTCTGGAGAGCAAATCAGCACGCTTCAGTTTCTCTGCAAATGATCTTAGCTGCTATCTAAATTATATGCCTGAAATTAGAATGTGTGCATACTTCCTATGGTTTAAAAGTGAATATATTGCTTGGTGTCACTTTACCGGAAACTGGCAAACCACATTGCAAATTTACAATTTGCTGTTTAAAGGGACAATTTTCTTTGTAGAGGCATAAAAATTCTAGTGACAAGATTTTTTAAATTTTAATTCTTACTGACTTGAATGGGAAATACATGATGTGAAGTAGAAAGAGCTTCTGAAATATTCTGAAATAAATTCTTGCAACAGTTTCATCACTTTTGTTATGCACAGGAACAGGTTTATAGTCTGAGAATCTACTGGGTCCAAGGCACTTTCAGCAGCCACAGTTTTAGCATGTTCTACGCTTGAAGAACTCAGCTGAGATTCCAGAGCTAATATCTTGAATATCATACTGAAAGCTTTGTTGGCCTTTTCTCACTTTCTTGGATTAAAACCAAAAAGAACAAAGATTCAAATGAGCATTTAATCCCAGCAGGACTTACTGCAGTGGCAGAATGACTGCTTCAGGCAAACTTAAATACCGACATACGTAAACAATCTCTGCTGTGTTTAGCTGACGTATAGCCCTGAATTATAAAAATTTATTCTGGGATAAAATGTGCTTTTACCCTGGGGTCCATTGTATATGGTAACATAGAACAGAGATGGAGAGAGTGGAACTGGGAAGAACTCTGTCTCAGAGACATGGAACTCTGTGATGATACGCTGATTTGGAAGTAATACACACTGTCCCTTCCCAAGACAAAGACTGGTCTCCTCTTTCAATCCCCAAGAGTCCATTTAAGAAAACTGGGAAGAAAACAAGGATTCCACATTTTCTCAGACACCCTTAGTTATTGGTGGACCAAGACTAACGGGATCTAACGAGGCAGATGAGAGAAGAGGGCTTTGTACGTCCTGATTCACCTTCCAGTCAGGGCAACCCAGCCTTTCACCTCCGAGTCTTTCATAGACCATATGAAGTGGGCTTGCCTAAAGGGTCTCACCACAGCTCTGTAAGGGCTGTTGCAATCTAAGACAGTCAAGATCTTCAGTCCAAACCTATTGTGCATAGACAAAATTTGCAACTCTGCCCGCACAGATTTTCGCTTTTGGGGTAGACTGTTTTCGACACAGAAAAAGCTAGCATCTAAGGCAAGATGAAAGAAGTTTCTTAATGAAGCTGTCACAGTCTTTCCACTTCATGCTTGGAGAATGAGTGTCAGAAGATCATAAGGAAAAACAAAACACAACAGAGAGCCAGTCATCACCTTTCATGTGCGTTTCATCTGTGCTCCCACACTGCAAGGAACACTGTTCCTGCCATACAGCCATTCTGCAGCAGTGGTTTACAGAGTTTCTCTTGCCCAGGAAACAGCCCTCCAGCACCCAGGGACACAGGATTCCTAGGAGGGCAGGGATTGCACTATCCAGGCAAGGCGAGTGATGACACGGGCCCTCCTTAAAGATTCTTGGTTGTTTAAATCTTGGAGAAAAAAAAAAAAAGGCTAAAAAGGTAGAAGCGCTTTTTCTCAGGAGCTGAACAAATTTGTTTCTGATGCATTAAATCTAGTTTTTTTCACACCAGTAAAAGTTTTCATACTGGATCACTACTAAACTAGAAGAGCAGAAAGAGAAAAAATCTGAATGTGCTAAATTCTTAGAATGAATCTTATCCCACTAATGCCAAAAGGATTTTCGACAGCAGTTTTTCATCCAAGTCAGTATTTCATTACCACATTTTCCAGTCAAGCTAGATTTTAGCTTATCAACTTGGAGTTAAACTGAAAAGGAGAAGGTACAAGGAGATATCTCAAGTTTCTGGTTTCGTTACTTAACAAGAAACAACACAGAGACACAGTAATTCCAGGTATCCTTGTAGTGCCATTTCCACTCTTCCTACAGGCTGGTACTGATCTGATATCGGTAGACTTTGCTAGCTACAGTCACTATATCTCTGTTGAATCAGTCTCTGGATACAGCAGGAAGAAGAAACTTCTGCATTTTTTCTTGATCTGACACAGAACTTCTGGCTTAAGAAGTGGTACATCTCCTCCTCTATGCTGTGACTGTGTACTGCATTTGGAGAGATAAGACTGAAATCTCTACCTCGGATAAGCAGATGTGAGGTAGCATAAATTGTAACAGGAAGAAGTTTCATTTCTTTAATCCCTGTGCAAGGATGAGCAGCTGTCAGACAGGACAAGTAGCAGTGGGAAAAGTTTTATTTCTTTCATTCCTGCACTTAAGGCAACAATGGGAAGAAATGTGAAGGGTCTTGTGCATCTGCTACGCTGGCCATTGCTGGAAAGTCACCAGCTTCAGTCCTGCGGGCATGGACGAGGCTTCGCTCCTGTTGCCCAGGCACGCAGCTGAGAACTGCCGCGCCATACGGCACAGGGCTGCGTCTGGCTCCTGTCCCTCCCACTCCATCCCTGCAGCCAGTTGTCCTGGCCCTGACCCTTTGCAGAGCCCACTTTGAGAAACTGTTCTTCAGTGGATGGTGGGATCATCTGAAATCAAGTCAGCTTCACTTCTCCTCCCTCAATACTTCATTTGAGCATAAAACAAGTATTTAGCAATGAATGTGTAACACTGTTTATTCCAATAAAAAGATCAGAAAGTTATGCGGAGGGGTTGACTCAAGCAGTCTCCTGCTACACAGCAGCCACAGAAAAGTCTCTTTCTCTCCTATCTAAGGCAAAAAAAGAGAGGCAAACTAGAAGGACCATTCAATCCATGAAAACACCAGCACAGGCTGTTGTACTATGGCTATCTTTTCATAATTTCTAATCATCGAAAGATAGTCATAGTAACAAAATATTGCCATTGCTCCTACTTCTTGTTTTTAATTTCTCCTACAAAGCCTGAAGGGCCTTCGGAGCTGAACACATACCTGAAAGCCACAAGGCAAGCATGGCACAGTGAAATTTGGGGTCAGTACTGGGCCCAGTCTTGTTCAACTTATTGATCAATGACCTGGATGAAGAGTTAGAATGTACCCTCAGCAAGTTTGCTGATGACACCAAACTGGGAGGTGTGGTAGACACACCGGAAGGCTGTGCTGCCATTCAGCGAGACCTGGACAGGCTGGAAAGTTGGGCGCAGAGGAACCTGATGAGGCTCAACAAAGGCAAATGCAGGGTCCTGCACCTGGGGAGGAACAACCCCATGCATCAGTACAGGCTTGGGGTGGACCTGCTGTAGGGCAGCTCTGTGGAGAGGGACCTGGGAGTGCTGGTGGACAACAGGTTAACCATGAGCCAGCAGTGTGCCCTGGCTGCCAAGAAAGCTAACAGGATCCTGGGATGCATTAGGAGGAGTGTGTCCAGCAGGTCGAGGGAGGTTCTCCTTCCCCTCTACACTGCCCTAGTGAGGCCTCATCTGAAGTACTCTGTTCAGTTCTGGGCTCCCCACTTCAAGAAAGATGAAGAGCTACTGGAGAGAGTCCAGTGGAGGATCTACGAGGATGGTGAGGGGACAGGAACATCTCCCCTACGAGGGGAGGCTGAGGGAGCTGGTCTTGTTCAGCCTGAAGAAGAGAAGGCTGCGAGGGGACCTAACAAATGCTCACAAATATCTGAAGGGTGGGTGTCAGGAGGATGGGGCCAAGCTCTTTTCAGTGGTGCCCAGCGACAGGACAAGGGGCAATGGGCACAAACTGAAGCATAGGAAGTTCCGTCTGAACATGAGGAAGAACTTCTTCCCTCTGAGGGTGACGGAGCACTGGAACAGGCTGCCCAGGGAGGCTGTGGAGTCTCCTTCTCTGGAGATATTCAAGACCCGTCTGGACAAGGTCCTGTGCAGCCTGCTGTAGGTGACCCTGCTTCGGCAGGGGGGTTGGACTGGATGACCCACAGAGGTCCCTTCCAACCCCTACCATTGTGTGATTCTGTGATTCTGTAAATTAAAAGATGGGCATTATGTAGCCCAGGAAACGAGAACACTCCCCGTCCCTCGTTCCAACGGCAACCTGCAGGTGCCTCCTTCCACACCGACGCTTCTCCTGCAGATTACCAGCATTCACTGCTTTACCGAGTAAGCCGGGCAATGCAAGCAGAAGGGGAACGCCTTGCGGGGAGCCTGTGCTGGAAAAACACGGAGCCCGGGGTCATCCCCGTGCCGTGTCCCCACAGCCGTTCACCACAAGAACATGTCGCCGGCCCTGCCTGGGGCGGACACAGGGCCTGCTGGGGCAAGGGTGGCGGACAGAGGGAGACACGGCCGCGCCCGAGCCCGGCCGGGCACCTCGGCGCGGCGGCCACCGGGTGGCGCCCGCGCCCCGCCTTCGGGGACGCTGCCGTGAGGGGCGAGGCGGGGTTACCCTCGGCGGCCATTGCTGCGCCCCCGCCCCGCCCCGCCAGAGGCGTGCGCCGCCTGCCCCGCTGCCCGGCCGCCGCCCGGTGGCGTTCCCGCAGGAGGAGGGAGGGAGCCGCTTTTCTCTCCCTCTCACCTGCACTGCTCCCTCCTGCTCTCCTCTCCCGCCCGACTGCCGGTTCTTCGCCGGACCCCCCTCAGCGGAGGCAGCGTGGCGGCCGGGCGGGCGGAGGACAGGCCGGCCGCATGGCGGCGGAGGGAAGGGGAGGGGAGGGGAGGGGAGGGGAGGGGAGGGAAGGGAAGGGAAGGGAAGGGAAGGGAAGGGAAGGGAAGGGAAGGGAAGGGGAGGGGAGGGGAGGGGAGGGGAGGGAAGGGAAGGGGAGGGGAGGGGAGGGAAGGGAAGGGCTGTCGCAGCATGGTGCTGGCGGCTGTCCCGGGGCTCTCCCCGTACCCCTGGCCCACACCAGCGTCCGGGGTCAGAGCTGCGCTGGGGGCTCTGCTGTGGGGTTCCGCAGGCTGGGGTGCTGTGGCTTTCTGGGCGTGCAGGCGTCCAAAGTTTGTTGTGTTTTTTTTTGGCTTTCCAATAATGGTGGTGTAAAGGCCTATCTGAGAAGTGAAAAAATAGGTTTTATTTCTTAGTGCTAAACCGCGCTCAGAAGAACTGATCTGCCTTCTTTCCATCCACTGCTAGACTTGCCACTAGACATATATTACAAGGGGGCTGGACATAAAGCCTTAAATCACTCACCTATTCAGCTTCAGCAGTAGGATCTACAAGTTAATGTCAGGATTATCGCTCATTTTGCTCCTGAAGTTAGTTCACATCCTAATGAGATGTAAGGCTTCTTTGTGCTACGTACATAAAAATGAAGGGAGGCATGGTCTCTGCCTAGCAGAGCTTACAGACTAATCTAGAACAAATATAAAACATGGGAGGTGCTGTGAACTGAAGACTTCAGTCGACACACAGAGGTTACGTCTAAACTTCTAAATAGCATCAAGAACTGTCCTTTCATACCACGACTGTCCTCATACCAAGACACTTCATACCAAGACAGTTGGCTTCAAGGCCAACTGCCCTGGGCTAGCTTGTGTCCTTACTGCTTATGCCCATGCGCTCTCAGTCTTCAGAATAAGATGACTCCGTGTAAACTGTACGTTGTGAATGATCCCTGTCTGTTGCTGACTCACAAACTCTGTCTTGGCATTGCTTGGGACAATGGCCCGGGGCCGTACCAAAGCCACAAGCCGTGCAGGGACCTCTCCAACGATGTGACAGCATACGTAGGCACCGAAGCTGCAGGGCCCAGGAATGCTCCCTGGCACCGTGTTTTTGGTAGTAACTGTGCCATCACCATGGAGCAGGTTTAGCGTAGGCTGAGGTACAAATCGTAAACCGAGTATGTGAGTAGCGTGTTTCCATTCAGAATGAGTCTAGCTGCAGTCCCTTTGCACAGAGACTCTGGGAGTGGAGACTCTCAAGTGTCAGTCAAGCCCTTGGCGTCTGTTCCAGAACTTGAAGTGGTGGTCAAAGTGATGACAATTTTGGCAATACCAGTGGTGTTAATTTATGGTGACTACTTCTATCCTACAAACTAAGGATATGCCCAAATGATACAGTATGTGCAGTTCATGGAGAATGCTGGTGTGGCTTTACTTACAGTGGGGGAGGTCAAAAAAGCAAAAGTGGGTTTATCTGCACACCTGGTCCATCCACATCATGGCTGTATCTAGCCTAGAAGGGGGAAATTTTTTTTCTTGCTTGTGAAGCCTCATGAACAAAGGTGTTTATGACATAATATGCATATCAATTCAGGGGGAATTATATAGAGTGGAAAAGAATTCCAAAATTGTTGTTCCCTGAGATAAAAGAACTGTTCATAGGACGAGCAAGCACCTCAAAACAAGTTACTATGAGAAACAGATTGGTAGCAGGTCTTGCAGTTAGAGGTGTTTTGTTACGATTAATGGCTTGAGAAATAACCTGCAACGCATATGTATGACAGTTATGCCTTACCCAATGTAAGACACCTCAGGCCCTTCTTTCAAGAGAGAAATGCTCCATGAACATTCATGCTCCATGAACACCACTGTCATGCCGTTAAACACTAAACTTCTAATCCGAATATCTTTACAGACAGCTAAATTTTATACATATATATCCATGTATTAGCTGACACTGTCATTTTTAATGGATGGAGACAAATTTACTCTTGAGGTGTTATTTCTTAGTATGGTCTGCCTGTACATTTCAATCTGCTAGCTTCTGCCTCCAGTTACTCTTATGCACAAAACTTCACCAATATGACAGTTTAGCTTTAATCCAGGGGCTCTACAGAAATTAGTTCAATTTATCTTTGTTTTCTTTCCTTTTTTTCCCATGTCAAAATGCCATCTACTCAGTCCTCCCCCAAGTACCACAAGTTTTGCTGTGTTTCCTATGAAACACAGCAAAAATTGGGCAACAACCCAAATGGATGTGTGTTCTTCCTGTGTTGAAACCTAACTGTGATTCTGGGACTGGACAGCCCCGGGGATCTTCCTGCATGCAGAGGGGCGGCCTTGTTTAACCTCCGCAGTTCTACAGAGCTTTCCTAATAGTCCTTACAAATCTCAAGCATACCCATAGGTAGCATGAAAATGGCACGCCCAGGAATATAGTACGTTTCCTCAGGACTTCAAATCACCTTCCTAGTAAATAGCAATGTATCTCTCATTATTTTGCCCCTTTTAAAGGTTATTGATGTCTCACTGGGACCCAGAGGAGGAGGATGAACAGTGGTTTCCAGGGTGGACCCAACCAGTCTGCTGTAAAAGAGACTAGATCAAGCGATGCAAGGCACTCTCTGCTGCTTGGAGTGGGGACCACAGGTTGCTCCCTGGAGCAGATGACGTTACTGCATGTGTTCAGTATCTGCCCGAAAGGGATGCAGACAGGTCCAGACTGTACATGTGCCCCAAGTGCAAGTAAAAAGATGTGGTATTAACCATCTTCCCAAGATCTCCCTTCTAGATCGTGGAAAACATTTCATGCACGTATGTTTATTTTGAGGGTGGGAGGAGACACTTCTACAGGAGAAATGGCATTGTGTTTGTTTTGGTTTTCCCCATAGTGACCACAGACTGTATCTCTTCTGGCAGTTCATCTGCTTTCTTGAGGCTTCCCAGAACGTTGACCTACTGCACTCCTCTTCAGGCATCTTCACGGGGCAAGAGGGACTTCCCTGAAGGAATGAATCACAGGACAGTTGGAATCTTTCATCTCCTTGTTGCAACAGACTTCTGATTCACTTTTGTCCCCTTTTCCTCTAGATGACATGCCCTCTTGGTGATATTAAGGACATGAACTACTTTATACTGCTTGTATTTGAGGAATACAGAAGTTCCTTTTGCTGTTACAATCTCAATTTTCTGTGAACATTCCTGCCTACATTTACTTCTTGTCTTTTACAGACTATGGGACTTACAGTGCTAATGATGTTGCTTCTGCCATCACAGGAACTTGGAATTAAAATAAAAAAGTGATCTGTTTATTTTGGGGATTGCTATCTGTTTGTCTTATTTTTGTTGTTTCTATGATGAGTCCTATAAACTAAAGCTGCTGTTGTCTGTCCCCTTCATGCATGCTGTGCTCGCTGCACGGGCCTGTGTAACTCTTATGAAGTGATGCAATCCTTTGCTGTTCGTGTGACTTTTTGTCCCAGATGCTGAGCAGTCTGTTTGCTTGGGTTGGGTTGTGTCTGTGTATATATTCTGACTCACCGCTCCACCTGACTTGTTGTCACATTTTGAATTCTTTTTAACAATTTCACCAGCATGAGCAGATTGGGTGATTACCTTTGCTGGCTAAATTCCGATCACATCACCAAGGTTAACTATAGTTCTTCTGAATGTCACCACATGTTTCTACTCCCAGACCCCACCAGACTGCCAGCACCCCACCATCACAGCAGAGATTCTTCAGCGCTATGTCAGCCACAAGTTTTTCTCAGTCTTGCCTGTCCTGTTGGATAGATCCTGTGTGAATCTTTTCAGCTGTGTTAGCCTTTCTAGGAATTTTAACTCTAGTGAGATTGTTGTGTGCTGCATTCCAGATAAGGCACTTCTCCAGTTATTTTTTACTAATTTGCATTTACAAATTTTTCAGAGCCAGTGAAGAGACTGAGACATGTTTCTTCCTAGTACCTGAACCCTAACCAGCCTGCACTGTTGGAACGCAAGTCCGTGCATAATGTAGCAACTGATGCCAATGCAGTCTTCGCAGAATATATTAAAAATATCAATTTAGATATTTAGGGTTTGGAAGGCAACTCAGCATCCATCCTCTCCACACTGCAGAAAGTATCTGTGTACACATCTTTCAGCTAGAGTGCAGTGTGATAAACACTGCCCAGTGGTGGAACCTAATTCTTAGGTATAATTGCCATTAGCCTTGGTGAGAATCTGTGCTGCCATACCCAATGTAAATTCACTATTATATAGAATTAGCTACTTGTGAAGAAGTGACTGTTCTCCAGTGGAATGGACAGCTCTCTGTGTTGTTTCATTTGAATAATATAGCTATTATTTGCTTATAATGTAAGGTTACTATAAGCTTGTATTGGTGGGTAGCTCTAAATCCCACTTCTTCCTGCGTTTTATCTTACTTGGCTTATGTAAATCTTGGTCATTGAAACCTGGCTTTATCCCTCCCAACATTAGGTAGTTAAAACATTAGATATTTAACTGAGTCATGCAGCCGGTCACCTTAAGGTCTTTCTGGAGTCAACAGAGACAGAGCAACTTTCAGATGGTTATTGAGATCTTAAAATTAATTTCTTCTACTTCTTTCGCCTGGGAGACCCCTGTGGCAACTGTACTTCTCATACAGTCACCTTTACTTAGCTGAGAAACTTGAATTTTTGAGAGTTCTTTAAATAATACTCATATAAAGTCACTAAATGGGAAAGGTATGGCTTAGGTATTTCTTGTATGCAAGCTATGTTTCTTTTGCTCGGATCAGAACTGTTAACATTTCCAACATGAGAGATGTATTTTCCGTGTGTAAGCAAACACGTCTTGGAAAGGAATGGTTTCACAATGGAGAAGCAAACTTTCTGGGTAATGATTTGCTCTATCAGAGTGCCCCATAAAACACAGACAAAACGAAGTTGTACACAACATTTTTACAACTCTAAAGTCACTAAAATATTTTTGGGAGACAACTGTTCTTCTTTATATATGGACTGCCTGCCAGGAAAGTCAATGCAGGTATTCTGCCTTTAAGATTTCACATGAAGCAGGTCTTGGCTGAATATGAGTTGCAGATGATTTGGCATTTTATCTGTAAAACAGCTGTAGCAAGATTTGTATGCCTTTATGGGATCAAGATGCGTTCACCTTGTACCTTGTGCCAAGGAACAAAGATGTCATTAATGTAAGAAAAAAATCATCAAGCGTATACTTGCCAAATCTAATAAAAAAATGTTTATTTCTTACCTTCCATGCTTGTGGACCGTAGAAATGTAAGGTAGTTTTTCATTTTAAGTCTCCCCTTCACCCAGCTCTGTAACTTATACCCAGTCAAACAAAACATTCAGACTTTAAAAATGAAATCAATTTACTCTATCAGGTAGGCAAAAACTTCATTAAAAAAAAAGGACCAAAACACATTATCTTCCTACGGAATCTGTTAATGCTGTTAAAAATAGCATGTTAGAATGTTTTTGTTACCTCATTCATGTAAAGCACTGATCTGAGTTTCATCTGTTCGTGAGTTTAAAAAAAGAATTCAAAACTGCATGCATGTGTTCTTGGTGTCTCCTTATAGGTGCAGAATGCCAGAATACGTGACCTACCTGGCATGTCCCTGGCAAGACAGCAGCCTGCATCTCAGGGCAAACCCACAAGGAGCCTGTTCAATTGTCTGAACCTGTTCCTAATCACATAATACTTCTCACTGAGAGAGAAGAAGAAGATTAATTTACTTTTAAATAATAATATTTATGAACCCAAGTATTAAAATTAACGACTTGAATTATCAGATCCTTGTTAGAGAAATCCAAACATGCGTAATTGCCATATTAAGATAAATAAGGACACACTAATACATGTATCTCTGTATAGAGGCGTTCAAAACAAAGAATTGAGTCTTTTACAACATTTGCTATCTAAAAGCTGTAGTTTTCTCTCTGGATTTTGACCTGAAATGTCATCTGTGGCCATTGTGTGCTTCTGCTCTAAAACCAGTGATAGTCTATTGGGGCACCGTCGTCATGTGGATGTGTCTGTTACAGTAATAAATACAGTAAGTGCATTCATTGTTTTATGAAGAAGATATTTTTATATATTCTATGACCACAAGGAAAAAAAAAAGCTTTTGAGAGCATGTAGCACGGCACATGGATGGAGCAATACTGTGTTTTTCTTCATGTCACACTCCTCACCCCCAGTTTTGACCTACTGTGTTTACTTAATATAACCACTCCATATTTGGGAGTTCACCCTGAACACTTTTTTCCATCATTTCGCATGGACCTTTCTATACTGTTTAAAGTTCTCCATGCTTTCCTTGTTTTTCCGATCTCCGAGAGTCGTTAACCAATTACAGCTGGGATCAAGGCCAAAACCAGCTAAGTATCATAACTGAGATTATCTCAAGTGGCACCTTAGTTAAATTGCTGAATAATCTTTTCTCTAGGGTTCAGATAAACATTGGCTGAGTTTTCTTATACCTTATGCCTTCCTAAAGATCCTTCCTGTTTGATTTACTGATTATATTCTTTTCTTTTTTATGAAGCTTCCTAGAGAAGGTCAGTTGGAGTCCCACGTCAGTTACAGAACTGCAAATTAGGATAGTCCCCTTCCTTCACAGCCTTTCTCTGGATAAAACTGGAAGATAAATTAGATTATGGTCTCTGTACAGCTTGCCCTCAAATTACCGAAAGCAGTAATTTCAGCAGATCATGGACTGAGCTTTCATTTCATTTTGCAGTGGCTCTGGACTATTTTACACTTTACAAGAAGAAAAGCAATTTTCTGCAGTTCATCTACTTGAAAGGCACTCCCAATAACCAGTCTTGGGCTTCTGTGCAGTATTTCGAAACAGAAATCCATGACGTAGGACGACCTGACAAGAAACCAGGTTAGACTGGTTCTCGTTAAGCAAATTTTTCTTCCTCCTGGCTGCTTAAACAAAGAGGGGGTGGCTTTTGCTTCCCTAAAGCAATTCAGTCTTCTCCCTTACTGTGAGTTAACTGCTGATAATGTATTTTGAGAGAAAGAAAATATTATCTCAGGAGTTTTATTCTTGAAACAGAAGAAGTCTGCTCCCAACTAGGAAAACTAAATTGATTTTCCCACTGCACAAATACAAATAAAAGCAAAACAGACAATGGATGGAATGTAGAATGACAAAGAACAGCAAAAGGAGCTATCACACTGTCCTTTATGCTACGAAGCAGAACAAATTACTGACATCCATTACTTAATCTGCATTTATTAATCTTCCTGATTCCCAGAAGAGATCATGACAGTGAATTCTATAAGTTGTTGAAATGTGATTTCCTCTGCTGATTGATCCAGTACTGTACCTCACATGAATTATTTGGGGTGAAAGTGTTCTTATCTGACTCTTTGGCTGGAGATGTGTCTGCTCTGAAGAGACGAGGAAGATAACCGTGTTTACAAAAGTGGGTTGCAAGAACGTGCGTTACAAAGATGTTCCTGATGCAGCCACACACTATGACAGTACCAGTAAGTCATTCTAACCGAGCTTTTAATGTCATTTATAAAAAAATAGAGTTATTTACATTTGCAACATATTTGATGGCATCCTCTTTTATTACAGCATTTGTGTCAGTGAAGAAATGTCACTAGAACTCATTTGAGGGTAAACTTTTCAAAGATAAGCATGACAGTACAGGAAAAATGTTTAAAATACTATGAATTCTTGTTCTTTTGCAGCATCATACAAACTCATTCTTTACAGCACATGCACCCTGGCCTTACAGTAAGCAGAATTCCCTTCCGGATTAAGGCACAGAAACTCTGCCACGTTTCTAGGGACAGCCCCGCATGTGGCACTCCAGGACGTAACCAAAGGAATTAGTTTAATTCCAGTGGACGGTAGCCTAAATGCAGGAAGTAGCCACTTACGCGTTTTTTAAGAAAACTCTTGTTTAAAAGACAAAAAAAAATTACTAAACTGCTTGCATAGTTGCAGTAAACCAGATCCATGAATACAAAAGCCATCAAAATATATTATAAATCTATCTGAGTTTCAAAGCTACTCTAAAATACTGCTTTGCTTTAGAATACAAATAACACTGCTTGGGGTTAGTTTGTAGAGTTGCATTTTGGTCCATGCTGTTAATTCTATGTCATTATATTCCTCTTCCATTAGTTTAAAAGCCTCAGAACAGGTCCTGAGGCAGTGGCAAGAATGACGAAGCCGAAGAAGGGCATTTCCAAATCTCAGACTTCAGCTGCTGCAGTCGGCTGATAAAAACTCTGATTTCCACCGCCTCGCTTCTTTACTGCTTTAAATAAACTCCCCTCGGAACTCGAAGGGAAAAGAACGGCGGGGGACGCAGGTCTAACACTGTTAGGGATGGGGGTTTGTCCCCACCTTCTAGTCTCAAGCCGATAAATCACAGCTCTTAAAAGCATCCATCCCATAAACAAAAAAGAAAGATCATCATCATCAGCAAAGAACTATTTACTTTGACTATGCGGTAGTTCCACATAATCTGCTGGCAGTAGAAACTTCTTTGGTGTCGGAGTCGGGTCTTCCTGAAACCACAAACGGCCAAGTCTGCAAGCAAAAAAAAAAAAAAAAAAAGGCATTTCGCATGAGAAAGACAGTTTTGTCCCGGTACGAAACCGGAGCTACGTTACCCATAGACGTCCAGCTCCGTTCAGCCCCAAACGCGTCCCCGCGCTTCGGCCCCCGTGGGAAGCCCAGGGAGCGCCGAGCTCCCCTGACAAATGCTTTCATTGCGGTTTTCGCTGTCGTTAAACGCCCCGCGACAGGGCTGCGACGGTCGGCGACACATCGCTCTCGCCAAAACCCGCAACATTTCTCTCGCTTCGCAGCTGTCTGCGCCGTCTGGTTAACAAGAAGCCTATAAGCTATTCAGAAACAGCCGCTCCGCCGGCAACCTCCCGACCCCCGCGGCACGCAGCGGACCCAGGCCAGCCCGCAGAGCGGCTCGCCCCTGCTTCGGGCATCGAGCTCGCCCGACGCCCCGAGAATGTATCCCTTTGGGGTCCCCCGCTCCGGCTCCCCGGAGCGGACACACCCGCCGGCACCGCGGGCCCGGCCCCCGGGGCGGCGGGGGAGGGGACACGCACACAGGCGGGACGCCAGGCCGGGGGTTCCCCCGCGGGGGCTCCCGTCGCCGCGCACCGTACCAGGTTGACGGGATGGACGTAGCCGTTCTCGTAGCGGTCCTCCTGCAGGAGCTGGCGGAGGTGGGCGATGTAGCTGGACGCCAGGCGCAGGGTGTCCAGCTTGGAGAGCTTGGTGTCGGGGGGCACCCAAGGCAGGCTGGTCTTCAGGCGGGAGAACGCCTTGCTCAGCACCCGCATCCGCGCCCTCTCCCGCGCGTTGGCCGCGTTGCGCTGGGACTGCTTCCCCTCGGCCGCCGGCCCCCGCGGCCCCGCCGCCGCCTTCTTGCCCCCGGGTCCGCCGCCCCGCGCCCGCTTCCTCTTGCAGCCGCCGCCCGCCGGCCCCGCCGCGCAGCTCCCCTCTCCGTCCTCCTCCTCCTCCTCCTCCTCCTCCTCCTCTTCCTCCTCCTCCTCCTCCTCCTCCGCCGCCGAGGAGTTGTCCCCCGAGGGGAAGGGCTCGCCGCGGGGCTGGCGCTTGCCCGGCGGCGGCGGCGGGTAGCCCAGTTGCAGCGCCCGCAGGTCCATCTCGGGCAGCTCCTCCGCTTCGCTCCCGGAGCCGCCGGACATGGCCCCGGGGCGGGGAGGGGGGGGGAGGTAGGGAGGGGGCGGGCGGCCGAGGCGAGCGGGGCGGCCCCGCCGCGGGGGCTCCGGGGCGGGGGGGGGGGGGGGGGGGTGGCGGGGGGGATGCACCCCTCGGCAGCGCTATATATCGGCTGCGAGAGGTCCGCCGCTCGGGGCGGGGGGGGCGGGGGGGGGGAGTCGGACCGGGCCGAGCCCCTTGTCGGGGGCGGCGCCTTCCCTCCGGGACCGAGCCTTCCCCCCGCCCCGCAGCACCGAGGGCACTCCCGGGGCCCGTCCCGCAACGGGGAGAGGGGAGGACCCCCAGCCCCCTGCCCCGCTCCCAGCCGGGTCTCCCCCCGGGTCCCGGGGCGGGCGTTCGTGGGTGGGTTCGCGGTTTGCGGGACGCGGTTGGGAAGGTGCGGGACGGGCCGCGGTGGTGTCGGTGACGCGGGGCGAAACCACGAGCGACGCGTGTGCAAGGGCTTCCCCCTCCTCAGAGAGATTAATTAAAAGCCAGTTAATCGGGCTCTGCACGCCTCGGTGTCGCGGGGCGTATGAGACGAGACAGCTCTTGGGGCGATCCGCGGGGTTTTTTAAAATAATTCCTGCCTACAGCTTGTATAGAGTCCGCGGGGGAGCGGGGGGCCGCAGCCTCCGCGGGAGATGGTGGTCTGCAAATTCAGCAGGGGTACAAACAAATAAATAAATAAATACCCAACCGGCAACTTGTATCCCTCCCACACCCCAAAATGTCTCCTCATTCCAAGGCGAATGACCAGCATTTGGTTCCTCGCTGGCCTTCCCGGCCTGGATGCGGTTAGCCAGCACAGAAATTCAGCTCGCGGGAAGGAATCTGATGGCTACAGCAGGTGGAAAAGATCCTGCCCCGAGAGTTTTGCTCTCGGTTTTTCCCCTCCGTTTCCCTCCGGGACGAGCGGAACCTTCCCGGCTGCTGCCGCCCGGCCTGCCTGGCACCGCCGGCCGCCCCCTCGACCCTCGCCCCCCCCAGTCCGGCGGGCTGACCGGGGGGGGGGGCTCCGGTCTGCCTCCCCAATTAGCCTACATCATCCGTGTGTGTGTATATATATATATATATATATATATATAAAGATACTGCCGGGGAAGAGAGATAGGTTTACTTTTTCCCCCCGCCTGGGTTGTTTATACAGGTGCCGGCTGAGCGCTTTCCCTGCTAAAGATTAATGGCAGAAAGTGCCGAATTTCTTTAAACAAAGAAGAAAACGGTACCCGGTCTCCAAGGCCACGATAGCCAACCTCACCTTCCGCGCCCACCGCTGCCTCGGCGGGCTGAGGGCGACGCACAGAGCGCGCTCCGTCCCGTCTAGCGCAGGGGCTGTGCGTGGGCAGGGGGTCTGCGAACAGCCGAATTCTCAGACCGTCTTTGCCTGCTGCTTGGTTGGCAAAGGGAGCGGGAAATGCAGTGGAGTAAACCAGGAGTGAGCCTCAGGGGTTACTTCGGGTTTACACCCAACGAAACCGAGCAGAACTGAACCCCCTCACATCCATCAAACCGCTGATTTCTGCGATCCTGACCGAGATACCGTTTTCAGGATGGAGACTTTGATGGGGCCGGGGCATGACGTCATCCTTCCATTCGCCCCCTAGTCCAGACTTTGACCCTTCATGCTCTCCGTGTGCTGAGTAGGGAAATTCCCCCGGTGTGTCAGGGCAACATTTTACGCCCGTTATCAGGTGCGGTCGCTTTCCCTTCTCTCCGTGGAAAGGTAAAAGCACTACATGGTCCGTCCCCGCGCGCCGGGTGCGGTGCCGGCGGGCGCAGCCCGGGTCCTCAAAGCCAGAGGAGCAGAAGCTAAAACGGCTCCTGCGTGGGCAGAAGCTGCAGAGAGGGCCTTCCCCGGGGACCTCTGCCACCGTCCTTGGCCCTGAGGCCACGAAAAGCAGCTTTTCTCTGCTGAGGGGGGGATCCCTGATTTGGAAGGGGAGGGGGGGGGCAGGAAGGCGGCACGCACTGGGACGGAGTAGGTTTTTTTGCTGACACTTTTCCAGAAGGCGATTTATTTGGTAAATAATTGTAACCACCCAACCCAAGCAGAGAGGAGTCCACCGACACCGGATTTCTCCTTTCTCTGTGCCGCAGCCGCCCGGGGTGTTCCGCCCGGCGGGCTTCGTCCGGGCGGAGGCGGGGGGGGGGGGGGGGGGTAACCCTGTCATCTTCTTCCTCAACTTGCAGAATAAACTATAGCAAAAAAGCAAAAGAGCGAAAAAAAAGAAAAAAAAAGTGCAGAGCCATGTCTGTAGAACGCAGGTTACCTCCGAGGATCGGAGGGCTAACTGCTAAAAGCCCCGTGTCTTTCGCGTCCGTGCTCTGGGGTGTTGGCAGCGACGGAGCGGGGGGAGGAGGGAGGTGATGTGTTCTCGACAAAGCGCTTTAAACAAGGCTTCCCGGTGGCCTTTGTCCTTTCCTCGAACCCGGCGGCGTTACCGAGTCGCTGCGCTCCGACCTACAGTGGACTCGGACTTTTTCGGAAAGACCTCAGCGCGGCAAGGGCGTTTTTACTGGGTTTCTCGCAGCGGTGGGAAAGGCAGGGTGGGAAAGGCAGGGTGCTTGGGGGGGGGGGGGGGGAGGGGAAGCGGGTCCCGCACGGCTCGGCCTTGGTCCCCTCCCCAGCGTGAGCGGGCTTCTGCCGCGGGCGGGGTGCTTGGCATCGCCGGACCCGCACGGCAAGTGGGTGGATGAATTACTCTTACCTTTGTTAAATGGCACCTAGAGCAAACACGCCTCTGCGTGGCTCCGATCCCCCGGCAAAGGCGCCTGAAGCGTGCGGTGTACCTCATTCCCCCACCAGTCTCCCTCCCCGCTGAAGCTGCCGAAGGACGATGCCCTTTCCTATGGTCGCTTCGCGAGGTGGCAGCGCCGCGGAGCCCGTGTCCCGGTTCACCGGCAGGCACCCAGCTGGGGATGCTCCCTGTGAGCTGGCCCGGCTCCCCTGGGGCTGGGGGGGACCCCGAAAGCATGGCGGGGGTATGCAGGAACCGCCCGCCCGAGCAGCCGTTGGAGATGGGTGTGTGTATTTTGGCGGGGGGGACTTCCCCAAAAAAGTGGCTTTCTGACCTAGAAGAAAATTAAAAACTAGTCAGTGGGTCAAGCCATGTCAAATAAAGCAAACAGGGGAAGGAAAAAGCTGGAAGGGGAAAAAAGAAAGTATTTACTAGATTTTTTTTTGCCTAGCGAGTGCGAACCTTCCCATCGAGGGACATGCTCAGGGATTCACTTGGTCGAGGGACTGCAAACACCCGGGGTTAAAACCCGCCTCTCCGCGCCCCTCCGCCGCCGCCCCGGCCCCGCTCCGCTCCCCGCACCCTGCCGGGGTGCCCGGGGTGGGGGGGGATCCCGGGGATGCCTTGCGGGCGGCTGCGGGCCTGGTGACATCGCCGGGGCTGGGGGGCGGGGGGGGTGCAGAGGGGTCGTGCTCCTCGCTTGGCAACCCTGAGAGTAAGCGGGGACATGCTTTTAGGATTAAAAAGCCCCGCAGCTTTGTCCTTGGAGCCGTTAGTTTCCCCAGAGGGGATCCCGCCCCGCAGTGGGAGGCCGGAGCATCTTCCCCGAGGGAAGACGTCTCTCCCGGGTGTTTACTCCTCCTCCCCGGCATTTCCAGCGCCATAACGACAACGAGACTTTATCAGCTGCAAGGGATCGCCGCTTTCCCCGGAGTCTGGCCAGCAGCGAGCTTTCTTCAGGTATCCCCAACCTTCAGCAGGGTTTCCCCCGTGGAATAGCCAGGCAAACTCTCTAAATACCTCCTGGCGCCAGAAGAAAGTTCTCATGTAATAGATACCCGCCGGTGTGAGAACATGGATTCTGCTCACTTTGTCAATCAGCCCGAGCAGGGGGGTTGGAGGCAGGGGAGATGGGGATTTTTTTGTTAATTAGAATAAGAGAAATAAGTTTTTTTTCACTGATTCTATTTTTTAAATGGTGCCTGGAGATGCGCTGTTGGCCTGGAAGGACCAGAATTAATGGTGCAGTTTGAACTGCAGTTCACTTCTCTTGAAGCAGATTAGCTGGAATAACAAGCAAACATCAGGCAAGAGGAAACACTGTGTTAGTCTCCTCCTTGTGTTTCACTCTGAGAGGGAAGCCCACCAGAGCAAGACGGAAGAGATGGGGAGAGATAACACCACTACAGCAGTTCATTATACTTGAACGCTCCAGCACACGCTCGCTCGCTTTGGCTGGGCTACAGCAGGGCAGGCGGAGGAGTGCAGCCTCCCTAGGAACCGCTGGTGAAGTCACTGGGGGGTCTCACACAGCCCGTGAGACATCTTCGTGGTCAGCAGGGGGAAAATCACTGCCCAGAGCTGTCTGGAGTCAGAGAAAACTCTGTCACTCTGGCACCGTGTCACCAGTTGTACTGAGGGAACGCTGCAAAGGGCGTACAACACACGCAGACTGCGGTCGTGGCAGCCTTGCATTCAGTTTTCTGGTGAAATTATTCCTCGTTTTCGCTAGGGAATAGTATTTTGTGGAAGACACCTAGGCAGCCTCCTGAACACCAGGCACGTCAGCATCTTGCAACACCTCAACAGCGCTCGGCTTCCAAACCAAGTGCAGGCCATGTCAGGATAGATGCTATTTCTCCTGTAAGAAACAGCATCATTCTGGCTGTGCTGGGTTCCCCCTTCATAGAATATTGTGTATCCGAGTGTAATACTCACTTTTCCAGCTATTTGAATTGGTGGCCTATGATGCACCTAGATTTTAAGTTGACAAAATTACAGGTGACCACGTCCCTCACTGCTGTGTTAATTCTGGATCTGAGATGTATGGTGGATGACCCAGTCCTGACAATGATTTTTCAGCTGTAATACACATGATTCTTCTACCATGTGATTTTGACATGTATAGGTAGGTCTGTATTTAAAAAGGAAGAGCTTAAATTGTTAGGTTAAGAATTCAGCTATGAGGTTTTAACACCAATTTTCCCACTTTCTGAATGCTTGTTTCCATATCCTACATAGTATTAAACCAGAAATTTTGTTCTTTTTACAGTACTTCTAAAAAATGCTCCTACATCTGAAAACACTTCATTACTGTAGTAGTGCTTTATATTTTAAGTAGCTAAAATGTTCCAGAGTCTCCCAGGCTGCTTCCTGTCACCATCTTACACTATGCTCTCTGCAGATGCTTCTTGATGGCTGAAGATTAGTTTTTTCACAAGTTATTTTGGAGTCTGCTTTCATTTTTTATTTTGTGATTATGGCCATATTAATGTACATGGCCTTTTAAAATTTGTGTTGCTTAGGTGAAGGAACAAGACCTGAACAAAAGAATGGACGCCTGGAGCAGATGCCCTACGAACGGCAGGGAAATAAGCTTTCATAGATATAGCTGTCATATTCACAACTTGAATAGTGAACCTTTAGAGAAGGTTTTTGTCTTTCATTTCTATATTCAAGAGCAAATTTCTGTTTTAGAAAAAGCTATTCAGATTTCGGATAGTGATGATCACGCTGCTAGGAGATATGCCCCAGATGATTCAATCCTGTAGAATTTCTGTATTGGAATATCAGCTCTTAAACCAATGCCATTGGGAACTGATCTCTTTCTACTCTCTACAGACCTTTAAACTTTGCTGTTTTTCTTTGACTTTTTGTTGTTCATAGCAGGCACAGGTGGGGACAGATTTTTGTCCTTTGCCTTTCCTTACTTTACAATTTGAATTATGTTAATAGCTGATTAACAAGAGCAAACCAGCATTGCAAAAAGTACTTTTCTTTCTTCTTTTCATGGTAGATTTCTCTGAGTCAGCCGTTGCAAAATAAAATTTATCTGTATTTATCTACGTTATGCTAAACAAAATGGCTGCTCTGTCAATACCAGGGTTCTTGGCAAGGATGAACCCGTGCTATTAAAAAAAACCTGTACACATCACACAAGAACCTTTTTAGAATTATTACTTAAAATTAAATAAAGCAGTTAACCTAATCTTGCAAAATTCATAGAATCATAGAATCATAGAATCGTAGGTTGGAAAAGACCTCTAAGATCATCAGGTCCAACTATCACCCCAACACCACCATGCCTACTAAACCATATCCCGAAGTGCCACATCTACACATTTTTTAAACACCTCCAGGGGCGGTGACTCAATCACGTCCCTGGGCAGCCTGTTCCAATGCCTGACCACTCTTTCAGTAAAGACATTTTTCCTAATATCCAATCTAAACCTCCCCTGATGCAGCTTGAGGGCATTGCCTCTCGTCCTTGGGAGCAGAGACCAGCACCTCCTTCACTACAACCTCCTTTCAGGTAGTCGTAGAGAGCAGTAAGGTCCCCCCTCAGCCTCCTCTTCTCCACACTAAACAGCCCCAGCTCCCTCAACCGCTCCTCATAAGACTTGTTCTCTAGACCCCTCACCAGTCTTGTTGCCCTTCTCTGGACAAGCTCCAGCACCTCAATGTCCTTCTCGTAGTGAGGGGCCCAAAACTGAACACAGTACTCCAAGTGCAGCCTCACCAGTGCCAAGTACAGGGGCATGATTACCTCCCTCCTCCTGCTGGCCACACTGTTCCTGGTACAAGCCAGGATGCTGTCGGCCTTCTTGGCCACCTGGGCACACTGCTGGCTCATGTTCAGCCAGCTGTCAGGCAACACCCCGAGATACTTTTCCACTGGGCAGCTTCCCACTGGAAATTGGAAGCATACCTTGTATTTTGAATGGACGCCTGTGAACAGAAAAGTGACAAACTATTGAGCAAGTTCATCGATTAGCATAAAAAAACTACAAACACACCAATTTTAACTAAGCTGACACAGTGACACAAGTTGAAAATCTCATTCACAATGTCTAGGTCTTTTCCTGTGGACCCTGGGTTAAAACAGGAAACATTCATGCCAAAATAAGTAGAATTGCATTTGGCATAGATCTGGAAAAAATGAGTGCTTGACTAAGGACCTCTTGATGCAACTGAAAATACTCAGTGATGGATTCCATGGCCCCTCCAAGAGTGAGACTACCATGGTCCTCTCTCAAGGATGTTTTTCTGTATGAAACCTGCGTTTGAGGACATTTACAAATTCTCTCACAGGTGTACTTAGCGTAACTTGGATGGTTGTCAGTGTACAAAGCTGTATGTATTAAAGAACACCTGTTTTTGGAAACAAGCACAGAGTGAGATACCTGTTCTCCTGGTAAATAAGCTTCTCAGAATTAATTTTAGATATCTTCCACTAGGGAAAAAAAAAAAGAAAAGATTATTTTAGGAAGCACCCAGGGTCTTATCAAAAGTAGTGTTGCCCACTTCAAGATGAAATTTGATCTCCATAGCAGCTACTGCAAAATTCTTTTAAATTCTAATTAGTGCAAGTCTACTGTCCTACTGGTTGACCATTTCTGAGGAAAGCTTTTCAGGAACCAATATAATGGCTTTATGGCCTTGTTATCCAATCTTGTGTGCACTTGCACTAGACTACTGCATAACATGCTTCAAGACTTGCTGATTTGTTCACCTTAATTGGCTTAAAAAGTGCAGGTGCAATGTGCCCTCCCATTTCTAACTGTTCATAATTGGTAGTTAAAGGAAAGTACCTTTACAGTTGACTTACCCTGACTGTTATTACTTGCAGTTGTCCTCTTACCTCTTTGGCTGTGGTTGCGCTGCCTCACCACGAGGCACTTGGTTCGAGATCGCACTGCCCAGGAGAGGTCACGATCCTGTGATGCCATGAAGTAATTGGTGCCAAAAAAGTAATTGGTGATGCTGTTTCGGTTTCATGGATCTGCACCATATTGTGTGTTACAGAGTCAAATGGAGAACATTGCCTTTTACATGGCCAGTGCTCTGCTGCAAGTGGAGCAAAGTGACAAGGGGCAGGATAGTGACATGATTGACAAGGCAGAAGTTAGTGCAACCCACTCAACTGGAAATAATGCTTCCAGCAAGTTGTTATGATTGTTTTGGAACGTGTTAATTCTTTTTGGTCTGTGTACTTGTAGACCGAATTCACACGTCTATTCTATTCAAACAAAGCAATGAAACAGTCACCAGAAATTAAACTGACTTGTTGTACAGGAGGAAGTGCAGCTGATATATCTATTGAAGAGCATGATGCTCTACCATTTGTACATTCATTGCCCCAGATTTCCAAGTCAAACCAGCAACAGAATACTTTCCTTACAGTTCAATTAGAAAAGCCCTGGAAGAAGTGACTCACAGACTAGAGCAATTACAAGTTTTATGTGTTTATCTTTGTATTTTTCTTAAAGTCTCTGAAACTCCTGAACACACATATCTTTCAACAGACAATCACAGTATCATCTGATTCAAATTACAAGGTTATCTGAAACTGATTCGTTCCCTGTTTCAACCTAATACCAATGCAGAGGCAGTAAATTGTTTGCCCGTGTTCCAACCCAAGATTTAGAAATCTCAAGGATGTTAGGTTTCACACACATTCACCATTAAGTCTAATGACTTAATTATCAGCTTTAACTGCATCTGGAGATAAATCAAAGAAGATGAGAAATTACTTTAATTTGCATGGACATCAATATATGTTCCTGTTTTTTAATTTTGGCATAAAAGTGTTCCTAACCAATCCTACATTTACTTCAAACGAACGTTGAATAGAAGATAGGACTGAGATCTGTGAAGCATTCACCCTCTGTTTCTTAAAATTATGATATGCTATCCAATCTACCAACTTCAAGAAGTCAGTTGCTGGCAAGTCTGCTTTTATTATGCTTTGGTTTAAGGTCTCTAAAGCAAAATTATGAAGATAGTTTGCACCTGTGATAAACACATTAATCTTCATAGTGTTGGTTGAATAAGGAAAAGTGAATGGTTGAGCTATTACTCTTCCCTACAAAACCAGAAACACTTCAAATAACATGATGTTTAAAACATGGAAATTATCTAACCTCAAAGCAGGAAAAGCTGCATTGCTTAATATAGCCATTTTCTGAATGTCTACTCTATCAAGTTTATTTGGCCTAAGGAGTGAAGTGTTCATTGTACTTGGAGAAATGCGACAGTTGCTTAATGAGCAAGAGTCAAAAGTTATTGCACAAGATTGTGTACAAAAGCAAAGACCAAATGCTTCTGAGTTTTTGAGGATATTCCTATGTTAATGTGTACGTTATGCCTGTTAGCTTACAACAAGGCTCTGAAAACAGAGAGAATCGCCTAAAATGTCACTTAGTGCTTTGGCTGGACCTGTCCCAATCTTACTGCTGTGCATTCTGCTTTGTGAGGGCTTGATGTACAGACCCAACACAAAATAAGGGCTGCGTTATTTGGCTGCTGTTCATAAAAACGAAAGAATAAGGTGAAAGATGAGTAACTCCAAGGCTACTGGGAACTGGGGGGGCATGGGTACAGCAGACAGTTTATTGCTCTGCTTCGGGGAATGCTCACCAGGTTCAGCGATTTTACCAGATTTTCAGACTCTTGGTAGGATATGCGTAATAAAAGATCTACATAAAATCAGTCCTTCAAGCACTGAACATTTCTGTGAGTGAAATAGGTGTTTTTAAAAAACCTGTGACATCACAGTCTGGTAAAAAATTGTGCCCTTAAGTTCCAGCCAAGCATAAAGGAGCAAACAGTCCAACTAACAGACCTTTGAAGATGTAACTGTTATATTCAAGGTTGTTGTTATTTATCACATTGTGGAAAGACAAACCAAATGTGAGACCAAAATGCTGAACTTGCTTATCTAAAAGAGCATGTCGGGAGTCAACAGGAAGGGTACGGGTATGGTTTCCCATACTACTTCAGAAACAAAAGCTTCCCAGTAGTATTGGTGAAGCAGTCATCCTAAACGGAGCCTGGACTTACAGAGTAAATGCTGCAGAGATTTATGCAATCTGAAAAGATTGTTACCAGGGTTTGGAAATTGCATAAGATTATGAAAAGGATATAAAGATGGATAGGGAAGAACTTGGATGGATTATGTATTCGTTTGGAACAAATATATCAACCATACATTTATATTGATCAACGCCTGCATAATCAGCATAAGTGGAAACATTGGAAGGCAGGTCCGAACATACCTTCTGATGCCTTTAGTGAAACAACAGATTCTTTTTATCAAAAGCATCTGAAAGGTTTAGCAAGCCAAGATTTAGCTGTTGCCACGCTAAGACACAGATAGATGATGACCACACAAAGCAACTAAGTGTGCCTGCCATCAGAAGTAGCCACTTGCGCTAATGATGGGTAAGTTTTCCAGTGAAGAAATACACAGTAAAACAAAAATATACAAAGGGACACTTCATTTCAAGAATGTATAGATAATTTTCTCTTCAGTTTTATGATACATTTTTAAAAAAATAATTTATGTTGGCATCTGTCTGGTGCAAATCCAATAGAAGTGAGCAGAATAAGGTCATGTCCAAGATCCATAAGGCTAATCCTTTACATGATTTTATGTAAATCACTCTGCTCATAGGATCGTAGGATGATTCAAGGGGACAGGTTCTGCCACGCTTTGCCTCAAAAGTGGCATTTATGTGAGATATATAGCTAATGCCTCTGTACTTAGCTATGTGTAGCTTTTGAGATGTAGATAAATGAGCATAAATCTTGTTTAGGGTGGAGTTAATCTCACCTAATTTCAGCCATCTCAAGGTTTGGTATCACACTTCAAATAGTTCGGAGAATGGTGGCAAGAATGATAGTTTATAGGTCAAAATATATCTTGTTAAAATTGTTATCTGAAATGCCAAAATGTGGGAGGCATTCATAGGGCAGCATACTGAAATACTACATGGACATCCATTTCTTTCTCTGTGTAAACATTTGAGGAAAAAAATGCATCAAAAGTGATTTTTTTCCTCCCCTTGAGTCCCATCGTTGAATAAGGTGTTGATGCTTGGGCACATTCAGGCAGAAACACATACTATGCCTGAACAGGAAATGAAATATAATTAAAAGATCATTCTTTTCTGGAGAACTTTGCCTTTCAGCAGAGGCAAAAGATTAGAAGCAGCTTAGGTCTTGTATCATGTATATGAGTGGAACAAGAGAAACCTTAATGGTGTGTCCTTTGTGTCTCTACAACTCCATCATGAACATCTAAACTGGAGTGGAGCATGCTTTACAATAAAAAAACACATTTGACTTTTATGCTTGTTTTGATTCCTCTCCTCGTCCTTGCTATGCTGAGTAATTTAATCTGAACAAAACAATATTGACTGCCCATTCCAAGCTGCCATGGCACTTGTCTTCATTCATAATCTCCTTTTTAACATAAAATCGGGAAGTATAAAGTATTCAGGAATAGGATAACATATTCCACTCCCTCCCTTCCCCCAGGTCTTGCTTTTTAAGCACATCAAAAACGAATTTAAGAAGAAAGATTATGTTGACTCCTAAGGTCCATTCAATACAGTCCTGCCTAAGTGGCTAAAAGTAAGTTTCTAAAAGTGTGTGTGTAAAGAACAAGAATGCAGTGATATTCCTCAGAAAACTCTCTCAACAGCCAACGATTTGAGTTTCAGTAATTTTCTGAGCCAGACATTTAGTCTTTAAATGTAATGGACCTTGATAGATTTTTCTGCCATGAGCTGACTTTGGAATGCATGTATGCTTTTACCATTCCAGTATTCTGCAGCAAAGCCTAATTAAACACATAGGGTGACAAATCACTTTCATTAATTTAGGAGCAGAGTAAGGGTGAATTTAGAACCTTATAGGAGACTCAGGCTACTGCAGAGCACACAAAATCATATATGCAGACTGTGTTGTCTGCATTGGATGTACGTAGTTAATCCTGTGTGCCATATTTCCTATGAATGTGCATTTCAGTTGGGTGGGACTGGTGCAGTGGATTCACAGAATCACAGAATCACAGAATCACAGAATAGTAGGGGTTGGAAGGGACCTCTGTGGGTCATCTAGTCCAACCCCCCTGCCGAAGCAGGGTCACCTACAGCAGGCCGCACAGGACCCCGTCCAGGCGGGTCTTGAATATCTCCAGAGAAGGAGACTCCACAACCTCCCTGGGCAGCCTGTTCCAGTGCTCCGTCACCCTCAGAGGGAAGAAGTTCCTCCTCATGTTCAGACGGAAATTCATCACATCCAGTGCTGGACAGAAGACATGTTGAGACTCCATTCAAACTGTGATCTGAGACTCCACCACCAAACCATGTCCCTAAGCACCACATCTCCATATCTTTTAAATATCTGCAGGGATGGTGACTCCACCACTTCTCTGGGCAGCCTGTTCCAATGCCTGACCACTCTTTCAGTAAAGAAATTTTTCCTAATATCCAATCTAAACCTCCCCTGGCGCAACTTGAGGCCATTGCCTCTCGTCCTATCACTTGTTACTCAGGCAGCTTTCCAGCCACTCCTCCCCAAGCCTGTAGCATTGCATGGGGTTGTTGTAACCCAAGTGCTGGACCTGGCACTTGACCTTGTTGAACCTCATACAATTTGCCTCAGCCCATTGATCCAGCCCGTCCAGATCTTTCTGCAGACCTTTTCTACCCTCCAGCAAATCAACACTCTCGCGCAACTCTGTGTCATCTGTAAACTTACTGAGGGGGCACTCAGTACCCTCATCCAGATCATTGGTAAATATATTAAACAGAACTGGCCTCAAACCTGAGCCCTGCGTAACACCACTTGTGACTGGTCGCCAACTGGATTGAACTCCATTCACCATCACTCTTTGGACCTTGCCATTGAGCCATTTTTTTACCCAGCTAAGAGAATGCCTGTCCAAGCTATGAGCATCCAGTTTCTCCAGGAGAATGCTGTAGGAAATTTTATCAAAGGCTTTACTGAAGTCTAGGCAGACAGCACCCACAGCCTTTCCCTCCTCCACGAAGTGGGTCACCTTGTCATAGAAGGAGATCAGGTTAATCAAATGGGACCTGCATCTCATAAACCCATGCTGACTGGGCCTGATCACATGGTTGTCCTGGGGGTTATAATCCCTTAGCATTAGCATCAAACTTTGCAGGATGCATTTTGTGCCATCTGAACAGCAAGAGACGACAGCACTGTGTGCCTATCTTGACATTATAATTACCTCCACCTCTGGGTTTCCCCAACTTTACAAGGAGGACACAGTGCACTGCAAGCAAAGTCCAGTAAGTCACACTACAATCAAAGGCAACGACCTAGAACAGAGCTTCAGAATCACGAACAGTTTGGATAATTTTCCTGTAGTGGCTTTATCATAGGAAATTTCTCCATAAGCTGTTTGATGAAACGTACTTTTCCTAAACACAGTTCATGTCTTGTCTCTGAAAATATATGGAAAGACCAAATGCTTTCATTTGCCAAATCCCTTTTACTGTTTTAACTAGTATCAGCCAAGGAGTTTCTGTATAAATTGAAGATTCCACCCTCCATCAGTGAAATGTTTACTCATCTTCCTTGGTACTGTTGAAAATGGGACCACAGTCTTCAGTGAAATAATTTATTTTGATTAAACAAACATTCCTTTAGTTTACTCTTTTTGTTGCCATTGACTGACCATTGGTTTCTAGACACCAGATTTCAGGAGCTTAGTGTACCAGTTTTCTTTTCTTGAAGACACCTATAACTGAAGTTTCTTCACAAATGCTTTAGTGTCATCAATCAAACACTGAAATATTTGGGGACCTTTTTTGTTATTAAAAATGGATTATTAAATCAAGAGAAAAAGTAACCACCGTTACTTTGTTGCCCAGGTAGCTTACAGGTTTATAGAGAAGGCCAGGAAGAGACGTCCATTTTCGAATCAAGTACTTTACAACAGGAACATCTGAGCTTCTTGTTGCTGATCTTTTATGATATGTACAAATCCTTATTCATTCACCCAGTTAATACAATCTTCTTGTATGAGACTAACAACCACATGTATTCCATAAAAAGTATCTCACTTTTGCATAGGTAGAACCAAAAAATCTTCCAGCTACCCTCTTTCAAACCTGTATTTCTCATATGCAAGTAAGTTGGCAATAAGCACACTCCTGAAGACTCATCTAGAAACAAGGCAAGTAGTTACTATTCTTCATTCTGGCCCCAAGTTCGTTCTGAACACCTTCAGCTGCTCGGTGAGTCTGGCAAGCTCCAGCGCTGTCTGAGAGGCGCAGGCTGCTTGGCTGCCTGTTCCCTCAGGGCTGCCATGCTCCCGTCTGTCCCTGCGGGTAGGAGGAGGGTTTCTGTCGCTGACTGGGCTTTGCAGTTCAGGGGATTGCACACTGAGACCCAAGTGCTTTAGTGTGCATGGAGGGTCATTGACATGGCTTGTTTTCTGTTTTGCAGCAAATTCTCTTCTGCCTATGATGTCAAAATACTTAATTTTCAGGAAGAAGCAAAGACCAGCTGTTTTCTGATTTTTATTAGCTAATGCTTTGAATTGCAAGACCCATCAAAGTCCCTGACCACAACTTTTTTGAGATTAAGCCCACTGATTTTGCATTGCTCCCTTTTATGGGATGCTCTGGACGTGGAAGCAGAGATAATTCTCTGACCTAGCATAAAACTGCCGGCACCCAAATCTGGAAGATGACCACATGGAACAAAGGGAAAAAAACTCAACCCAGAAAGCAGATGCTTTTCTTGCAACTTGCTTTACTGCTGTCAGATCTCCGTCAAAGATGTTTACAGGAAAGTTTTTGTTGGTCCAAGAGAAAATTTTGTTGGTCCAAGGGAAAATTTTAAGCAGCTTCAGAAATACCAATGAATTCTTGAGCAAAAGCCTTCTGGGTAGCAGTGGTAAATTTGCAGACCTCTACAGTCCTCCCAAAAACTTGCTTAAAAAGATTCAGGAGACTTCCATGGCAATTCAGGAGACAAGGAATCAATTAGGAATGAAAAGTTTCAAGGAACTTTCCGTGCCATCACTGGAGACATCATGTGGCTGAACTTGCTTTTCCTAGTCATATTTCACGGAGTCCTGAAAAGTACTCCGTGGATCTCATTCAGGCTGAGAGAGCAGATTCCAGAAACCACCACTACAAAGTGCTGCTCAGTGAGTGGTGCAAAGTGCGGTTAATTTCACCCCTTTTTATTTATTCAGTATTTTTTCATAAGAATCATTTACAAGAAGCAATTATAAGGGTAAGTGAAACCAGAAGCAAAGCATCTCTGGTACTAAGATACTACTAGAAATTAGAATATCTATTTTTGGAGAGGGGGAGGGGAATACTGATGGGCATGAGATTGTCTAATACTGCCTTCTTCTGCAGTTAATTTCCGTAACACTGCTGTGTGCACTTTTCTTACGAAGAGCCTACCCTCACAAATATGATTAGGCATCCCAGAATCCATTGAATTCTTGCTCAATCTGATGGATAAACCGAAGAATTGAATGGTAACGTTAGACAAGTATAGGCTTATATTTACAGGCATGTAGTTCATAATTTACGGGTGCAGAGGATGGGGAAGCATACAAAAATTTATCATAGAATAGTTTGGTTTGGAAGGGACCTTTAAAGCCACCTAGTCCAACCCCTGCTGCAATGAGTAGGGACATCTTCAACTAGACCAGGTTGCTCAGAGCCCTGTTCAACCTCACCTTGGATTTATTACTATCATTTAACAGTAAAAGCATCAACATTAAATCATGCATTCTTCTTGAAAGAGGGACCAGACTTGTGGGGTGACTTGCATAAGCGCATTTCTGTTACTCTCTGGGATAAAAATTAATGGAATACTCTTTTAAGAAATTAAACTGTAAGAAGGACCTGAACAGCGTTGTCCTCTTTCTCTGCTCATTTTCCCGATTTTCTTTTGGTGGTCAACATCTTTACTGAAGGCACAAAAGAAGTAAGATTTATATAGGTCTGCCCTATATATAGTTGATGTACTACTAATAATTATCTATCCATGAAAATCTATTATTTGTATCCTGGAAGAAATTAATAAGTTCAACCAGATATAATTTTATGAAATAGGTTATGTCAAATCTGAAATATGAAACACAGAAAACCATGATTAAACAGCTGTAAAATACATTTGCATTTGTGTGGTCTAAACAAATGAGGGACTCAGGAGTCAATATTCCTCCTCACCTCCATCAGTTTTGCAAGATGACTTTTCCTTCCGTTATTTCAAAATTAAAAAATGATTTGTTGGATTGGAAAAATTTACATTTGGCTTGGCTTAGTTGTATAGCTGTGGTTAAAACAAATGACTTGCCAGAAATCAATTACCTATGTCAACTCCAGCCAGTATGGACACCAAAAACAGCTCTTGAGGAAATCCAAGTGGTAGCTGCTGCATTTATACAGGACTCTCGTGGATCCTCAAAGTGAATAATGTCTCTTAGCTTGGTGCAGCTTTTCTCGTGGGGAGAAGTTTCCTTTTTTTGCAATGTACCTTTGCACTGAACTTGGCTGAGAAGAAAGCTTTCTAAACCCCCTGTTTCCAAACTGAATCTCTGAGATATGCTCCTCTGTCAGTGTGGTTACATGACCTGATTTGGACCCAAACAGTAGACACAGTCTTTTAAATGTTTTGTCATCAGCAAAGATTTGTGATGACACATGTAATCCTTTTCAACACACGATGTAATCTGTTAGTCAATTAAAACAAAATAGCACAGAGTACTGAGTTAAAATGGCAAGACAAAGCTTGAAAAGCCTGTCCTTTTTTATTTTCTCACTTAAATAAACTCTATTCAAGTAAATTCTAAAGTATCTGTTTAAACTATACTCAACCAACTCAACTTAATTCAGTTCAATGAAATTGCTGCCTATCAAAGAGCGTCCTGAAACTTCGCTAAAGACCAGACTGTTTATTCGGACACCAAATCCAGAACCAAGGTCTCAAATGGGGCTAAAAGCACCTTGAGTATCTTGTGTATCTAGGCTTGACTGCTTGCGTGACCTTCCTCATTGTCAGCATTCAATTTGCAGGCTGTCCAGCTGGCAGCGATATAAACATGGGACAGATCTGGGAGCACACCCACCTCCCATTTGCTCTTGTGAGTCCTCCTTCAGAGTGGTGCAGACATAGTTTCTCAGCCTGGTATCACTGCCTTTGAATTCATGTATTTTATTCTCTGCTAACAGATTTTTTTTTTTTTTTAATTTGGACAAATACTTAAACATCTTTTCTGCCATCATGGTCTGACCCTCAATGTTACCTGAATCTTTCAAGAGTCAATAGGTGTCCCTGGGGTTTGTATGTGTCGATGTTTTTACGAAGGTCCCATTTCTGCATATTGTCTTTTATTCTGCCTGGTTCTCATCTGGAGATAATTTAGATGTCTCCAGACTAGCTAGCTGGATTCATTGCCAACAGGTGGATATTTGGGAACACCATTCATTTCCATTCCTGCACTAAAAAAATGACTAGTGAACTTCAAATTCTTAATTATGTACATATCACTGCCATTTTAACAAGAGGGTGACAAGAAATCTATGTAATTTTTGTCAGTCTTGTGTTTTCAGTCTGTTGTGTGCCTTCTGCTTCCATTTAGATTGCTCTCATCCTACCTGGCACATACATGGACTGGTCACATTCATTGGTTTACATTATCAATGATGGTGGATTAAATAATACTAGCAGTTACTCAATACAATATCAAACTTCTTTGCATGTGCTGTTATTTCCATGAAAGACTTCAGTATTGACCTGTTGAATTATAGTGTGCAAATGCACTATCTACAATGTTACTTTGTTGATCTTCCACAGATAACTGAACTTTTTCAGCATTTACTCTTTGGGACCTACCTGAGGTTTTGTCTTTTTCATAAGAAACCTAAAGCAAAGCTCATGATCCAGCATTACTAAGCACCACTGGAGCTCTGGTAGGAGTCATGGTTGGTAGGCAAATGGCACCGTGTTCCAAATTACAATAAACTATTTATCATAGAGATGAAAGGGATTTGCTTAGGGTTCTGTGGCTGAGCTGCTTGACAGCTGATGCAGTAGTCTGTTGTGGTAAAGGTTCATTGAATAGTATGGGCAAAAGCATCTTTCCTGATAAGACACTTCATTGTCTCTGCCATTGCCTCTGTTTCTTGAGCATTCCTACATAAATTCACTGATTTTCTCATAGAGCTTGTGTCAGCCACACTGTATGCTGACCTTTAATTTCAGTATTCCTTTAGCAAGAAGTCTTTGGTTGTTTATGGTGTCTTATGTTGCCGTCAGGAATACACATACGACTACTGCAACATTACCGTTCTCAAACTTGTATTCAACGTATTAGTGATATTCAGCATGTAACCTTCACATGACTTTTCCTGAAGGAATACATAGTTTCTTCTGGGACAAAAGACAGCAACAAAAGTTGATAGGCAGTTTAAAATGCAACAATCCTATGATTCATAACACTACTATAATAAAATTACAGTCCTGAAGTTCTTTGTCTTGGAAGTATCTTTTACTCGTTTCAGGAGACACCTTATCTTAAAGATAAGAGTATGTATAGTTGAATATCTATTAATCCGTTAAAGGAGGCAGAGCTCCTTTAATCCATTAAAGGAGCCAAGTATCTTATCTGATTAGTGCTGGTGTAATCAAGAAACATCATTTTTCCCTTTCCGAGGGAACATTATTGCCAAGTTAGCTGCACACCAGTACAACAGTTCTCTTTTTTATTCGCCGTTCATGATCTGTCTTGCTTATTTGGTGCTTGGCTGCTTTTGTGATATGCGATCCACCGCACGTGGCACTTAACCACTGTTGTCCTCTGTTGGTCTTTAATAAATTTCAGAATTAGTTGCCATGATTTCTCTAACCTCTGTGATATCTGCTAGCTTTTTCCATCTGTACAGTAACTGTTTCTTAATCAGATGCAATAGTTTTCTCAGCAAACGGATCACCCTCATGTATCTGCTTATGCTTCAGATGTCAGTTTTGATTTATCATTTGCTCAAGTGTCTGAGAAAGTGCTGTTTAGAGACAGTGCAGATGGTTTTGATGCATTTGGTTCATTTTACTCTGCTAATGCTTTAGTCTTCCCTATTATAACATGAAGTTGGTGCCTTAAATACAGAATCACAGCATCACAGAATGTTCGGGGTTGGAAGGGACCTCTGTGGGTCATCCAGTCCAACCCTCCTGCTGAAGCAGGGTCACCTACAGCAGGCTGCACAGGACCTTGTCCAGGCGGGTCTTGAATATCTCCAGAGAAGGAGACTCCACAACCTCCCTGGGCAGCCTGTTCCAGTGCTCCGTCAATCAGTTTAAGAAATAAAGAAGGAAAAATCTCTGGCTGATGTTTGCCTTCAGTAGCACTGCTGGTCTGTACCAGCCTGGGTCCAACACTGTTAGCAGCAGCTGCTGTCATAGGAGCTTCACTGCTCTTACCTCACTGCCTCAGTTTTAAAAAAATCAAACTAAAAAAGTGTATTTAAAGGAGGGCTCAGGGGCTTAGGTGGTATTTTCCTCCATCCCGTCAGTGGTAGGGAACAGCACTGAAAAGGGCAGGAAAACTCACCCGATTACGACTGCCTCGGCTAAGGAAAAAAGGAGGGTCATTGTCACAGGTGATTCCCTTCTGAGGGGAACAGAGGGCCCGATCTGCCGACTGGACCCATCCCACAGGGAAGTCTGCTACCTCCCTGGGGCCCGGGTTAGGGATGTTGCTAAGGAACTCCCTGGTCTGGTGCGGCCTTCTGATTATTACCGCCTCTTGGTAATGCAGGTTGGCGGTGAAGAGATAGCAGAGAGAAGTCCCAAGGCCATCAAAAGGGACTTCAGGGCACTGGGGCGACTGGATGAGGGATCAGGGGCGCAGGTGGTGTTTTCCTCCATCCCAACAGTGGCAGGGGACAGCACTGAAAGGGGCAGGAAAACTCACCTGGTTAACAGGTGGCTCAGGGACTGGTGCCATCGGTCAAATTTTGGCTTCTTTGATCATGGGGAGGTGTACACAGCACCGGGCCTGCTGGCGACAGGTGGAACTCAGCTATCTCAAAGGGGAAAAGGATTCTTGGCCACGAGCTGGCGGGGCTCATTGAGAGGGCTTTAAATTAGGTTCAAAGGGGGAAGGGGACATCGCCCAGCTCAGTAGGGATGAGCCCGGGCTCGGCGTGCCAGGGTCAGGGGTGAGATTGACAGCCCAGCTCAAGTGTGTCTATACCAACGCACGTAGCATGGGCAATAAACAGGAGGAGCTGGAAGCCATTATACAGCAGGACAGCTACGACTTGGTCGTCATCACAGAAACGTGGTGGGACAACTCGCATGACTGGCATGCTGTCATAGATGGCTACAGACTCTTTAGGAAAGACAGACCAACAAGGAGAGGTGGTGGAGTTGCTCTATATGTGAGGGAGCAACTGGAATGCATTGAGCTTGGCCTGGGGGAAAATGAGGTACGAGTTGAGAGCTTATGGGTTAGAATTAAGGGACAGGCTGACATGGGTGACATTACGGTGGGTGTGTACTACAGGCCACCTGACCAGGAGGAGGAAGTTGATGAGGCCTTCTACAGGCAGCTGCAAGCAGCCTCACAGTCACAGGCCCTGGTTCTCATGGGGGACTTCAACCATCCTGACATCAGCTGGGAAGACCATACAGCTAGGCAGGCGCAATCCAGGAGGTTCCTACAGAACATCGACGATAACTTTCTGATGCAAGTGGCGGAGGAACCAACAAGGAAAGGCGCTCTGCTGGACCTTGTATTAACAAACAAGGAGGGACTGGTGGAGGATGTGAAGGTCGGAGGTAGACTCGGCTGCAGAGACCGTGAAATGGTGGAGTTCAGGATCCTGTGTGGAGGAAGCAGGGCGATAAGCAGGATCAAAACCTTGGACCTCAGGAGGGCTAACTTGGGCCTCTTCAAGGAGCTACTGGGAAGAATCCCGTGGGCCAGGGCTCTCGAAGGCAGGGGAGTCCAAGAGCGCTGGTCGCTCTTTAAACAACACTTCCTCCATGCTCAGGAGCGGTGCATCCCCCTGAGAAAGAAATCTAGCCAAGGAGGCAGGAGACCTGCATGGTTAAACAAGGAGCTTCTAGCAGAGATCAGGTGGAAGAGAAAGGTCCATGGAATGTGGAAAGAGGGGCAGGCCACTTGGGAAGACTACAGGAATGTGGTCAGAGAGTGCAGGGATGCGACGAGGAAGGCCAAAGCCCATCTGGAACTGGAGCTGGCAAGGGATGTCAAAAACAACAAGAAGGGCTTCTTCAGCTACATCAGTAGTAAAAGGAAGGCTAGGGACAATGTGGGGCCGCTGCTGAATGAGGTGGGTGTCCTGGTGACGGAGGATGCAGAGAAGGCAGAGCTACTGAATGCCTTCTTTGCTTCAGTCTTCAGTGCTAAGACTGGCCCTCAAGAATCCCAGGCCCCAGAGTTAAGAGAGGAAGCCTACAGAGAGGATGACTTTCCCTTGGTCGAGGAGGACTGTGTGAGGGATCGCTTAAGTGATCTGGACGTCCACAAATCCGTGGGCCCCGATGGAATGCACCCATGAGTGCTGAGGGAGCTGGTGGATGTCATTGCTGAGCCACTCTCCATCATCTTTGAGAGGTCCTGGAGGACAGGAGGACAGGAGAGGTGCCCGAGGACTGGAGAAAGGCCAATGTCACTCCAATCTTCAAAAAGGGTAAGAAGGAGGACCCAGGGAACTACAGGCCGGTCAGCCTCACCTCCATCCCGGGAAAGGTGATGGAGCAGCTTATCACAGAATCACAGAATCACAGAATAGTAGGGGTTGGAAGGGACCTCTGTGGGTCATCTAGTCCAACCCTCCTGCCGAAGCAGGGTCACCTACAGTAGGCTGCACAGGATCTTGTCCAGGCGGGTCTTGAATATCTCCAGAGAAGGAGACTCCACAACCTCCCTGGGCAGCCTGTTCCAGTGCTCCGTCACCCTCAGAGGGAAGAAGTTCTTCCTCATGTTCAGACGGAACTTCCTATGCTTCAGTTTGTGCCCATTGCCCCTTGTCCTGTCACTGGGCACTACTGAAAAGAGCTCGGCCCCATCCTCCTGACACCCACCCTTCAGATATTTGTAGGCATTTATAAGGTCCCCTCGCAGCCTTCTCTTCTTCAGGCTGAACAAGCCCAGTTCCCTCAACGTCTCCTCGTAGGGGAGATGCTCCAGTCCCCTCACCATCCTTGTAGCCCTCCGCTGGACTCTCTCCAGTAGCTCTTCATCTTTCTTGAACTGGGGAGCCCAGAACTGGACAGAGTACTCCAGATGAGGCCTCACCAGGGCAGTGTAGAGGGGAAGGAGAACGTCCCTCGTCCTACTGGCCACACTCTTCTTGATGCACCCCAGGATCCCATTGGCTTTCTTGGCAGCCAGGGCACACTGCTGGCTCATGGTTAACCTGTCGTCCACCAGGACACCCAGGTCCCTCTCCGCAGAGCTGCTCTCCAGCAGGTTCACCCCAAGCCTGTACTGGTGCATGAGGTTGTTCCTCCCCAGGCGCAGGACCCTGCACTTGCCCTTGTTGAACCTCATCAGGTTCCTCTCTGCCCAGCTTTCCAGCCTATCCAGGTCACGCTGAATGGCAGCACAGCCTTCTGGTGTATCTACCACACCTCCAAGTTTGGTGTCGTCAGCAAACTTGCTGAGGGTACATTCTAACTCTTCATCCAGGTCGTTGATGAAGAAGTTAAACAAGACTGGGCCCAGTACTGACCCCTGAGGGACACCACTTGTCACCAGCCTCCAACTAGACTCAGCGCCGCTGATGACAACCCTCTGAGTTCTGCCATTCAGCCAGTTCTCTATCCACTTCACCGACCACTCATCCAGCCCACACTTCCTCAGCTTCCCTAGGAGGATATCATGGGAGACTGTGTCAAAAGCCTTGCTGAAGTCAAGGTAGATAACATCCACGGCTCTCCCTTCGTCTACCCAGCCAGTCATGTCATCGTAGAAAGCTATCAGATTGGTCAGGCATGATTTCCCCTTGGTGAATCCATGCTGACTACTCCTGATAACCTTCTTTTCTTCCACTTGCTTGATGATGGCCTCCAGGATAAGCTGCTCCATCACCTTTCCCAGGATGGAGGTGAGGCTGACCGGCCTGTATCCTGGAGGTCATCAACAAGCAAGTGGAGGAAAAGAAGTTTATCAGGAGTAGTCAGCATGGATTCATGAAGGGGAAATCATGCTTTCTATGATGACATGACTGGCTGGGTAGACGAAGGGAGAGCCCTGGATGTTGTCTACCTAGACTTCAGCAAGGCTTTCGACACAGTCTCCCATAATATCCTCCTAGGGAAGCTCAGGAAGTGTGGGCTGGATGAGTGGTCAGTGAAGTGGATTGAGAACTGGCTGAATGGCAGAACTCAGAGGGTTGTAATCAGCGGCGGTGAGTCTAGTTGGAGGCTGGTAACAAGTGGTGTCCCTCAGGGGTCAGTACTGGGCCCAGTCTTGTTTAACTTCTTCACTAATGACCTGGATGAAGAGTTAGAGTGTACCCTCAGCAAGTTTGCTGATGACACCAAACTGGGAGGTGTGGTAGACACACCAGAAGGCTGTGCTGCCATTCAGCGAGACCTGGACAGGCTGGAAAGTTGGGCGCAGAGGAACCTGATGAGGTTCAACAAAGGCAAGTGCAGGGTCCTGCACCTGGGGAGGAACAACCTCATGCACCAGTACAGGCTTGGGGCGGACCTGCTGGAGAGCAGCTCTGCGGAGAGCGACCTGGGTGTCCTGGTGGACAACAGGTTAACCATGAGCCAGCAGTGTGCCCTGGCTGCCAAGAGGGCCAATGGCATCCTGGGGTGCATTAAGAGAAGTGTGTCCAGCAGGTCGAGGGAGGTTCTCCTTCCCCTCTACACTGCCCTAGTGAGGCCTCATCTGGAGTACTCTGTCCAGTTCTGGGCTCCCCAGTTCAAGAAAGATGAAGAGCTACTGGAGAGAGTCCAGCGGAGGGCTACCAGGATGGTGAGGGGACAGGAACATCTCCCCTACGAGGGGAGGCTGAGGGAGCTGGTCTTGTTCAGCCTGAAGAAGAGAAGGCTGCGAGGGGACCTAACAAATGCTCACAAATATCTGAAGGGTGGGTGTCAGGAGGATGGGGCCGAGCTCTTTTCAGTAGTGCCCAGCGACAGGACAAGTGGCAATGGGCACAAACTGAAGCATAGGAAGTTCCGTCTGAACAAGAGGAAGAACTTCTTCCCTCTGAGGGTGACAGAGCACTGGAACAGGCTGCCCAGGGAGGTAGTGGAGTCTCCTTCTCTGGAGATATTCAGGACCCACCTGGACAAGGTCCTGTGCAGCCTACTGTAGGTGACCCTGCTTCGGCAGGGGGTTGGACTAGACGACCCACAGAGGTCCCTTCCAACCCCTACCATTCTGTGATTCTGTGATTCTGTGGTTAACAAATGGCTCAGGGACTGGTGCCACCCGTCATATTTTGGCTTCTTTGATCATGGGAAGGTGTACACAGCACAGGGCCTGCTGACGACAGGCGGAGTGCAGCTATCTCAAAGGGGAAAAGGATTCTTGGCCACGGGCTGGCGGGGCTCATTGAGAGGTCTTTAAACTAGGTTCGAAGGGGGAAGGGGACATCGCCCAGCTCAGTAGAGATGAGCCCGGGCTTGGCATGCCAGGGTCAGGGGTGAGATTGACAGCCCATTGACTCTTGTCCTGGCACTGAGAAGAGTTTGGCTTGGTCTTTATCCATTCCCATAATCAGGTATTTGTACATATTGATGAGATCCTCTGGAGCTGTCTCTTCTGACTGAACAGTCCCAGCCTATCCTTGTATGACAGACCCTCCAGACCCTTAATCATCTTCTTGACCACCGCTGGACCCACTGCAGTATGTCATACACCAGGAAGCCCAGAACTGGGCCCAGCACTCCAGATGTGGCCTCACCAGTGCTGAGTAGAGGGGACAGATCACCCCCTCGACCTGTTGGCAAGTCTTTTCCTAATGCAGCCTACATGCCATTGGCCTTTTTTACTGTGAGAGTGCGTTACTGGTTTCAGGTCACCTTGGTGTCCACCAGAACCCCCAGGTCTGTCTCTGCCAAGCTGTTTTCCAGTCAGATAGCCCCCAGCTTGTACTGGCACAGGGGGCTATCATCCCTGTTGCAGGCAAAAATGTCTCACAGCAGTGAATATTTTCTTAATTTAATTTATTGCTAATTAGCACAAACTTCCAATCACTGAATTGATATTGAGAAATAGAAGACATAAAGAATTAAACAAACACCGAAGTAAACATCTCTCCGTCTCTTACCCCATTTCCTAGTGTCAGTGTCCTCTATGTTCACTGCTGGCTGGGGTCATTTGCTGAATGATTTCTGTCTGACACTCTGTGCTTATTTTTCAAAGCTGTACTGTGCTTTCAAATGCTTCGCCACCCCCCCTTGTTTCTTAGTGTCCCTGCCTTGGCTTGAGTGGCTTGTGGCAGCAGTCCCTCAGGGATGTCCCTGTCCTGCGACAGGTGGCCCATGTCCGCAGTCCCTCAGGGGTGTGTGCATGTGCCCCTCAGCCCCACTCCACCCTCGCAGCTGCCCGTTTCCTAAATCATCTGCTGACAGGCCCTGTGGGCTCCTCTGACTGCCTGAAGTTCTGGTGCACGCGGTGCCAGAGCCCTTGGGAACTGGCTGTGGTAGGCACAGGGTGGTCCACAGCCTCTTCCCACACCCGTCACCCCAGCAGCCTTCTCCTGCCCAGACCCTGCCGCTCACAGCCATCAAACTCCCCGGGTGCAGGAATTTACCTTTCCTTTTGCTGAATTTCCTGTGGTTCCTGTTAGCCCGTTTCTCCAGCCTGCCCAGGTCTCTCTGAATGGCAGCACAACCCTCTGGTGTATAGACCTCTCCTCCCACTTCTGTAGAGAGTCTGCTCCATCCCATCCTCCATGCCATTAATGAAGATGTTAAGCAGGACTGGTCCTTGTATCAAACCTTGGGGGACACCAGTAGTGACTGGCCTCAGCTGGAATAGGTGTCACTAATCACAATCCTTTGAATGTGGCAGTTAAGCCAGTTTTCAGTCCACCTCACTGTTGGTTTAAATAACTTGTATTTCATCTGTTTTTCTGTGTGGATGGCAGGGTCAGAAGTCTTGCTAAAGTCAAGATAAATCACAACCACTGCTCTCCCCTCATCCACCAAGTCAGTCATCTCATCATGAAAGCCTATTGGGTTGGTCAGGCATGAATTCCCCTTCATAAATCCGTGTTCCTTAATCTGAATGTTCTCCACAGAGGGTAAGTCTTCCCTGCTCCAGACTCTCACACTGATCTCAGGGGCTTGGGATTTCTGAAGGCCTATCTTACCAGTAAAGACCGAGGTGAAGAAGACATTGAGTACCTTGGGCTTTCCCATATCTTTGTCACCAGGTCTGCCTCATTCAAGAGTGGGTCCACATTTCTTCTTTTGGCTTCTGATGTACCCACAGAAGTCCTTCTTGCTGCCCTTCATGTGCCTTGCCAGATCCAACCGCAGATGGGCTTTTGCTTTCTTAGCCCCATCCCTGCATGCTCTGACAGTGTCTCTACATTCCTCCTGGGTCATCTGTCCTTTCTTCCACTTCTGATATGTTTCCTCTTTATGTCTGAGTGCCTGTTACACTGTCACAGTGACCTGGCTGAATGCAGATGAACACTGAAACACAACGGTTTTTAAATATGTTTCCTTCACTCCTAATTTTCTGTAATCCCTAAAATTTGGCGGGGGGGGGAGGGTGGAGAAAGAAAGATTGTGTTTCAGCTCCTGTAGTGAAATTTCTTACACAGAACTTGTAGGTCCTTAGGTTCTTTGCTTCTATCCATGAAAAACAATCAAGAGCTTTTGTAAATTTATCAAATTCAGCATACAGTTGAATTTATCAAATTCAGCACTAAGGGAAGAAAGAACGCTCAGCTGCCAACCAATTATTCTGCAGTGGTAACCCATCCCAGAATGGGGTACATCAAAGCTCTTATGGGACTTATCAATATACCAGCTTGAACTGTATTTCCAATTTGTAATACCTAGTCTTGTGGAAGAAGGACAGAAACTCCAATGACAGGAAATGCCATCTCAAAGGCCATCTCTTCTCTGTGTAATGAATTTTAATGAAGCTAGAAAACAAGGCTGCCTTTATGGAGAAATGGGAAGGGACATAAAAAGTAGATATTACCTTAGTACAACAGAGAAAAACTTGGAACATGGCCAAGACCTTTTGTGTTTGTGTAACCATTAAGAAAAAATTATTGATTGCATCTCATGAGACCTAAATTAAGGTAAACATTAAAAAAGAAAGTCCATAAATGCTGGAAAGCATGTGACATAATAGGTGTACGTACAGTAGGAATGGCCTGGAATAGCAATCATTTAAGGGACAATGAAAAGCAGAAGTTTTAAGATAGTTAGATCCAGGATCTGTCAGTCAGAGGAATCTGTTGAGTTACAATGCTGGACCTATTAATAAAAAACTACTAGCAGCTCGGGGGATGATAACTTGGCAAAAGAAAAGAGTGGGTTGTTCTGCTGTAGTAGAATAAATTCTATCTTTGTGAAATGGAGAAAATTTTCAGGCAACTTTATCTCAGACTGGTTCCTAGTGTAGATCCCACATGTGAAACTTGAACAAAATAATGATAAAAGATTGACCAAACATAAACAGCTATTTCCAGGTATAATACAGTTTGTTAACTGTTATGTGGTAATTTCTTGTATTAATGACAAAATGACTATAGGCATAGTATAAATGGGTACGATGTAGTTCTATCACCAGTGCCGTGTGGTACAAAGCCTGACAATATGTGACCTGTCACTTTAGTACCATTAGCTTCTAGATTTCACCACTAAAAGATGTTTTCAGTCCAATAACACTTCATTCTCTGGTAAAACATGAATTGTTTAGTTCATGTTTAGCTTTTTGGTACATCTGAGCTCTTGTACTGTAAACAGCTGGAAGCACTGAACACTGCTGAAGAGTATTATTAATGAGCTCAGTTAAACTTCAAACTGTGCATGATTTTCACTGAACCTCCATATGTGCTGGATTTCCACACAAACCCACTTAATTAAAATGTTTTGTGCACTGATACTTCCTCATACAGGCAAATTAATGGATACCTTTTCACGGAAGTCACATGCAACAAGGGAATCCAATGCTTGTGTGGATAAACACACTCCTGTACTTTGAGCAGCCTCCTATAGACATAGCTAGAATAATACAACAAAGTGAGTAGTAAGCCCTACATCTAATTTTATTCTGCAATGCAGCTGTTTTCTAGATTTATAACGATGGACCTAATTTTTCACCCTACTTTGTGTTTATCCTGTGGAAACTCCAGTAACTTAAATGGTGCCAGAAGAAAATTTGGCAGAATGTGTTTTTCTGTTCAACCAGCTATTCCTCACACAGCCACTTGTGTCTGCCAGCATTGCATACAGCCCAGAAGTTATGTCCAGATTCTAAAAATCAGCAATAAAGCTTCACTCTGTATTATAGGTAACACTGCTGAGTGCATGGAAATAGCAGCAAGAGTTTGTGGGAGAAACAAGAGTCAAATGGCAATATGGCAGTCAACATTTATTAACATCGTATTTTAATTTACCAAATAAATGAAAAGCACTGAATAATGTAAAGAGAAAAAAACTAATATGCTTGGGCATCAGTAACATGTCCTATTCTGCACTTGATTTTTCCACCATCTAGTGTTTACTCTGAGGATATGTTATTGATGCAGTGGGAAGCAGAGGCATTACCCAAGTTCAATATATTGAACATTCTTTAAAGTTGATGTGAAAAACAAATACCAGATAATAACCTTAACATTTTTCTCTGAGGATGATACGGAGCCTGACTTTACTGACAGCGATTAAACATCCTGAAAGATCGGTCTGAGACGTGTCAGGAAAACCCAGATACTGAGAACTTACACCTGTCTGCCAGATGTGTGCTATGGCGACAAGGGTGAGGAAGGAAGATGACCACAGCAATTAAGCTTCAGGTTTTGTTTTCAGACTTGAAAATGTGAATTACATTAAGTGCATGGATATCATTCTTCATGAACCCAACTCCTCTTCATCAAGTTTCTCTTACTTTTGCTTCTTGGTTAATGCACATGTAAATACACACACATATGCAAACAAACTTATATTAGTCTGTTAGGTACAGCATCCCTAACAAATACGACATATACATTTGAACATTAGAGGAGCTGCAACCAGTCTGAACATTTGATGTTGTAAGGAAAACTTTACTATTGAAGCTCCTGTGCAGTAAAGGCTAGAACAGAAGTTCCAGAGTGTTATTCATGGAGTGAGATCTCACGAGTGGGAAAGGCCTTGTAACAAAATTCATCCACAACACACTACAAGATGACCACGTTAAAAAATGTCCTACAAAGACTCCATGGCCTCCAGCTGGCCTGGATGCATCGCTCTCAGCTATTGTGTTGGAAAGCGATTTTCTAAATAGAAACTTCCAGAAAAATCATGCTGTAGATTTTGAAGCCTTACCTGCATCACACATTTTGTGTGAGGATTCATCTGCCCACAACAGAGAGGAAGTAGGTGAGTACCTGTGAACAAAAATGTGGTGTCTCACAAAGATCTGGTGTGGTTTGTCAAAAAAACTAAGCTCCTTCTCACAAGTAGATCTGGTGGCCTCCCTGAAAAACATGAAGTGTTGCAAAAAGCGTGTTCGCTGGTTGTCCAGGAGGACAGGAATGTTACAGAAACAACTCTAACCTGCTGGTTTTTAATCTTTTCCCACTGATGCTGCTTAAATGCTTGCATACCGCCAGACTGTACAAGTGCTGTCCTTGGTCAGACCCAGTAGCTGGACTAAGTTACTCTAGCTCAGTATTTTTTCTGTGACAGTGTATGAAAGTGTATTGCTAGAGAAGAGAGTAGTATTAGGACAAGCATATACAAAATTCCACGCTTCTCAACTGCCCAATGCACTGTGGGGTAAACACTGCCCGTGGTGAGTTGACCTTGGCTTGAGGCCAGTTGCCCACCAAGCCACTCTGTCACTCCCCTCCTCAGCAGGACAGGACAGGGGAGAAAATAAATTGGAAAGAATTTGTGGGTCAAGATGCAGGTAGTTTAATAAAAACGAAAGCAAAGGCTGTGCATGGATGCAAAGGCAAGCTAAAGATTTCTTCTCTATTTCCCATCAGCAGGTGATGTCCAGCCACTTCCCGGGAAGCAGGGCTTCAGTACACACAGCGGTTGCTCCAGAAGACAAACATCATAATAACGAATGCCCCGCCCCACCTCTTCCTTTTTCTAAGCTTTTATTGCTGAGCAGATGTCACATGGTATGGATTATCTCTTTAGTCAGTTTGGGTCAGCTGTCCTAGTTATGTCCCCTCCCAACATCTTGCCCACTCCCAGCCTACTGGTGGGGGGCGCAACGTTGGAGAGACAGCCGTGATGCTGTGAGAACACTGCTCAGCAGCAGCCAAAACACTGGGATGTCAGCAACACCTTTCTAGCTACCAATACAGAGCACAGCACTGTGAGGGCTGCTACGGGGAAAATTAACTCCATTTCAGCTCAAAAGCTTTTGTTGAGGAGAAGAGAACAAGAGCTGATCATTTCTTCTGACCTGCAGTTGGAGTGAAATAAAAAATTGAAAAAAAGGCACTAACATTTGCCTCAATCCTGTCCTGGTTTTGGCTGAGATAGAGTTAATTCTGCTCCCAGTAGCTGCTGTGATTTGGATTTAGTATGAGAAGAATTTTGATAACACTGATGTTTGTAGTTTTTACTAGGAAATCAAGGACTTTTTCCAGTCTCCCAGACTCAGCTAATGAGCAGGTGTGCAGGAGCTGGGAGGGAGCACAGACAGGCAGCCAGCCCAAGCTGGCCAATGCAAATATTCCATACCACGGATGTTGTGCTCAGCTGATAAATGTGAGATGTCTGGGAGACAGGAATATCCTTTCTTTTTAATCCTCTTTTCCAAGAGTCAGAATCCTCTCTTCTCTAGGAGTCTGAACTTTTCCAAGAGTTTGATCTTTTTCGGGAGTTTTGCGAAATTTGCAAAATTCGCAAGTTCTGGGTTCTGTGGTCACTGCTTGGGGACTGGCTGCAAATCGGTCATTGGGTGATGAGAAAATTGTATGGTGTATAGTTTGTTTTGCATGTTCATTATTAGTAGCATTAGTATTTCCTTTGTTGTCTTATTAAACTGTCTTTATCTCAACCCATGGGTTTCCCCTTTTATCCATTTCTCCTCCCCATCCCGCTGTGGGGGAAGGGGAGGGGTGAGCGAGTGGCTGTCTAGTGCTTAGCTGCCAGCTGCTGGGTTAAACACAACAAATTCCCTTCAGGATTTAGGGAGGGTGGGCCTTACATCCTCTGCTGTCTAGGAGCTGTGGGGCAGGACACTGTTGCCTCTCAGGGAATAAGCCATACACTAAACATGCAGTGAAGCAGTCTGTGTTCTTGCTAAGTTGCCTGATTAGCTTAAAGACATGGCTAGCAAGTGAATACAAATATATTTATTAGTAGTGCTTAATAAATTGTTCTTAACTACTCAGTTTTGACATTTTTTTTCTTTTTGTTTGTCCAAGAATGGTTATCCTGCAAGGGCAAGACAAAACTGGGAAAGTAACGTGTGCTTTAAAATGGATTAACAGAGATGTTTTAGCTAATGTAGAAACAGACCATCATCATGCCTAGAACATTCATGTTAGCTTGAAAACGGACAATGAAGGGTACGTCAGAGCTGAGTCAAGCAACCTAGCCTTCAGTGGAGGAGGAATTCCATAAACTATGTCGCAATCTCTGGGGTGCTTCATGTCCTTATAAAGAGCCCAATTTCACATGTGGTGATGAGATTTTATTCTTTTTAAATCTTTGACGCTGCAGGATTACCACATCCTCCAAAATTACCAAGCACATCTGGAAGTGTGTTCATATACAGTTTGAAGACCTGGTGAAGAACCAGAGCTCTGAGACATGGGGAAAGAAAGAAGTAGTGAATAGATGAATGCTCGAGAGTCATTGCTGTAAAGCAGGAGGGCTCAGGGAAAATTTTTAGGAGGACTGGTGGCATCAGGTGCAGGTAGAAGTTCAGGAAGTAGGAAAGGAAGTACAAAAACCGTTGGAAGAAGCAACAAATTGAAGGCTTCAGCAGAACAGAAGTCATTTAAGTAAGTAATGGTGAATTAGAAAGAAGATAGGCTATTTTGTTTTCAGCTTTTTCTGGGGCATAATTAACCCTGTCTTCTGTTTAGATTACTTATTTAATCCTAAAACAGATGACTGAAATAGGCAAGCTGTCTGACAGCTTGTCTTAACAGGCCTTACTTCTCTTCATCGACTCTACAAAGAGCTGATGGTGACTACATGAATATAGTGCATGGCTGTAGAGGTGGCTACACTAGAGACATCTAACTTTCAGGAGGGATGATTAGCATCCCATGTTTTGTGCAGTAAGCTCAGTCTAAATGCGATCTAACCTAGAAAGAGCTGCAGAACCTGCCAAACAAAGGATCCGCCTTCCCTTCAACAAGACAACAGCCAGTCCAGAAAAAGACTCACTGGCTCTGGCAAGAGGGAAATGTCCAGACATGGGAGCCAAGTCAGGCAGTGCCCTGAACCACTGGTTATCTCCTACATGAGGAAAGGGACAGAGGAAGGAGGGAAGGAGATATTCTGTAGCTGCCTATGCTAGCAATTCCGCTTCTGAGTCACAGCCACAGGCTGCACTTCTGCAGAAGGGGTGGGGTTTGGAGCAGAATGGCTTGAGTCAGTCCTTGACATCTGCCCAAGTGTGAACTCCCCAGGTCTGATGAAAGCAAATACATTCAACCTGGGATGCAGGATGTAACTGTGTGTTTCTTTATCCATGAGAGGTTGTTATGCACTTGTGGCTTTAATATTCTGTGCTAGCTCTAGCCTTGATACAGGCTGAGTCCTTTAGCCTCCCTCTGCGAAAAAAAAAAAAAAAAAGAGGATTTAAATTCATTCCAGCCACTTCCACATGTTGTCCTGCTGTGCAGTCGCACAGTTTAGGCTATCAAAATACGACGAAGACACTGTGTGTTCCACCTCATCAAGAATGCCTTCGGCCCATGGATGCTAAGCACTTTCCTCTCTTTGTGCTCCAGATGCAGCACAGAGGTTGTAAACGCAACAACATGGTTTGGAAATTTGATTTTTGCCTCAGATGGGACAACAGATGAACAGCCTAGCAGATGGGACAATCTATCCGGAAACAAAGTTAACACTCCCAAAATAAAATAAAAGAAAGAGAAGCCAGTAAGATGGTCCTGCAGTCATTGTCATGGCACAGATAGCACATAGGAAAGCACTCTGTGTTAGACTGTACAAAGAATTTTGATGTAATTGTACCATTCTATGCCCCCTGCTAATGCAGTTCAAGTTCTGAAGGCCTTGCAGCTTTCTCTGTTTCCCCTGACATAGGCAAAGGGTTACAATCATGTACAGGTTACAATAAATACATTTTATGCAAAAAATCCATAACAATTACTGTCAGTTTGTTTCTCATATAGTGCTTGTAATGTAATTGGTATATATAAAATTTGTCTTGAGTTTGTTGGCAAAAGAGTCATATTGAAATGATTAAAGCAAGCCGGAGGGAGAATTATCTGAGAAATCCGTAGTATTTTATGGATGAGCTGGCATATATAGTATGTGCCATATCATAAATCATACAAGTCTTACTATCTTAATGAGTGACAGTAGCATATCTGGAAAACATCTGCCCTGGAAATGGACACATCAACTACTCTCTGCTTGAAAAATGTGGATATAGTATTACTCTATGTCAGCCATGCATATCATATGTGGTATGAAATGTCTTCGGTGGTAAAAGAATAAGGAGTACATGGTTCCTTTCTGAATGTCCCAGACTAGACTCTGATGTCCTTTCTCAGGAAGAGTACCCCTTACACCCTGAGTAGTCTAATGGAAAAAGAGGTACATGTTTTTTTGCTCTGCAGGCATTCAGGTTACTCTATGAATTAAACCTGAGCAGGGCTAAAATAATTTCCCAGCAAGTTACTAAAAATGTATTTTGCATGGAAATATAGTTTCTCTTTATGTTCTTATGAAGAGACTGGCATTGCAAAAAGGAGCAAAAAACTTTACAAAGATGTTCCTTTTGTGAATTTAAAGAAATCCCTTAGGTTACCATGGCCATTTATATAGCTGCACTCTTTTCTTTTTCAACTGTCATGCATGTTTTGGCTGGCATGATTACAGTGTATTCCTAATCCCTAGAACAGCATTTTTCCCATCAGAACCAGCAGCAGCTGCAGCTTGAGCATGTTTATCAACACACCCACCTGTGTTTTTGTCATGGATTGCTGATGATGCCATAACTCCTCCTGTCCTTTCCACTATGTAGGTAACTTTAGTGTCTTTCCAAAGAAATGGATTTTGAGAGCTAGGATATATCCCATTTGATATAGTCTTTTACTAAATTGAACTTTGCTTGAATGGAAAACCTCCAGAATGATCAGACTGGTTGCAATCACAAGAGGTAGTAAATACATCCTGCCAGTTTTAAAGAAATGTAGTGTCCAGCCCTCAACTCTTTAAAAAGCAACTGTTTTCTACTGAAAGAATCAGCAGAAATTTTGTGCTGCTACTGCAGACACTGCCTTCTTGTTTACACAAATTGCTAAAATACTGAACCCAACAGCATATTCTGATTTGTTTTCTGGCTCAGGATGCAGATACAGTAATGGGAAAAAGTCAGCTTCGTGGGCATCTTGAATGTTTGTAATAATTCTCTTTCTTCAGTGGTTATGCTTTGTCATTAGAGAGTGTGAACATTTTCATTCTTATTAACAGAATGATCTTTAGCCAAGGAATTATCTAATGGAACAGCTGGGACACTTTGAACTGAACTGTGAACTTAAATTAAGTTCATAATTCAGACAACTTTTCTTTTCTTTTTCTTTTTCTTTTTCTTTTTCTTTTTCTTTTTCTTTTTCTTTTTCTTTTTCTTTTTCTTTTTCTTTTTCTTTTTCTTTTTCTTTTTCTTTTTCTTTTTCTTTTTCTTTTTCTTTTTCTTTTCCTTTTTGTTTTCCTTTTTGTTTTTTCTTTTTCTTTTTCTTTTTTTTTCTTTTTCTTTTTCTTTTTCTTTTTCTTTTTCTTTTTCTTTTTCTTTTCCTTTTTGTTTTCCTTTTTGTTTTTTCTTTTTCTTTTTCTTTTTCTTTTTCTTTTTCTTTTTCTTTTTCTTTTTCTTTTTCTTTTTCTTTTTCGTTTTCTTTTTCTTTTCCTTTTTGTTTTTTCTTTTTCTTTTTCTTTTTCTTTTTCTTTTTCTTTTTCTTTTTCTTTTTCTTTTTCTTTTTCTTTTTCTTTTTCTTTTTCTTCTTTTTCTTTTTCTTTTTCTTTTCTTCTTCTTTTTTTTTTCTTCTCTTTCTCTTTAAACAAATAGAGTAGACATCTAAAATATTTTTCACCAATCCCTGTGCTCATCAGGTATTCTTATATCAACTAAACTAAGGAGCATAAGATGAAGATCTGTGTTGCAGCTGGGATACTAGTGTTCCTTTAAACCGGAGTTCCAATTTATTTTTTTTGCCAAATATGGGTTTTCATGACTATCCCACATGCCTTTAGATGATATTTTTCATCTCCTCACAAAGGTCCGTTCTTAGACAGAAAACGCTGTGGTCTAAACCAGAAATGTGAGAAGACTTATATTTATTATCTTGTTAGTTCCAGAAGAGGAATCTACCAGCTCTTACAGAAGACGAAGCAGAGTTTAATGGCAGTTCATGGGCTCTGTCTCTTAGCAGAATCATGTACTGTTTACAACAGTTTCCAAGACATGCAGGTGCATTGTGAGAAAACGAGCCACTACTGAAGTCATATTATAGACACTTAGTTACAAGTGTTTCAGTCACATAGCAAGAAATTAACAATGCTGCATTTGTTTTCTTTTTAATATTTCTCATATTTCTTATTCTCATTCTAAAGGAATGCATTCTAATCCAAGGACACATTCTCATACATTCATTAATCCTGCTGCTCTAAAATGTTTCACATGAAAACTGAAAATCAGATGGCTTTATGCGTTCCAACTGGACTTTTGTAAAACAGGGTCATCCTTGAACTTGTCATCTGCTGAGGTATTAAATTCCAGATTTCACTCAATTACATGATCTTAAGAATGTGGCAAGTTGCCATCTCTTTCTCGACTTTGAACAAATGTTATTGCATCTAACTGTTTAATTTCAGGAATCTCTCAATTATAAACGACCCTTAACAGGAAGTTGCACATCTTTTAAAAATTTACCTATGAAGGGAATGTAAATGTTACTTATTTCCTAAATTTTTCTAAGACTGAAAGACATATTTTTTCATCTAGAGTTTTGCAAACACAATTTAATAAATTAATATTCACTTCAGAGCTGTATGCAAGGTTTGTTTCTCCTCACATTGGTAGACAGTATTATGAAGCATGATACAATGCCTTTGCAGAAATATTCATTGATTATTAAGGTGATCTATTTATTAAAGTTACATTTAATTACAGCAAAAAATCATCTAAAATGGAGAAAAGTTTGAAAGAACCAAACATTTCAAATCAAAGAAATCAGTTAAAGTAAAATGAAAGTAAGAGTGCTATGTTAAAAACACTTGTTTCAGATAAAACCTTAACTCTATCCTAAAATAACTGCATACAACTTCTTCTTAAATAACATATTTTTTGTTTTTCTGAACCAACTTTCTGTGACATTCTCCATGTCTTTGCTTCTGTAGCAGCACTCTAAAAGTAAGTTCACTGAATTTTTTGACTGAGTTGACTGGACATAGCTTTTTGCAACATAACAGTTTCACAGAATCTGCACTGATGGTGCTAGAACTATTAAACATGAAAAAATTAACATACATGAGTTAACAAACATAGCATAACGTGCAGACTTCAGCAGTCTGATGGTATGGGGAATGCTGCAAGCCAATAAGGGTAAATTGCTTATTACAGCGGAGTTCTACATTTTACCCAAGAGGTTTTAGACAAGCAAATCTGCATTATAAGCTTAAATTCACATGCAAAAGAGATAAATTAAGATATGTCCTGGATTATATTTCAACGCGTCTTCCATAGCTGTCCTTTCCCTCAGTAGGACTTTCTGTTGAAACAAAGTGCTCTGGACAGGTGTATAATTTTGGACAACACCACACAGTGCCACAACTGGGCTCCTTCTCTAGGTGGGAGGGGAGGCAGCCATGCTCAAATGGCGGTGAGCGAGCAGCAGAGCCAGCAGCCTCCTCGCTGCGTGTGGAGGGAAGGCTGCAGGGCTTGGTAAGTGGTGGCATGAAGAACTGGGAAGAGATAAGGGAACAGGACTGGGACTTGAATGGCGGGAGGGGGTGGGAGAAGGCAGCTGGTGGGGAGGACAAACTTCTCCCAAGGAAGGGAGACCAAGAGGAGTGAACAGCTGCTGCAGCCGCAGGGAGCCCGGGAAACAGTAGCTGGGAAAAGACTGACTTGAAACGGGACCTACAGGAGCTAAGCCAGGAGCAGCTGAGAGGCTGTGGGAAGGAAGGACTTCTGGGGATCTTCCTGCTGCAGGTAGAGGCCAGCTCAGGCACCCAGCTGCCTCAAAACCTTCGCCAAGCGGCAATGGAAAATATCTTTTGAGTAAGCAAGGCATGGGAAAAACTCATCAGGCTTTTCAATTATGGGCTTGAGAAGGGGAAAAAGGGCTCCTGGACAGTCAGAGGTTGGTATCTACTCCTGGGTATAAACTGAGGAGGCCAGGAATGGCTTGGATTTTCTGTGGGAAATGCTCATATCTGTGCTTTGCATTCTGGCAGTCATAGGTGGAGAGAACATAAGAGAGGAGAGATCTGCACTGTCACTTGCCATGGATTTCCTGGAGACACCAGATCCCTGTTGGATCATCGGCATGTGAGTAACTCACACCTTTGCAAGACCAAAAAATTCTAAGACTTTCTTTATCGTAGTGAATTAAACCTGCCCAGAAAAGCTCTCTGTCTTTGAGGCCAACTAGCATAGAGTAGCCGGTGTCCATACTGTTAAACTCTTTCTTCATCCAGAAAAGGCCAGCCTCATGCAGCTGCCTACCTGGAAGTGTCTGTGACCTACACATTCCCCCAGGCGATGCCAGGGAGTTGTCTCGGGGAGTGCTTTCTGGTCCAGACCAGAGCCATTCCCAAAACCTTTCTAGCACTTTAACCATATCAATAGTTGAGTTTGAGTCCTCGGGAAGATTTCCTAAAGGTGTTAATGTGCTGGAATGTTTAATTTAATAAAATATACATAGCCTAAGGGCTCTTTCCAACCAAGATGGATGAAACCAAATGGTTCAGTCATACCGTGTCCTAAGAAATAGCTTTGGATCCACTGATGATACTTGTTCAATAATTGTGGCTTCACACTCATTTCAGTCATAAAGATCTGTATCTGTCAGTCTAATTTCAAAAGCATGTGCAGGTTGTTTTTTTATCTTCCAATGCCACTAATGGCAGCAGGAAATGTTGGGGCTTTGGTTTGATATGTTGAACAGAATAAAAATAATTTCAGATATTTCAAGCTACATAACCCCAGAGCTCTTTTTTTGTAATGCCCTGTTTTGTCCCTTACCTTGACTGATTCTGTCATGGGCCTGACAGAGCGCTAGAGAAGAATCAGTTTGTAGTAGATTCATTTCGCTGATATTATCTACCTCTGTATCTCCACCATGCTTGACTGATTGGGGCTACAATGGTAGAACAAGCTCCCCCACCCTGGGTGAAAAAATTGAAGAGTCAGCTAAATTGAAAGAGAACTAGAATCTAATGAATGCAGAGATAACATTAGCAGGAGAGAAAGGTAAACCAACACTACTCCAGAATGACTGCAGTCACCACTGGTGCACAGCCTGCAGAAAGCCCAGGTATGAACTGCAACCACAGGACAGCTCCATCCCACCTTGTCAAGCTTCTTCTCTAAATTGATTGCAGTTCTCCCTGCCATAGTTCTCCAAACAGCTTTCTCTCCAGGCTTAGGTTGCTGTTAGGCACTTGAAATACAGCATTGCACTAAGAATAGTTTGGAATATTGTAGCCTGTCTGGCAAATGGAGGTGTGGTGACTGTATTAAACTCTGGCTGTTATTGATAACTTTGGCTTCTCTAAAGCATCTAAGTGGAATCTAGGTTTTAAACCTTGGATTTTAATTCAGAAATCCCCAAATCCTTTCACCTGATGACGCAGTCTCAGGAGAATGAAGGTCTTTAAGAGGGAGTTGCTGGTGGAGTGTTTGCTGTGAGACATCATCCATTTTGATAATTCTCTGATAGTCTTCGGGTGCACTGAAAATCCTGTTGTTCCCATCACTTATAAAAGCTGATGAAGGCAGCATGGAATAAGGAATGTTTTGGTTGGTTTTTTTTTTTTTTCTGAAAGGTCTTTCATTTAAACATAATGCCAAGCCAACACACCATTTCAATTTTAGAGTTTTGAGCTAACATCCAATGAGAATGACTAAATTTAAGTGATTCTTCTAAGAAATAAACAATTAAGAAATAAAAGCCCCCATACTTCAAAGAATCAAGAGGTTTGTCTAGAAGTAGCAATACTAAGGTGAGTTAGCATGAGTAATTGACAGAGTTGAAAATTTTACAGTAGCTATAACATGCATATTTTATTGACTGTACTGCACCTGGGTGTGGACAGAATCATGCTCCCCTGATCACCTAAACTGGCACAGCACACGGAGGTGCAGGTGGTTGGGGGTGAATGCTGGGATTGCTTTGAATGGAAACGAGAGTGTAGCGAAGAAAATAGGGTAATTTGTACATATAGATTTCACACGAAAATGGCATCAGGACACTGAGCAAGAAGCTAAGCAGAACTCCCCAATGCAGTTCTCTGTGTCTGTATTAGCATCCATGTTTCTGCAGAGATATTTAGGAATTTCTTGACTAAACAGATACAGAGCAAAATTCAGACACAGGCACGAAAAGTTTATTAAAGAAGCCTTTTAAAATACAGCAGTGATCCAGGAACAAAGATTAAGTATGAGGACTTTTTTTAAAGTCCTCCACCCTAGTGTCAGCCATGTATTTTTTATAGGCTAAAAGTTAGTGAAGTTGTAGAACCTGGTAAAAGGGGAGTTTTTAAATGCTTCAAACACTAGGAATAGGTATAGACCACTTTCCTTTAACAAATCCGTAATTTATAGTAAATTATTCCCTAATCACTCACATATTCAGCACAGCTGGTTTACTTAGTGTCTCATTCATACAAAAGCGGTATCACAGCATGGTAGCAGGAAATAAAAGGGATTTACAAAGAAATGGTCACCAAAGAGGTTAAGTACAAAATCTAATTAAAACCACTTTAAAATGTTATTTAGTCTCTGTAACAGTGTAGTGGATTTCTTTTTGGGAATACTGGATGCTTTGATAATTATTCACAGAAATTTATACTCTCAGTTTGTCTTTACTATGAGCTTAATATAAGCTTAATGCTTTCATTCATATGAAGACTTTATTTTATGAATAACCTTCTGAACTCTACAAGAATATCCACAGATAGATTTTTCCTCCTAGGTTAATTATTTGTAAGATATTTGGAAGATTATGGTTTCAGTCCCAAAAAGGCCACTGACTTCCTAGGTGAAAGTGGATAAACTGCTTGAAAAAAATGTTTTGACAACTTTGCTGTAGGGCTTTTTTGTTTTTGTTTTTCCTATTTAAAGAGCCAGCTCAGGTGTTCATGTTATAAAGAAAAATAAATCCACACTGTAGCTGATAAATATAGGAATCGTAGAAACTGTTTGGTAGCTCTTTTGGTCTCAGCTTTTTTAGTTTTAGTTAAAAAAAGCCTAGGTCACATTCATACTAGTCATCTAGTACGTGGCTATGAGATAGGCTGCTGGAGATTAAATGTGTGATTACGTATATGGTCCTGATTTACTTTGTTTACAGGTGACTTTTGAAGAGCTACAACTCTGTAACATGCCTCTGTCACTTGTTGAGGGCTTTGCCAAGGACACAAAGCTACTAAATATCCCACAACAAATCAAAAACTTTCCAAAACAACGATGCGATGTGAAGTTTCCAGAGGTGACTTATAAACCAATAGGAAGCTATGCCTGGGCAGGAAAAGTGGACCAGGAAAAATATAGATTAATTAATTTCCACTCCGATCTGAAGGTTTCTATAACTGCAGTCAGCAGCAGTCTCTCTATAGTGTTCCATGGGCTTTGTATCGAGCCCATGCTCATTATCTGAAATGAGATTTTTTCTTTAGTAAGCTTCCCTGTGGCTTTTGGCAAGTTTTTGCAAGCCGTGCAGCCATAATAAAACTCTTTCCTGTGATGCCAAAACTAACGATATTCTCTTTTTCTATTTTTTGTAATGTATACATGTGCAATCAGAAAGAAGAAGAAATCCCAGCAGGGAACGTTCAAACAGCACACAAAGCCATATAAGGCTGGAGTCTGCAGCCTTTTATCAACTGAAACAGCTCTGGGTTTTCGGTCCCCCAGGAACTGCAGAATCAGGTCCCAAGAACTTGCTGCAGAGCTCCAGAAGGGTAGTAAAAGAAAAAAGTTTAATCCATACTTTATATACACACAATTACGCTGTTGCTTTCTCCTGCTCTTATAAGAAGAACAAAAGTTGCAAATGCTTTGAGCCATGTCATTTACCTTCTTTATCTCTCTCCTTAGTCCTTCAACATTTTCACACAGAAAAAGAAGAAAGAGGCCTGATTTTCCTCCAGGTACGGGGAAAGAGACATATTATTATATCCCTAGATTTTAATAGAACATGAGGGGATAGGAAAAGATGGTGAGAAATCATGGGCTATTTCATTCTCCTCTTAGTTCTGCTTTTGAATAACCCATGTGTGTTTGATCCTTGTCTTCTTTTTTCTTCAGCTTATTGCACCAACTTTTTCTTTTTGTCTGTACAGTTTGTTTACTTTTGTGATGTAAGCATCAGGCCCTAAGAAGCAGTTTTATTTGCGCTTCACTGATAAAGGTTAGCGTAACTCAGCTCATCGTGTAGCTCAGCCTCATACAATACAATGGTAGTATTCAGTGACCGGGAAATTAGAGTTTAAATCCCAGAAAATGCACATATGTATTAAGAAAATGCACATATGTATTCAAATCAACTGTCAAGATTTTTTCAAATAAGTGAATTTTTCTTATTATCATATTAAAGCAGAAAATAAAAGTGATGTTAAAAGAAAGGCAAGTCTTTTTACTGAATACGGTTTGTATGGTTCTTCTGTTCTGTGCAGGACTTCAATATACTCATTCTACTGTTTGAACAGGACCTGCTAATACAGTGCGATCTAACCTTGGCAGCTGAAGAGACTTTAAATTTATACAGATATAAGCAAAAAAGGTAGATTCTGTACATAATTTTCTTGTCTCGATCCCCTCATTTTTCCGTAACACTAAATAGGTGAAGGGGGAGTCATCCAGGATCGTCTAGGATCAGTGTACACTCTGATGAAATGTACAGCTTATAGTTTTCTTGTTGATCTGCTAAACCTCAGTGCAACTAAACTGAAGTCCCTGCCTTGAAAGTGCTCACCCATTGCTGTGTGAATTATTACCATTAGATCTTTTCCTGCCGAGACCTCGTCTTAGCTGGTGAAGGGTCTGGAGAATAAGTCTTATGAGGAGCGGCTGAGGGAAATGGGGCTGTTTAGTCTGGAGTAGGCTGAGGGGAGGCCTCATTGCTCGCTACAATGACCTGAAAGGAGGTTGCAGTGAGGTGGTTGTTGGTCTCTTCTCCCAGGCAACAAATGATAGGATGGGAAGAGGTGGCCTCAAGTTGCACCAGTGGAGATTTAGATTGGATATTAGGAAAAATTTCTTCGCTGAAAGTGTTGTCAAGCACTGGAACAGGCTGCCCAGGGAAGAGGTTGAGTCCCCGGAGGTATTTAAAAGATATGTAGACGTAGTGCTTAGGGACATGGTTTAGTGGTGGAGTTGGCAGTGTTAGGTCAATGGTTGGACACTATGATCTTAAGGGTCTTTTCTAACCTAGATTATTTTATGATTCTATGATTCTTTAAGGTTGTCTTTGACAGTTGCAAGCTTAAAAGTAGCGACTGCCTTTATACAAACTCCTGCCACGTCTAATGACTAATGAGTGAAATTTTGGCAGGAGCGATATTTTCTTCCATATTTTTCCATCTTTCAAGATTTAATGACTTAATTCTTATCCCTTGGCCTGACAAAGGATTTGCCAAAAGATGTGTACTGGTATTAGCATTAACATGATTTATGTATTAGCAGGTGTATAATAATATCAAGCTGAATTCATCAGCCATCCATAAATGCCTATCAAAGTTACATCTACCATTAAATTGTATGAAGATAACAACAGATTGTGAAAAGATTTAAAAAAAAAAGTTTATTCAGCAACTGTTGGAATTAAAATGTGATAATTGTACACTAGTATTTATAGTAGAAATGTAACAGCTGACACTCGGAATGCAATTAAAATAACTAACAAAGGGTCTTTCCTGTAATGTACAAGATTTGAATAGCAATATTTTGCTTACGATGGAAACAAAAAAACTCTGATTGAACCAGAATTTCTGAGACTATGTTGTTCTTAAATCAGCGAACAGGGTATTTCAGTACCCAGTGATTCAGTCCAGGCCATGCCATTACTGAAACTGTCCATTTTTTTCCTACTGCTGTGAGGGGAGCAGAGAAAACTTGGGGCTGGCCCTACGTATAACACCTTGGTGGGCAGCTCAGAAAACCGCAGCCCCGGGTGGGACTGTGGGAGTCTTCAGCACTCCTGCAGCAGCTCTGCAGCCATGTCCCCTCATGAGGCACGGTGTGCCCACCCTGGACCTGCAGGCACTGAAATCCCAGCATCACCATCCCTGGGACAGCCTTCCTGGATCACCAAGGGCTGCACATCTGCTGGGGCAAGGACCGGCAGACTCCTAGCAGCCTGCCCTGGAGCCACAGACCTCGGCTTTAGGATGTTGCTGTCTTTGAGGAAATTTGCCAAGAGGTCCCATCAGCAGCTGCGTTGACTTTGCCTAATACAAATTGAACCCTCACGGTTTACATCTGTGGCTCTAGGTGGGTCTGACCACTTGTTGCACAGGAGAAACAATTAATCTTCTGTCCTGTGAAGCCCAGACTGATGGTAAGAATCAGAAAAAGAATCAGAATGAAACAGCATTTTAGCCATAACCAGCGGAAATTAGGCAAAAAAACAAGCTAACTAAATACCCTGAAGTGCACAAGGAAGCTCACAGCATTTGAAGACAAAGGAAGACCTCCAAATAAATGGAGGATTTAACAGCGAAACGAGAAACTGCAGAGAATGGAGAGTGCATCAGTAGATTTAAAACAGGACAAGGAAGGCTGGAGGTAAATCAAGCTGAACTTCTGCATCTTGGCTCAAGATAATAGTGGATCCATGAATCTTCCAATGTTCAAAAGGAAGATTTCCACAAATTAGTAAGAGGCTAAAGAAAGAGACTGAATATTGTGCAAAGAGGGCATGGAGGAGAGTCACTAACACACAGCAGGGTCTGATAGTCGGTAGAGTGCTGGGGATGATTGATGAGGGCAACCAAGTCTTGGTACCAGCAAGGGAGTCGGCACATAATTAGCTGGGCTTTCCTCATGGGATTTGATTTGCATTGCTGTATATTTAATGGCTATCAGTGGATTTGCAGTTACAGCGTCAGAGTCGGTCTGGGATGAGGATGAAAGAGAAAGTAGAAGATCATAAGGGAGCAAGCTGGCCAAGACCCAAGCAAGAAGTTATGGAGCAGAGAATGACAGACAAAGAGGGGAAGAGTCAGTGAGAGAGGAACTCAGAGGAAAGATTATTTCAGCAAGAGCTAGAGGTATCAGATAACAGAAGGAAATTGTAAGCGAACGGGGTCGATGAAGTCACTGACTTACATATTCTTCAGGGCACTAACAATTAGAAAGAAGTATCTCAAGGAAAAATCTCCCAGAAATAATTTTCCTGTTTCAAAGAGAATTCGCATGTACAAAAGTAGCTACAAGGGTCTGGTTTTGCCTGCAAAAAAGATTGAATTTATTGTATGAATCAGGTGCTCCCACACATGGGAACGCAATGGGACAAGGCCAGGCCATGGCCCAGATTCAGCAAAGGAATAAGCAAATGCTTGAGAGCTTTGTAGAAAAAGTAATGGAAATCATGCAAGAGGAGCTCCTTCCAGCAAGTGGTGAACATAATTAACCTTCTCTTAAGTCAGGATGGGTTCATATCTGAACAGCTTGCGTGACTGACTTTTCCTTAAATTTTGCTTTATCACACAACTGCCTTAAGAGTAACAGTATTTTCTCAGTTAAACACCAAATCAGTCATTAAAGTGTAAGAGGGAAAAGATCCAACAGTACATAGACTCTTGTTGTGTTGAGTTCATTTCAAATGTCTACAAACACTGAAATAGGTATTGCACAGACACTACTTCAGTCAGTTGCTGAAGGACCATAATTAAAATTATACATAAATTAAAATTCTGTTCTTTAGATTAGATCTAATGGGAACAAGTTTGTATGTAATTTACTGATTTATTTTAAAACCTATATCCCTGGCAGAAACCCCTCAGCATTTAAACAAAGATTTCCCCTTCGTTCATGTACTCTGTTGCTGAAAAAAGGCAGGTAGGGTTTTTTTTTCTTTGGTAGAGATAAACAGAAAGTATGAACATGAAAATGCCTAGCTTGCTTTTGCACAGACCTGCATCTCTTACAAAACAAAGCATGTCTGTTCCGTAACCAGCATGTTGTATATCAAATTTCAGCCCTGGTATTCTTTTCAGGGTGAATTATACACTTTTAAAGCAGGAACTCACTTTCGTTACAATCAAAGAACGAGAGAGGTAAATGTTATAAAAAGGAAACTGTGTCTTTCTGTTCAAAGCACAGTGCTGTATAATCTGTGACTGCAGAATGCAGGAGTGATGCAGAGACATAACCCAACTGCTTCTGAAAGAAGTATAGTACACTTGGGAGACAGCAAGAGGCAAAATATTGTTAAGAAGTTCCTTGAGACTTTCATATTTTCTCTTTAACAATCCTCATCTTCCAAAATGGTCTTTGGAGTAATTAAGTCTCAAATGCTGTGAAGAAGACCTGTTAAACCTGGAATAGGTCATCTTCTTAACTTGCTACAAGTGGTGAAAATGTTTCTGTCAAATAATTAAAATTAGAAAGGTTGCATAAAAAAAAGATATAGTGCAAAATCATTAAAGATGCCAAAACATTGAAAGTAGTCTGTCACATAGGTCTTAAGCTTTGACTTAAAGTGGGAAAACGTCAACAAAAACTGTGTTTGGAATGGGATTCTATTCATATATTTAATAAAATTATTTGGCAGAAAATATAAAGTACTTACAGAACAAGACAGGATGATTCAAAGTATATGGGAAGCATCTTTTTTTTCTAATATATGATCTTGTTCATGCAACAATTAAGGCTACAGCCTATGAAATTAAAGGAATAAGACAAACAAGAAGTCAAATTGGATGATAACAGTGGGGCCTTCTGAACTTCTGTATTTTAATCTAAGAATCTCTGAAATCCAGTCTTTTAGATAGCAGTCCAGACATGAACAGCAGTAGAGATGAATCAGAAGTTAGAATTTCATTTTAGATACAACTTTTAATACATTTGAGACAATAATGGTTATATTCTCTTGCCCAGAAGACACTTCTCTAAATTCTAGGATCTTGACTTACCTCCTTTTAACTAGACAGGATTTATTCTTGATAACTCAAACAGAAGATCATAAATGAACTATAACATACATTATCACCCAGATTAACATGTAAGTCTCTGAATAGAACCAGTTTTGAGTTGATCACAAATCTAAACCCTCTCCTTGGAATTATACTGAAGCATATTTTACGAAAAAGGAAAATCCTGTCAAACAACAGTGCACATACATACTATATTGCCTAAGCACTGTCAAGATGAGTAGTAGGTGAAAGAGGACTTCCAGAAAAAAAAAAAAATCTGAGAACTGAAAGACATCAAATGTCTTGCACTAACTGTAACTCTCTAGAAAGATCTTTCTGATTTTAACTTGAAACTCTGTAATGCAGGCATGTACTGCACTTCCCTTTTGCTATATGGTGGAGAGAAAGAGGCACTTCTTGTGCACAGCAAGCACTGTCACCTGACCTGTTTTTAACCATCTACTTTAGGCTGAAGTTTACTGTTCTTTGCAAGTGCCAGCCATCAAATTACAGACTCATGGAATACCCTGAGTTGGAAGGGACTCACAAGGATAGTCCAGTCCAACTCCTGATTCCACACAGGGCAACCTAGAAGTTAAAAAACAAAGAGTGTTTTTCAAACACTGAGAAGCTTGGGACCGTGACTACTTCCTTGGGGAGCCTGTTCCAGTGCCTGACCACACTCTCAGTGAAGAACTTTTTCCTAATATACCATCTGAACTTCCCCTGGAGCAGCTTTAAGCCATTCTCTTGCGTCCCATCACTGGGCACCAGAGAGCAGAGATCCGGACCTCCTGTTCTGCTCTCCCTCACGAGGAAGTTGCAGACAGTGATGAGGTCACTCCTCAGTCTCCACTTTAAGTTGAACATACCCAATATCCTCAGTCACTCCTCATGTGTTGTGCCCTCTTGTTCTTTCCCCTTTGTTGCTCTCTTTTGGACACATTATAATATTTTTATATCCTTCTTACATTGTGAAGCCCAAATCTGCAGATAGTACTTGAGGTGAGGCCACATCAATGCTGACTATAGTGGAACAATCACTTCTTCCAACCGGTCTCTTGATGTTGATTATAATGGGATTCTAGGACCCTAGCTTGGATGAAGGCATCTGCCTCTAGACAGCTCCATTGGGAGAGAAGAATCCTGCCCTTCCAGTCCATCTCAATAAAGAACTGTAGTAAGGATGGACTCCTAAAGAGGGCATCCACAGCCCAGCATCCAAGTGAAACCCCTTGGACTGGACCACAATTCCATTTGAAAGTGAAAATGTTTTCTGTTCATGCCTCTGATCTGTCTGCTGCCTTGAAAAACTCGTTCAAGTAAATCTGTGGGAGTCCCTTGCATATGGACAAGACTACTCAACTGGGCAAGAAAAAATCGCTTGCGGAGGTCGAGATTGCAAAAAAATAGGCCTGAGTAGCTGAATCATAGTGAATAAGAATTAATTTCCTTCTTTTACCTAATGACCACAGAGGAAGCCAAATAAAGCATGGAGACTTGGACTGACTCAGTGGTGACATCCACAACAGTCAGGATCATCTTAGCTGACATAGTCAAGCTCCTGCTGGTACTAGCTAAGAGTAATGGATATGCATACGTACAATAAACTTCTCATTTTCAATAACTATTTTAAAGTCTGAAGCGGCACTTCAGTGGCAGAGTAATAAAATGATGTAATAAGTAAAGACTTCGTTAGCTGGCATAATTCCCAGAATGTACTGTGGTAAAATTTTTGATTTGAGATATTAGAAGGTGATAAATTTTTGAAAGATTTGTGTATATTTTTTCACAACCTCTGAATAAAGAGAAGTCCAGGCTATCACAAAAAGGGAGTATTAAATTCAAAAAGTAAAATAAAGGTGTTTGGCTTATGCTGTCAGATAAGATTTTACTTCCGATAAAACCAATATACCTGGATTTTTTCAGAGAGAAAACAAGAAGTCTTGTGCATTTCTGAGAGCTAAGTAATTACTAAAAACCTAACAAAATCATCTCAGAACAGCTAATGGGTTTTAGGAGAGCTACCTGAGATTCGTTGACCTTGAAGCTGGAAGGGACTATTGTGGTCATCTAGATTTGTGGCTCTACATGCCACAGAGCAAGGGGGTCTAAAACAGCTGCCCATCTGATAAAGTATTACATTAAAGACTTCCATTTTGATGGACTTTGTTGAAATAAAGGCAGTCAGTACCAATTCTAAGGATTTCATTCTGCCTAATAGGTGTAGATACAAAGCAATATATGAATCAGAAATGCTCCCACGTATATATATGGCAAAGCGCTGTCTCACCCATATGTTCTCCCTCAAGGCTTGTCGGTAAGAAGAGCACTGTTACAGTTGGTGTTGAAGGGACGCTGAACCGAAGAACTGAATTGAGAAGAAGAGTCTGGAGAATGGTAGTATCCTTTACAATACTGTGTGGTCCTCAGGCCCCTGGAAACAAACCATAGCCATTCTCTTGATTTGATTGGCAAAAAAGCGCTGGCTCCAGATTCTGCTGAATGTTCATGTTTGTACAGAATGCCAAAAATGCACAGTAATAAAATCAACCATCCCAATAACTCTGCACATATCCTCTTATTGCCATGCAATATCTAAGTGCTTTTTGGCAGATGATGAACGAGCTTTTGTCATGCCTTAATATTAAGCCTATTTTACAACTGAGAAAAATAAGAACCCAGATACAATTTACTGAGATTTAGGGGCTGTGCCTGAAGTACATTCTGGGATGGGAGTCCTCCTCCACATATTCCTGGGCTATTGCCCAAGCATAATACAAGTTTTTCTCTTCTCTTTTCTTTCGTTTTCTTGACATGATAGCACCTGGCAAGAAGGGACTCTATAAACGATTTTCCTTCAAGCTTCTCTTCATACAGCTGTTTCTAGCCCCAGAGCACTAGAACCGTTTTCTGGGAAAACAAAGAAAGAAGTTGAAGGAGTTTAAAACTTGCTAGGATTAATTTTTCTCTGATAGATTTACCTTTATACTTCCATTGGTCCATTTGGTTACATGGTAAGGTCCTTAGGACAAAGATCGTGTCTTCCTCTCAGCCTTGCACAGCATTGAGTGTATTCTTTGAGCTGAATGAATAAAAGAACATGACTCAGTTAACATTTCATCTAGCTCTGATTTCTAAGGCTGTTACCCAGCCATCACACTCCCTTGTTCTTTTTTGTGATACCACATACCTTGCCTTCTATTTCTGGCTGGAGAGAGTTTATCCATGTCTTTCTCCTCAATCTGCAGCATCAAATGCACATAGACTTAAATATTAAAACATATAAACACGAAAAGTCTATGCTTTTTATAATCTGACACTACATCAATGCTAAAGAACTCTATTCAGATCATCTTCATATGCAGATATACCTAAATTAGGCCTGTACTGTAGATGATACGGACGCAGACGTAATTCACTTGCCCAAACCCTGGATAAAATCAGGCTTTGAATCTCCTTCTAGTCTGGACTTTCTGGACCAGATCTTCTCACCATTTCTTTAACTAGATCAGTTTCTACCTTTCTTGAAGTAAACCAGTAAACAATTGTTTAGCCTTCTACAAAAGTTCCTAAAAATCAGACTAAATAAGACTATTCATTTATTACATTAATTTCTCATAATTTCCTTTGCTTACTTGCTAGCTTGTGCCTGTGAGTCTGTTGTCTGTAAAAGAACATGTTTACAATTCCCTTGCCTGTCATGTGTCTAATATTGACTAATAGTTCCTGGACAGGGGGCTGGGGAACACTGCTTTTAGCTTCTGTTTAGAGATTTCTGAGGAGGTATTGTACTTCCTCCCCACAGCATAAGCACTAATGAGACTTAATAAATCCACAAGCACAGATACTTACAAAGGCACTGTGATTTAACATAGGTAAAATCACATTCTGCTCTTGCAGCTTCAAGCTTATGTAGACCTTATGCTTGAAGCTGTCATTCTTTTCTATACTGTGTCATGTTCCAGTTCCTTTGGCTACAGATAACTGGGAGACCCAGGGGCATGCAGGCATTCAAATATGTGCCCATACAGTGGAGAATCTAGGAGCACTTCTTGTCTCAGGTGGGTCTAGTGTCATACAAGCCATGGGCTGACTCGTGCATTGGAATGAGACCCTAGTGTACCCCCAAGGTGAAGTGGTCTGCAAGATGCATAGGAGCTACGGTGGCTCCAGCAAATCCTCAGTCAGGATGATCAGGGAAGAAATATCCTGGAAGGTAACATGTTGCAGACCTGGAGGTCACTCCTTCAGTCTAAACACTTTGTGGAAGGACTGTAAGAAAAACAATGAGTCTCTTTTTTCTTCTGCAGATGCTTTCTTTGTCTTCTCCTCCTTTTTCCAGAGAAGAGCTGTGTGCATATCTGTGGTTCTTGGTTTTGGTGACTGACAGGTTCAGAAGGGCACTTCTCGTTTCATGAGCGGCAAAATTTATACTAAGGTAAATTGAGAAGTTTCGTTCCTAGCTATTTTCCCCAGTGTATTGTGTTGTGAACTCATGCCATTGAAAGGCCGGTACCAGCAGAACAAGACTATGTGAATGTGAAAGTTAATAAAAAATCAACATCAGATACAGAAATTCTGTGCTAACAGCTGTTTCGTGAACACCACTGGCAAAGCCGCACTGCTGCAACTGGTTGCACTCAAGTAGACCCTGGACACAGTCAGACAAAAGCCGGTGAACACAGCAGGTCTTCTCAAAATAAGATCTCCACAGGTCACAGACCTACATTCCTTACAACTCCTTGTGCATTACATAGTGTAGATTTGTGTTGTGGTCATTCTAGGCAGTATGACATTTTTTTCACTGATTTTTCAAATCACCTGAATAAGTAAACCAGCACTGTCTGTTAGGTGGAAAGAATCAAGCGATGTTGTTTCAGAGTCGGGGAAGGAAAAGAAACGCTGAAGAAAGTTTCATATGTCTTTAGTCATTATGCAAAAATGCATTGATTTTCTGCCAAGGCAGGCTGACCTTTAGCACTGCCTTTGTGTCCTCCAGCAGATTCTGCAGCCTGTGGCTGACCGTCAAGGTAAATTATTGCTTTTTATGCTTCATATTCCTAGTGCATTGACCAATAAACCTTAAAATGAAAAACTGGAAATAAATAATAGCTAAGATTTCTGAACTGCCCAGCTGTTCCCTGCAAGTATCCTACATATATCCTAGAGACCTAGGACAGCTGATGAATAGGTAGTTGGCATGGGATTGAAAAGACAAGGCCACGCAATGGTGAGCTTTGCCTTGGCACTTCACTTTAAAAATGGCCACTTTTTACGTGGCTGAGAAGTTTTTGTTTTATTAGGCATTTGACTTTTAGCACTATGCTTTTAAAAGCATTCTAAGAAGACCTACGTCACGGACGCTACAGGTCTGGTTGAGTCCCACTGCATTTGTTGGGATGAAAAAGGTTCAGCACTTTGTATGTTCATATCCCAAAACCAGTAAGAACCATACCATTTGAATGTGTTTGTTGATTTACTCTACGCGTACACTACTCTTAGCTATCAAAAAAGGGTTTCACTGCATTGCAGATACAACTGGCTACCCATAAAACATAATATTAAACATCCAGTAAATATAAATGCTCTTAAGACTAAGTTGCTACATTCAAGACTGATATCTTTATTCTGATTCCTTCCAGCTTTAACTGGGAATTCTTTGGATTGCCAAATGTAGTGATAAAAATATATTTACTTTACAACATTTAACTATTGAAACTAGAACCAGCTAAAATTTCAGCATAATTTCTTGAGTGAAACCAAGCTCTTTTTTTTTTATAAGTAATAACAGAATTAACCAATAAATCCAGAATCAAACACAACATGACTAACATCATGGCCTTTAAAAAGAGTGTTTACAGTAGCCAAACATTCACTTTAGAGTTTAGAACTATTAATTCTCTTACTAGTGCTAAAGGAATGAGAGTAAGAAGTAACGTAAGAGAAATTTACTGTGACTCCATCCATGAGGGCCAAACTTGAAGATGCAGAGATCTTCCTGCACTGCTAAATCAAAATTCAAGCCTGAAAATACAAGACCCGCTCCCTCCTACATCTGTCGCCAGTTCCTCTCACTTTCTCCCAGCAAAGGCGGATGACTGTTGCTTCAGTCAAAAGTCCCTCACAAAAGATCTGTTTCAGCTAGATTAACAAGAGTCAGCGTAATCTGATTCACGGCAAAAAAACACCCCCTTCTTTAGATAGAACAATTGCACTTATCAGTTTTGGAAGAAAGCATTCGTCTTCCCCACACTCTGACAGTTTCTCTCTTTGGTCTGGGATCCTACCTAAAGCCATCTCCTGGAAAAGATGCCCTTCAGCTAATTCTCAGTGCTCACATGCTGTTTTCTTACAGACTGGTCTAGCTTTCCTGTCCCTTTCAGCAGACCTGGATAGTAATTTTGAAGAGCTTGTTTAAAAAACAAAAGGTTAAAAATTTATTTCCAAATGGATGAATTGAGAGGATCACATTTGTAGCAGTTATCTCCAAGTGACTGAAAAATGTCTTCCCCGGGACTTAGTTACCAGAAATTTGAGCACCCTGGCAGAGGCTGCAGCTGTCGTACTCTCAGTTATTTCCCATCTTATCTCCCTGGTTTTAACTGTACGGCTGCAGCCAAATCAAGCCTGAGCAATAATAGGATGTGCACAGGGAGCATCCGACTGGTTGTGTCGAGTGTGAGGAGAACCAGAGCTCCTGTAAACCTCCCAACAGCCTGGGGGAAGGTTAAGGAGGGAGGGAGGTACATAGGGAAGGTTATGGCCCTCTCCCTCACCCCTCTATTTACAGCAACTTGAAGATCCTTTAGCTTGCTCCTGATAAGGTGAACTCTTGTTAGAGAGAAAAATAATGACCCTTTTGTGCATGGCACACATCAAAGCCTTTTTATGCACGTATCTCCAAGACAAGGACCATTAAATACCTGTCTATGAAGTCCCTATGATTGTTTTTCCTTTATGAATGAAGCTGTGTCATGGTATTTTTAACTGCTCAGTTAAAATAAGCGTAAGGTCAGTTTTTCTTGATGTGAAAAAAGATGCTCTGAAATTATAATTTTCTGCTTCCTTTTGGTTTTATGATCTAAATTTATATTTGTGCAAGCTTTATCCAAATGTTTTCTTAAGTATCAGTTAAATTTTAGATTAGAAATAAAAGTGTTTTATTAAAAAGGTTTATATTTGAAATGCTCATGTAGACATAAAAAAAAGCTTGAGGCCTAATTAACTTCATTATGAGGCAAACACTCTTTCAAACATAAACGAACTTCGGCCTTATATGCAGCCAAAGCTATCCTCCTCCATGTAGAAATTCCACAGTTATAAAAAGCTGAAATGTTTTGTCTAGGTCTACTTTTCCTTCAGGATTTTTAAGGAAATTAGTATCCTTTAGTCGCCTGAGATATGTCTTCGCAGTGCAATGCTGGCTGAGGACCTCGATGTGGAAGAGGGCAGCGTTAGTGATATACATCACCAGTGCTCATTAGCCCAGTGATAAATACAGTGTATTAGCTGGAGAAAGATGCACTAATAAAAACAGCTACATCACTCTGACACCCTTAACCAGCACTCATTTGGATTCCTGTATTTGAAAAATTTGTGCTGGATACACGCACACACAGACATTTATATGCATATATGTATACATACATACATACATATGTGTATGCATATTTAAGTTACAATGTCATTAATTTATTGAAAGTTAAAATAAGATTTATCATTGCTGAAACTGCAACCAACTTCCTTTTACTATGACAAAAGATTTATTCCACTGAAAGAAACACGTTTGCATTAGATACAGCCTTTACCACATAGCAATACTTGCATAACCATTTACATGATCTGGGCCTGAACTTCTACAGCTTAGTGCACTTTCAAGTTAAATATCCTATTAACAGCAGTGCAAAATACATAAATCAACAAATGAAAACAAAGGAAAAGCAGTTATTGTAATAAAGTTTATTCTGAATTTTAATTCAAATTTGTAAAATGTAAATGCTGAAAGAATTTTACAAATGCTCAACACACTTTCATGCATGCAGTTAAACACTGAAAAACTCCAGACCCACCCCTGATGCAAAACAGTGCCTGAACTCATCTACCCTGCTGCTAGCCACTTTGTCATCTTTCAGTGGAACATTTTCAATATCAACTATATTCTTCTTGCAATAGGCAATCTAATTAAGATGCATAACATAGCAGCCAGGACCGTGTCATTGCTCTACATAAATATATATCCTCATTTCCAGGGATGCTGAGATCTCATCATGCTTCTGATACGATCATTTTTATATTAAATTCTACTAGTTTTATATTATCTCTTACCTAGTTGTTTGAGTGCTGCATTCTGTGCCACAGCAGTGTGCATGTAATTTGCTGCTGGTTCTCTGGAATATCATTTTGAACCAAATGCGAGCACTGTGCTTTTAACAGGATACACTTACCAGTATAAATTTTTAATAAGTGGTATAAGAAGAACTGATTTGTCTTAACCAAGATTTTGGTTATCCGTGTGAAGATTCTTTGATGTAAAATAAAATCCCTGTTTCCAGAATTCATTAACTTTGTACTTTGCCTCTAATTAATCTGAATCAGTCAGATTTCGTCAACGAGCTCTGTACAGCAGCCAGTAAATTAGCAAGGGCAAATCTGGTTCAGATGACTCATTTTTGGAAGTTTCGTCCAAAATTCTTATGAGAAAGACGAAATTATCAGCTGAAATGTAGTCAAAGCTGAAGATTTAAACAATAAAAGTTGGGAACAAGCCTGGATGTAAGCAAAGACAAGCCTTCCTGGGAAAAGAAAATTGTTTCTGAAATGACCAGATGAATGTAAAGAACCAACAAAATGAAGGCTTACAACTTAGCGCTTACAGTGGGAAACAAGCTGGTGTTTGGCATAGATAGGGAGGGGAAGAACATAATGTGAATTCAAGCAATTCCCTTCCGGCTGGGAGATAACTAGAAACTCGCTGGGATGAAGTACCTCGTAAAACAAAACCCTTTAAGAAGTCAATTCTTATGTGAGATTTCCAGTACAGGGACCAAGATGAGCGTTTATTGTGAACCCATCCATCTGGAGCAGAAATGGAGCAAGTGTGTGACAGTTCTGCTGCCGAGCAGATTATATTTTGGCTGACCGACATCATGGTAATGAGAAATTTCTGAAGATCCAACACGTACTTCTATCAACTGGCAAAAAAAACCCTTGGCAATGGAATGGATCTGTTAGGCCTTTGGATTCACCCTTCAAATTCAAGGTCAAGAAAAAAAATGGAGCTTGATTGTTCACAGCTGTCTAGCAGCTGAGATTTTTGGTTTAGGGAGCACAGTCAAGATAAGCCGCTAAATCTTGGTATGATCACTGCTCTCCTGTGGGGAAGACCGGAAGGTAGTTGTGGGTTATAGAGATGGTTCATTTAAGCTCCCTAGCATATTAAAACTGATGGGCTTATCAGCAGGTACGTTTCCTAACATTTCTAGCTAAAAATGGTATAGTCTGTTTTCATACCACTCATAATGAATACAGTATTTTATAAAAATTATGATGGATTATCTTCATTGAATACAAAGTGAATTTCCCTCAGCTTATGCACATTGATTAGATCTGGTGTTAAATTAGAAGACCAGAATCTTACGCTGGAGAATTTTCATTGTGGACATTCTCTAATATTTGTTTACTTGCCCAGTCCCATGCAGGTTTAATTACTGATTTTAAGGGTTTTAGTTTTCATTTCCTCATTTGCACCAGCAGTGATGGACTCCATGGATTATTTTATCACTGGGACACCTTGTGCTAGTAGACACTGTGTTGTCACTGGCCAGGTGTGAAGTCTGCCATTACTATTTCATTGCCACTCACAACTTCTTTGATAAGACATTGGGCAAGAACAGAGGTTGACATCTGCCTGCTTTGAGGCAGCCACTATAAATCTCCCTACCCCAGTGGCACTAAGCAACTAAGTAATGACAGCACATTAACTAGATCCCCCTCATACTGAATAGCTTCCACTTTGTGACCATGCTGCTAATCATGTGCTGTCAAAATGAGCTCCCTTTTTGTGCTTTTGCAGTGAAGTTACATCACAAATTGGAAGAAATAAGTACAATTTGTCTCAGAGCAAAGTTAATATGCGGTCTTTTATCATGTCTAATCCTTTCATTGTCTGTTAAAGAGATTTTTCTTTACATAGTTAACCCTGTTCAAAAGGGTAGCCATAAGCAAGTAAGAGCAGACAGCAGAAAGTATTTAGTATTTCAATATCAGGAAAATACTTCAATGACTCAGAGCCAGGCCCTCGCAAAAGCAGAAAGCAAGTGCCCATTTTGAAACCTGGCTTGATCATTCACCCTAGGAAAATCAGAAAACAAACCCATGGCCAGATTCCGACCTCAGTTCCAGAGATGTACCTGGATGGCTCTGGTACCATGGAGGTGACCTGCTGAGGTGTTAGTACAGATTTACACAGTCTGCACAGTTCTGCACAGTTCTGCACCACAGTGTTTCAAATAGAAGTCTGCCCCACATTTAAGCAAATATAGATCCTCTCAGTGGCCAAAAGCTACACGACACTGAGAAATGAAGACCTTTTTCTTATTTGCTGATGTGAAAACCCATTCTTCTAATCTCATCTGCTGTAATAATTATTGTTCTAACTTTCTTTATTGCTATCAATTCTAAAATTTTTGTATGTAAAATTAGCCATCAATTAAGTAATAAAATAACATCAAAGGGTAGCAACCATTTAGCTAGCAGCTCACTTCAAACCTACACATGTGCATAAGACTGACAATTTGACAGAGTAAACCTATCCACATCAACACGTATGTAATTTAATACATATATTTGTGGCTATCAAAAGCACTTTTTAATGACACACTAAAAAAAGACTTGGTTGAAAGGGAAGGAGGAATCTGAACTCTCAAAAGAACCAATTAAATGAAAATTTATATTGTAAAATCTTAATAAGCCATTTTTAGCTCATGGGGAATCCCATTGCACTGCTCTGACTCATAAACACTCAGCAAACACGGGATATGATACAGAGCTTTATCTCATGAAGTGGCTTCCAGTATGTGTCTGGAATGTTTTTCCCCTCAATTATTATATGTGGTTTTAGTAGTGAACAACCTGTATTTTAAAGGGAAGGAAGTCATAAGGTATGTTTTATTGTAATGAAAAATTAGAAATTCAAAAAAATTTGGATCATCAAAAAAACATTAGCATTTAAAAAAAAACAAAACCCAAACCCAACACCAAAAAAGAAGAAACGAAAGACCTGTGTCTAGCTGAAGTCTTTTCACCTGGGGCTCATTAGTGCTGCAATTGTTTCTCTCTCCTGTTTCTAACTAATGCACTGCTGGGAGTCCAGGCCAGGTGCTCCTTTCAGTACTGTCTGCTCCCAGCAACTCTATCTGAGAACTCCATGTCTACTCACACCAGGCTAGTGTAACCTTTGGCTCTGCCCCACCAAATTAGAGCACCCTCCAACTCCACATTAGCAAATGGAATAATTAACAAGTAGCAAGTCTGCAATGTTTGGGTGCCTCTGTTACATTTTGAGAGGATTTATGCTTTTTTTTGATGGGAACTGGTCACATCAACAGGTTACGAATTTCTAAAGGGCATATTTGAAAAGTAAATAATGATTTCCTTTTTTTCAGTGGTAGACTGGTTTTAGTTAAAAAACTCCCACCACTTCCATGATTTGGAAATTAAAAGTAGGCCCACCAGCATGAATCTAGACCAGTACTATTCGACTGGAACTACATCGTGTGGGCATACTGAATTGTGTGGGCTTTAAAGAACTTACGTAATCATATCAAGTAATAGAGGACTACTGTAGTACATATCATCAGTGAATCTGATGCCACCCTGAGCCCGAGAACATTGATTGATTTCTTAATCACATAATTTCAATTAGTCACCACAGAATCGTTAAAAAGAAAATTTCTATTGTTTTCCATTCCATTACCTTTCAATTTAGAAATAAACTTCTATTTATTTCTGAATGTCAGGCAAATAAGAAATGCAGTTTACGATCCTTCCTGGTTCTGCCTAAACTCACTCTGAGGGACCACTGAAAGCAGGTGATGGTTGAGAAAGGACCCACAGTGCATTTACAGACTGTGAGCTTCAGCAGACTTCATTTCTTGGTGATTCCACTACTGTATTGTATCATAAAGTGATGCTGTTGTTAAAACTGTGATGTGCATCAACAATGGAGCCACAAGTTTAATGCCAGACGCTCCTTCATGTCTCACTTCTCACACGTGAGTGAAGGTGCTCTAGACTTAGAGCTTAAGAGAAAAAAGCTTCTGTCAGATTGAAATTTGTCATTGGAAGCTGCACAAATAGGCACACAAAGAGCCAGACAGTCTACTGAGTGTATGAGCCATATCATCTAACATGGCTGGAAGTTAGGTGAGGAGAGAGAGCCCTGGAAAACACTGACACAGCTGATCCCATATCTTACCTTCTCCTCCTGCTTTTCGTGTCCAACTCAAAGAACTGGACCTTGAGCTCTGTTTGAAATCTCTATATGCAATGCTGTGGAACAGTAGGATGCTTTGAAAAAAGTGTAATAGGTAAAAGGTCATTGCAGTTATTAGGAAAAGATTTGTTTGCCTATTATTTCCTGAACTGCAGTATGTCGTAGACAATGACTGCAGTCATTTGGAATTTCATGAAAAAATTCACAACATCGCTTCCTTATTTGAGAATTCAGAATCAGGATCACGATATATTGGTTAAAACAAACACTTTTCAGTTTATGCCCCTTTAGAAAAGAGCTAACTTTCATTATTGTCTTTTCTCCCTAATATTATTTTAAAATGCATCGAACAAAATTCCAATGAACTCTGATGAAATGTTTTGTAAGAGGCGTTTTAAAACTTTTTACTTGGAAGAACACAAAATAGTGTTAAATTTGAGATTATGAATCAGTTTTCAGAAATGAGCACTCACAGAAATGTACCTTCACAGGAATAGGCCAACAGGAAACTGCATACTATCATCAGCAGAAAGTTTACATTTTTGGATTGGTAACTGTGCTTGGCAGCCCTCTACACTGCCAAGTCTTCTTTACTGGATCTATATGATAAGAGATATTTCAAAGACAGACAAATTACCATAATTGTTGGAAAATGGAATCCATTATTGTGGATCCCCAGAAAAGGAAGAAAAATTAGTTAAGGTATCTCAATTTAGTTTTATGTTGGATTTTGGATGTCAAGAGAAGATTTTATATATGTATAATATATATAATTTGCCAACCCAAAAAAGCAATCTGCTAGAGGCACCAGGCCATCAGGAGCAATGAAAATAATTTATAAATGAAAAGTCATCACAGAATATTAGGTTTAATAATAAAAATGACCATGAGTTGCATGTATGAGTGTGGGTTTAAATTCAGTTATATATCTAAATGGGGCAGAAAATTTCACTTCGGGACTTGTACCAAATCAAAATCACCTGAGTACCAAAATCCTTTCAACTTGTGGTACTTCAGCTCCAGATCTGGATTGCAGCTTTACAGCCAGAGCTCCTCATTTGACTTAAGTCTTGATTTCCTTAGCTTTTGTGGATTTAAATTAACTGGCATACTTCCCATTCTTTCATCAAATCAAATGTATTAAAGTGTTTCTTTACCTGCTAATCTGACTAGGACTAAGCAAGTGAACAAGAAACACTTCTAAAAGGGTTGCTCTAGATTTAATTGTTAATTTCATCATGATTTTGCTCATTTTGTCTTCACCTTGCCCAGCAGGCCTCAGTCATAGCATATAGTACTTGTTATACAAAGATCCTGCAAGTGATTTATGGAACTCAGAGTGTATTTTATTTAAGGGGAAATCACAGCAGGGACAGATTTCATGCCTGTATGTGGCCCTCTCTGAGCTCGCCTACTTGCTGCCTCACAATAAATGGCACATGTGCAACTCCAATAATTTCTGTGCTTTTACAAAGTATTTGTAGTATTTATGTGCAGACGAATGAGACCCCTGGGTACGTTTTGGACTTCATGTTTGTAAATTTGCAAAATTTCATCTCAGGTGACTGTCATAAAAACCACAACGAAATACATATTGCAAATTGTCTTAATGAAACATGCAAGAATGAGCAAAGAAAAAAGCTGCTAAGAAAAACTGATGCATTAGAAATCACAACTGCAAATCGTTAGCGTTTTTAACCAGACATTTTCCTGTGCAGCAGAGCTGAAAATGGACGTTGACATTCAGAAACATACCAAAAGCTAGTAGACTTGAACTCCTGCCACACCAGGGTTATTAAAGTTTAGTATGGAGGGAAAGTACTGAGAAGGACTGAAATTACACGGCTGTGCGTGGCCAGAGACTTTTCCCGTGCTGAGCAGGATTAGCACTCGTCCCTTTCAATCAGTAGGACTAATTGACCGAGTAAAGTGATCCCCAGGATGGATACCGATATCTGCAGATGAGAAAGAGCGAAACACAGGGAGATTAGAGGCCCTGGGGTCTGTGGAAAGACGCTGATAGCTGTTGCGTCTTTAAGCAATCCATCTTTCCAGAGAAGTCCTGAAGGACACAAAGAAGGTGAACTCGGCTGCCTCTTGATCTGGAGTGAGAACATTCAGCAGCGTCTCTGCTCAAAGTATTGTTGAAATTGAAGGTCTAACTGGTTCTGAATGAGGAATATAACTAGTGAGGCAGGAAAGGAATATGTGCTGAATGAGGGATGTACCTAGCCAGGTAGGAATGGGAGAAAGGCCCCTTTGGCTGCATATGCAGTGCTGTGCAGGAATAGGAGGTTGGGCTATACAGCTCAGCTTTGCCCAGCTTGGAGGCCATCCCTGCTGCTGCTGCGCTGGCATCATGAAGACAGCATCAAGCAGGGAAGTGAGCCTACAGTTCCTCCTGCAAAAGCCAGGCACTGCCCACTGTAGGGACACTGTGTGCCTCAGGGGTCAGTACTGGGGCTGGTGCTGTTCAATATCTTTGTCGGCGACATGGACAGTGGGACTGAGTGCACCCTCAACAAGTTAGCCGATGACACCAAGCTCTGTGGTGTGGTTGACACGCTTGAGGGAAGGGATGCCATCCAGAGGGACCTTGACAGGCTGGAGAGGTGGGTCTGTGTGAACCGCATGAAGGTCAACAAGGCCAAGTGCAAGGTCCTGCACGTGGGTCGGGGCAATCCCAAACACAAGTACAGGCTGGGCAGAGAGTGGCTCCGGAGCAGCCCTGAGGAGAAGGACTTGGGGGTACGGGTGGATGAGAAGCTCAACATGAGCCAGCAATATGCACTTGCAGCCAGAAAGTCAACCATATCCTGGGCTGCATCAAGAGAAGTATGGCCAGCAGGTCGAGGAAGGGGATTCTGCCCCTTTACTCCGCTCTCGTGAGACCCCACCTGGAGTCCTGTGTCCAGCTCTGGAATCCCCAACATAAGAAGGACATGGATGTGTTGGAGTGGGTCCAGAGGAGGGCCAGGAAGGTGAAGGGCTGGAGCACCTCTCCTACGAGGACAGGCTAAGAGAGCTGGGGCTGTTCGGCCTGGAGAAGAGAACGCTCCGGGGTGACCTTACAGCAGCCTTTCAATACCTGAAGGAGGCCTACAGGAAGGATGGAGAGGGACTTTTCACAAGGGTGTGTAGTGATAGGACAAGGGGAAATGGCTGTAAACTAAAAGAGGGCAGATTTGGATTAGGTATTAGGAAGAAATTCTTCACCATGAGGGTGGTGAGACACTGGAGCAGGTTGCCCGGAGAAGCTGTGGCCCCCCTCTTCCTGGCAGTGTTCAAGGCCAGGCTGGATGGAGCTCTGAGCAACCTGGTCCCATGGAAGATGTCCCTGCCATGAGCAGGTGTTGGAACCAGATGATCTTTAAGGTCCCTTCCAACCCTTACCATTCTATGATTCTATGACTCTATGACAGATAAGGTTTGTGGTGGCAGCCAGCTGTGAGCACTCTCATGCAACCCATAGTGATGGCCATGGATGACCCAATATGGGCCCAAAAGATTCCTCAACATCAGCAGGAGCAAAATAAAATTAGCCTGGTGAGTCAGTCACACCAGGCATAAGAAATGCCAATCTTTACTCAGTTACACTACTACGAAAGAGTAACATTTCTGAATTTACACCAGTTCAAGTGAAGGAAGAAGCTGTCCTAAGGTAACAGAAGCAGATGATAACGTGAAAAGTGGAACAACTCCGAAATGTACCAACCACCCCAATGTTTACACCATAGTAACTGAAATGATGGCTGCCAGTTGTCATAAAGCTTCATCAAAAGGCAGAAGAAATGACAATGCCATGTTCTTGTCATCATTTCAGCACTGTGGTGCATGAGTTCTGGGAAAGCTCTGCAAAACCTGTACCTGTTTTATTCACTTACTGCACAGGAGTGCCTTGGTGCCCACTAAGAATGCTGTAAGAAAAGGAATACCAACCAGAATAGAAACTGAGCTGGGCTTGACAGCTGCGAGGAAAATGCAGTGTTGGCAAGATTGATAAGGTGCTTTCTGGAAGCAGATTTTTTGAATATTTGTCCAGGAATTCGTGATACCCAAGGGAGTGAACAAATAATACGAGAGAATGTAAAGGAGCAATACTCTTACTTCTTTAGTGCTTCTCAATGTGTTGTGCATTCTCTCTGGTCTTTGATGGTAAAAACTGGAGGATAGCCCACTTCTAGAGTGCTACTGGGACTTCATATAAAAGAGAAACCCCTCATATGCTATAGATGTAAACAAAATATATGTTATAGGATATGAATTGTTGTGCAAATCGTTCTGTTCATTTCAGTTAAATTCATCCTGCAACTATAAACTGAATCATATCCTGCAAGGGGGGAAAGTTAGCAGGGTGGGGAATGGATTTCTGCTGGAGTAAATTTGTGCAGTGATTTCTGTGAAGTGGGACTAGGATCTCAGGAGAATGCAGATTTCTGTCTTTAAAAGCACATGTGTAGGCAGGGAAAATCTGATTTAAATGCAGTATTGCATGTAAACTCTGTGTGGGTAGACTAGCTTTCAGAAATCTCATTTGCATTCATGTAAGGAATATTTTGAGTTATTAATAAAATTGCTGTTTTTCCATAAACTGCTTATCTTGGACATCTCTGTTTTCCTCCTCATTCCCAGAAGCGTGTCTGGAAATAAGCTGTAGAACTGGAAGTACTGATTCATTGATGCTCTAGGGTCATAGTTCTCACAGGATGGACACTAAGATCCTAAAACTTTTGTTCCTGGTGGTAAATAGGAACACACTTGTAAGCATGCACGGTTTGGTTGTGGCCAGTAGGAGCATGGCGTGGTGGCAGAAAGTAAGGTTGGGAAGACTGCTCACCCTCTCCAAGCAGCAAGGAGAGAGTCTGAGACACACACAGTCGCAGTAGCTGTCACGTAGTTTCACAAATGTACATCCCATAAGATTAGTTTCCTACTACTGTTAAGGGCAGATGTTTCTGGGGCCTCATTCCTTCCTGTCGTCATCTTCCCGGCCCGCATGCAAGTGCCAGAAGCACCCTGTCTGGATGGCAATGATTTCCAAGAATGCTGTTAGAGCACACTAGCTCATTAGTGCCAAGGATTCACAGATATTTTGTTTTCAGGCTGTCCCCACACTGCAATGCTGAGAAGCAGTCTGTAGATTTTGTATCATTTCCAATTTATTTCTATCAAGAACCATGCACGTCCATATTTAACATAGAGTTCGTGCCAGTGATGTATTAGGCAGAGGAAGAAATGGTAAAGCACGCTTCCCTCAGATGGTAAATGTCAACATTTTCAATGTGATCATTATTTGTCTCATACATACCAAATCCATCAAGTTCACAAAACTGCTTCTATATTTTATAGAGTCTCAGAGTATAAATCTCTTAAAAATATGGGATTTCAAAAGGTCTGCAGAGAGCTGAGACCAAAGGTCTCTCAGTTAATTTCCATGCTTTTTTTTCTTCTAAATGGCTTAGCTATTTCTGAGCTTCACAGACAAATTTTAAGATCTATTTAAACTGGACTGAGTGCGAAGAGCTGATCTTGAGAAGTTCTAGATGCATCAGCACAAGGGTTTAAACTGGTGTGGGAAACAGATCTGGACAATCAAACCAAAATTCCTCCACAATGCAGGAAGTTCACAAATGTACCCGCTTCTTATCAGAATCTGTTCAGAATTTAATTGGCATTATTATTACTGTAATATTTCACAGAAGCTAAAATACTAGAATAATAGAAGCATCAGATAAAACCAAATTTTTAAATTGGTTTTAAGTTCTTTGATCTTTTATATTTGTAAACTAACATAGATGAGTGCTGTTCCCCTCTTTGCTTTATTTGTGCATCTAGATTTATCTCGCAGTAAAGTAAGGTAAGTGTGTCTCTGTTTTTAGCTGATTAGTGATTTTTCCTGTAAAAAGATTCAATCTGTCCTTACCAATTCTTAGCAACATCTTGAAATGAGGTTCTGCTAATTAATCAAAAACTTCTTGTGAGCTCAGACAAACCAGCCCCAAATGACCTCGAAAGTATATGAAAGCACAGAAGTACAAATAAGAATTTCTTGGCCAAAGAAAACAACTTTATTCTTTTAATAGGCACAGAGGAAAAGACTGCTTAGTGCAAAGAACTCCATACAGCTGAGCTCTTTTACAGTTTTAGATAGAGCAAATGAGGCCATGAAAAAGGAGCATTTTTAAAAACATCCAGGCCCTCACAGAAGTCAGTGGTAAAATCTCTTTTTACTTCAAAAAAGTAGAAGGTCTACCAGAGCAGGGCAGATCTGAAAGTCCCATTTTAATTGTGCTGTTGCCATTGCAAATGTTTTTCACGCCAGGAGGAGACTCTATGGGAATTTACAAAGACAGGCTATAGCCTGAAGTTTAGTATCAGCATCCCTCATGCCATTACAATGGAAAGAATGGCTTGCTTTTCCACTCACCTCATATTATTTCTTGCAAAAGAAGTAAACCACCTTCATCAAAACAAAATCACCCCTGTTTTCTGGGTAAGAATAAAGCAAAACACCAGCAAAATTCTGCTTGAACTTAGGGGAATGGCTGTGCTGGGCAAAGCACTGGGGTGGAGCTCAAGCAAGTTTCTGCTCTCAGCTGCTCCATTAGGGCCTGTGAATATTAGCCTGTATGGAAGCATGTTTACAAGATGAAAGATAACATTCAAGATTTTAAAAAATTATTCTGTGTTGTTAACTGTTGGTTTTACCGTAAGCAGACTGGAGGATGCAGTCAAGTGCCTCCAAAAATTCAGAGATTTGGCTAAAATGGTCTCAAAACATAATAAAAACCACTTAGGGAACTGTTATCGTCTTGTCATCAAAACTTCCAGGTAAGGAAGAGCAGTATACTATAGAGTTCAACTTTATTTCCTTTGTGCTCTGTCAATGGCCTAATCCAAGGACATTTTACAGCTGTCCTGATGCAGCAACCCACTCTTGATATATCCTTAGGTTAATTCAGGGAATGCCCAGCAGTTCATCTCATTTAGTCCTTTAAAGACACACTGTATAGCCACTCAGGAGGGTTCTCTTGCACCCAAATGCCTTTACAGAGCCAGATTAACCCTTTATGCCTAGCAAATAACTTTTTGCTTACAGTTTCCACGGCTTTTGGTGGGTCAGTGTGAAGCAGCTTGGCACTATTTGAGAGAAAGAGCAAAAGTGCCTCATACCATGCATTTGCTTTGATTTGGGGTTCAGCCCTCCCATCAGCCAGAATGGAGCAAAGTGATGATTCATAAAATTTGCACACTGTGCGAGCAGGAGGAAGGTCCTAAGGGATTAACTGTGTCCTACTGACCAAGGTGGGTTGGCATCCAGAAGAGCTGTTTTGCACTGATGTCTGGTCTACTGTCTCTTCACAAATAATAAAAATCAAGCTACTCGTTGACATCTTCAGCTTTGGAAGAGGTTTTGCCTTGGACTGTGTGGGTGCGACGTTGCAAGCGAGAGTACAAGCTTCGCATTGCACAGGTCCTCACTGCATGACGAGAAGAGCGAGGGCATCCCGGCCAGGCTCTCAGACAGGGTCAACATTCCCTTTCCGATACGCCAGATCCGGCAGTGCCTACCTGTGGAATAAATGGGCAAGGTCAGGAAAGAAACTGTATTTACCTGTCCCAGATATCACACACCAGTCGTGACATTTAATATAAGACTGTCTATCCCCTTTTAATTTCCCGTCAGTATTTTCTTGAGACAGCACACGCATTCCTTACTCAGAGCTATCTATGGACAAGACTGAACTTTTAACTTTCAAACCACTGAAAGTCATTCCAGTACAAAAACAACTTTTGAAGAAATGCATTCACTTTACAATAACATTTTTTTGTGCTTAAAAAAAGAAGTGAGACACTTTCTTTCAAACTTGAAAAAGATGCTTTTGCTGACTGAGAATATACCATAAATATTTAATTTGTGGAGGTTGTTTTACTTTTTCTTTTTCTCTGTGCTTTTGAAGATGGAGTCACTGGAGACTCCAAATGTACAGAACGAACTGTTCCGTAGATCCGTGTTCCCTGTAGTTTCTTCCAACGTTACTGTATCAACATCTAAAACCAACAAACATGACTTTGTAAAGGATAGGTATTGTTGTTTAAAGTAGATTTCTGAACATTTTTTTAAAGTCTCCTTTTAACATAGAATTTGGCTGACTAAGTTCTAAAGTACTGCCTGTTTAAAAATTATTTACTGTTGTGCATACATTCATGAGGTTTCCTCAGCCTTGAATTGGAATATTTATCCCTAGAGGATCCAGGACCCTAAATTTAAGGATAAACTAAGGCTGTTTGTTACCCTGAGGAATCTGCTGCACAGATATGGCAGCAACTGTGCACTAAAATGTCAGGAGTGTCACAAGTTCATTTGTATGCCAGACTTTGTCTGGAACTGCAACACAGCAGCAAGCTGTTGCACGTCTGCGCAGCGTATTGTTACAGTCAGGGTAAGGTAGTACTACACTCACAATGAAAGTGTAGCTAGCAAAATACTTTAAATTTAGCTATAAAATGACACAAACATTCATAAAGTAATTATTTGAATGATTATTAAAATAATTAATTAAATATTAAATAGTTATTTGAATAACACTGACTTTTAATGTGTTAGGCCAGGCTCTTCAGCTTCAGTGTTCCTACTCATAAAGTGCTTCTAAGATTCCATATCAGCAGTGGCATGTTTCTGTCATTGCCAACTCCCCAACAGTTAAAAACCTTTTGCCACAATTTTTAGCTCTCTTTTCTTTTTCACTTCTGATGAGGATTAACGTCTGCAGTCACAACTCTGATAGTTTGAAGACATTTGATCCTACAGTATTTATCCATAATTGGCTTTGTTTACCCAAGGGAAAATTAAGTGCCGTGCCTCAGAACAGTGAGATCCGTAATACACCGATGCCTTCAGTGGTCTCTGGCAGGTGTTCGTCTTCGGGAAAATAATGAAAAGCTGCGTCACTAACTTCGGAAGACAGTTTTGAAAGCTACCTGCTTTTGCAGGTGCACACATAATTATTTGTCATGAAAACTACACAAAGGTAAGGACATTTCTGACGAAATGAAGATTCAATGTATTTTAGTTAACATAAAGTCCTTTTCAATATGGAAAATGCATCATTCGTTCTCCTTGTTGTCATCCTCCTTGGGTAACCCAGTGAGACACGCCTAGGGATATGCAGTTTGCTTGGTTTACAGAATGCACTTTTTGGAAGAGAACCACAGAGAATTTCTTGCTTCTCAGATTTAGAAAACACAGATTTCTTTAGCCAGGAGTAGGACATATGTACCCTGACACCCAGCTTCTCTGTAGCACTGTGCATACTTGCCTTAAGAATTGCTAGGAAAGAAGAATGCCCTATTTAGTTAGGGGTATGTTTTAAAAACATACACAATAAATTTCTGACATACCTTTAAACCTTATTAATATACAAGGGCATGTCTAACATATAATAATGTTGTAAGGAATATTTCCTTCCTGTGATACTTTGTCTGCAATAGCAAAGCGTTTCACGTCATTGCTGTTTAATCTGAATGTAAAACTGAAGAGATACTAGATAGAAAACCTGACACCCCTCAGTACCGTATCTAACACAGAGCTCTGCCACTGGAGTAAACTAAAAGCCTCATTTTTCTAAGTTCTGGTAGACAGTGGGCTCCCATTGAGCTAATCTAAGCTCCTTGACACTTCTCAGGTTAAAGTCCAAGAGAATCTAAATCCAAGTCACCCTAGGGATGTTTGGCAGTGTCTGTGGCAAAATCCTTAGGTTGATTCACGGGATAACACAGAACATCAACCCCACAAAGCTGTTCTCATATACTTGGTTAGGTGGCAACATGATATATTAATGCCTTGAATCATTACAGCAGAAGAGCAGAATAAGCATAAAGGACACATTAAAATCTAAAGCCTTGACCTACTCACATTTAACGTAGGAGAGGTGTTCTGGGGTATTGAGTTATGTGATCAAAATCCTATTAAAAAGATTGAGGTGATTTACACAGCACTGAGCAAAAGATCCCTAGAAATGCTAGTATGGAATATTTGCTTCCAAAAAAGCAGGGAAGGGTAGAGCACCAAAGCTGTCGCTCTTACACTTAATAGGACAAGTGTTACATGAACAGTCCCTGTGAATTTGAAACAGGACTTGAGCAAAAGAATCCTGTTAATGGAGGAATAGATCTGTTTGAGGGTTTTTGCTGACATTGTAAGATTATGTAGCTACTTCTGGGAAAGCCTAAGAGTAAAATTACAGACCAAGAAACTCCATGAGAAAATGAGATCAGAACCTGACAAGTAGCTTTCAGCAAAAACATATCAGGAATGGAAAGTCCGTCTTTTAAGAATGATATATATAGAAGACTTGAGGCAAGGACAGAAAAAAATCTCATTTTTTAAGGATAAAATATAACCTGAGTATTACAGTCCAGATCTGTAGCTGAAGTAAACTGAGATATCTTCCCTGGAATCAGTAGAACTATGATAGCTGAAAGATAACTACTTGGTATGGACAAAAATGGCTGCAGCAAGAAAACCAGGATGGCAAAAAGCCTGGTTGTTTGTATACATACTTAAAGTTCTCATTGTATTGGTAATTGTCTCTCAGTGTGGGCCCATTAGTAGGAATCAACAGCTACTTTTAAGAAAATCCAGCTTCGCTCCCAAATACACAGCTCAGACAAGGCTTAGTTAGCCAAGCAGACACTTGAAGGCATTTCTTCTGCACAAAGTTTTGCAATTGCTTTCACATATGGCAAATACAATTATGCATCTCACCGGTGGGGTGGATTATAAATGTGATCCATGAACAATGACTTGTATTTCAATAGATAGCAGCTGCATTTCTGTAAGGAATGTTACAGGAACTTGTGATCAAAGCCAAAGAGAAAAATGGCCAGTCAGGTAAAAGGGAAAATGTAAGTTCCCTATCCTGAGAAAACAAAGAGCTGGCCTTAAATTAGCTGCTCAGCTTGCTGTACCCAGCCCTATTCAAATAAGCAGGAATGATTGATTTAAGAGAGTATGCAAAACGTCCCTCTCTCAGTAAGGGTACAGTTACTGCTGAAACATGTGTGTCTTGTTTCAAACAATCTCCATGAAAGAAGGGCACAAAATGCTCATTTGGGCTAAAATTATTTCACAGATTATGGAATTTACTGTGTCTTATTTATAAAAGTGGCTACCATCACAGATGTGAACTGTACAAACGGACAGAACTGATTGATTACTCCGTAGATAAACTCATTTCACACATAATCAAGAAAAATTAACATATGAAATATGGGAATAAGTACAGAATCAATTCAGTTTCAAGCATAATAATGAAGTTGTTCTAGACATTTAAGAAGTGCAATTAAAAGGATGTCCCAAGTAAAAAGGAAAATGGTTTGATCTGAACACATTAGTTTATTCTTAGCGTTTTATTTTCCTTCTACTATCAGACCGATCATCCTCCATTACCCAAATACTGTCGCTGCCCCACTAAATATCAGCCCTGGCAAATGAAGTTCAAGACAGTATGTGAGCAAAGCAAGAGAACATAAAGTCCTTTTCAATATGGTCTCTGTCTTTACAATAGCATCTGAAGAATAATATAGTTGTCTGTGGCATAAATGCTGGCAGCGTGAGCCTGTCGGACTTGCATACAGTAACGTTGGGTCTGGAGCATGATCTAAGATTTAACCCGTGTTAAGAAAAAGGTACGGTTTTTTTAAACATTTTGTCCAAAATGCAGCGTTAAAATCCTGACTCCGTTGAATTCAAGGGGAGTTTAGCCATCAACTGTCAACTTCTGCAGGTTTAAGATATTCCACAGCAGCCCCATATAAGACTTTACTGACTAATGCATATTTACATGGCAGTAGTGTCAAGATGTTGCAGCAGAGATCATAGCCTCTGTGTGCTCTACCTTCTGTTCAAACCCATAGTGAGAGACCCTCCCAGCTTTGGAGATCTATCGTCTCCATCTATGATCATCTGCCCAAGCAGAGCAGACTGAGGTCAGACCAATAACAGTCAGGAGAGTGATTTGCTGAAAGTCATGCAAGACAGCCAAGCATCCACTATCCCCTTTTGCTACCATGGATATTTTGTTGTTTTTCCCTGCTTTTGAGTTTGCCCACAAAATGTACTCTTTAGGCTATGCCCAGAAGAAATAGATATTATCTGTCAAAAACCTAATAAATAGTGGTAAGACTTAGAATTTTTCTCCTGTAATTTATTTTCTCTGTGATGTTCTAGGGAACCAGTTTCGTCTGCAGTTGTGGGATGGAAAGAGAAAACAAAACAAAACAACCATCCCCCAAATTTACTACTTCCCAAAGGCTCTCTCATGCTGCACTGCTAGTTAAATTCACCTAGCTTAGTTTGCCTCCTAGACAAGATTGATATTTTCTGTTTGAAAATTCTATGAGCAATGAATGTAATTTCCTTTCTTGGTAAGTGATATTTATAAAAGTGTTGTTTGCCTGGGCTCCCGGGTGTTGGAACTCTCTTGCCCATAGGGAGACTCCATGGCGAGTGTCTCTGAGCACACGTCTGGAGGGTGGGACTCTCACCAAATTGAGGAGAGCAGGAGGGTCTCTTGCTGTCCTGTTTCCAAGTTCCGTCCAGCCTCTTCAACAACTGCATCATGCCCTCCACCAGAAAATAAATTCAAATGCTTTATTGCATCAAAAAAAAAAAAAAAAGAATCCTTTCCCAGAACCAACATCAAAAGTACTTTTTTCCCCAGCTCAGTTTTATCCCCACTTTTTCCCCTTGTCGTTCTCTGAGAGGTATCTGTGGAATTTAGCCAGGAGAGAGGAACTCTTTCCCATTATCTCCAAATGTATTATGGGATAAGAGTCACTCAACAACCAGCCTTACTCAATACCAAGCAAGCCCCTCTCTGCTGGACTGTAACAGACCACGTCACCACTTCAGCTGTTCAGCCAGATTGTGGCCTGGGTCTCAGGGAGGCCAACTGCTGCACCTCGCACCTTGCTCTGGCTGCAGCCTGCGAGCTGCATGGCCTTGGGTTCCTGACAGGCACATTAACATTTGGTTTGCCCAAGATTTCATTCTCCTCCCCCACCAGCCATTAGCTGCCTGTGCATCATTTTTCAAACCCAGAGATCTTGTTTGCATGTGCCTCGGAACAGCTTTAGAAATCTAACCTCACCTTGTCCTGCAGAGGGAAAAATGGGAGAGCATGAGAAAAAAAATCTCACAACTGTGACATGTTTCTGCTAGTCTGCCAAATGTGTGCAGAGGAACCCAGCAGCTCCCGGACAGTGAAGTGAGTAGCGTGGGATAATACTGGCAGTGTAGAGTTAAGTCCTGGGGTTTCTTTGAAGCATAATCGAGACCTGTGGTTGCTGAGTTAGGTCAGATGAGTAGTCTCCTAAGCTCTACCTCTCTGTCATACTGAATACATCATTAATGTTCCTAGCAAGGTCACTGTTTTCAACATATGAGTTAAAAGCTCAGCTAAAAAAGACAGTTGTTACTAAAAACCTAACATGGTAGGTGACCTGGCATAAGTGTTACTGAAGGCTAAAGAGCTAATCAGAAAATGTAAAAACACGTCAAGACCTTGGCTTATGTGGAAGAAGGAGACTCACAGAGATGAAGGAGACTGAAGGCTGCTCAGTATTCACAGGAGTAAGACAAGCCCAAGGACAAAATATTGACAACAAGAGCACAACTAACACTCAATTGTGCAACCCCATGGGCTGTTTCTGCACATTTTTCTGTGCAGGGTCTTCGGCTCAAAGTGTTTGGGGAGATCACCTGAAAATTGTGAAGTTTTAGCAGTTTATCTGGTGCTAAATCCAGACCAAAGTAAGAGCTCACTCACTGTCTCTGTTGCTGTGAAAATAAAGACTTTTTTTTTGAGGATGATGGAAGGAAGAATACCTTAATTGTCTGTCTATCTGGAGTACTGTAAGCAGAGATCTGACCAATTCCCCGTCATGAGCAAGTTGGTGTTCTCTGGAGAAAATGATGGCAGAAATGTTCAGGTGGGAAAATGTGTCACACCATCCTGCAAAAGTTTTTGCTGTAGTGTTGGCACGCTCTTTGCTGGACTGTTCTGAAAGATTAACTATGTTTTATGTTTGTCTTACAGGCAAAAAACCCCTTGCCTCAAGCTGTTCCTGTGTGTGGTCTGAAGCTGGTTATCACAAAGTCAATTAGTCACACCTTCACACACCTCCTCTTTAAGTCTGTGGGGTATGGAGAGAGTTATTTTTATACAAAACAACCGTATCTCCCTGTACCTGCAATAAACACAAACCATGTCCCATATTTTCGTCACAGGCATAGGCAAACCACCGTTCCCTGCAGCTCTATACAAATCCTAGACTGTGTATTCTGGAAACTTCGTCATTTACCGGCTTTTGAGAAACCAAGATCTGTATCCATTCAAGTTTCTACATATCTTATTTTCTCCATTTTCAGCTGATCCCCTTGCTCAAAAAGTAAAATCATTGTCAAATATGTGGTGAGCAATGCCCATGAAGTTTGGCTCTTCTTCAGGGGGAAGTGTTTTTGAGGTGAGGGCCTGCGAGAACTGTCTGAGGGAAATACTGGAAGTGAAAGATTCACAGAATCCCAGAAAATATTTTCAAGGAAACTTTAGCTCTGGGCTGCAGACATTCTCGAGGGTCTCTTACAAATGACTAAGGCAGTGTTGCCTGCACTGCATTTGTAGAGCACTTTCAGCTTCAGTCTCTGTCTCAAACACAAGGTGAAAAGTCCTGTGATGTTTGCTACTACCCACATCTAATTTGAACCATTTAGCGAGGCCTCCAGTTCATTGTTTTAAAATCATACATCTTAAATCTGCACAGCTGTTCACCTCTGATTGCCAGCTAGATAACAGCTATAAAATGCAAACCATAAGACAAATATTTCTGCAGATTTCCTAGGTTATAGCCATCCAAAAATATTCCCTCTGCTGCCCAATATGCAAACACCCTTTCTACTGTTAGGTTTTACGACTGACGAGGATGGAAGTTGTAAAGAATGTGATACCATTGTGCAGTACCATAAACTGCTATTCACTAGATTCCCCAATTTCTCTGGGGAAATCTAGCGCAAAAAAGCAATTTATGTGGAAAAACCCTAATTTATCAGAAATACCTTTCTTCTCGAACACAGTCAAATACATTACCATAAATATGTTTTACAAATATGCTGCTCTGAGTACAGACCACCCCTATTACTGCTCGTGGATTGAAACCTGGGGTTTGCCTAACAGTACTGCTTCTCCAGTTCTAACAGTTCTGTATTAATATGGTGTGAAAAACCTATATATAGAATGCTTTTGTTAAAATCAGATTATACTAATTCTATATGAAGTGCTTTAATGAAAAATGTTTAATGACTGAAATACTATAAGACTGCAGTTAGAGTGCAGGTGCAAAAATGATATTCTACACTCCCTGGAGAGCAAACTTGTACATACTGTGAAATATCAATTAAAGTTTATAGTTGCCTGGACTGGTTAAATGACTTTTTCATGGGAAATTTTCATCTTCTCTTATGAAGCAATCACTAGGGTTAAAATGTGTACCGAATTATGTGGGCATTTTGAGTTATTAAGGAATAGATTTGCTTTACAAGCAAGCTGTAAGCATTCTTTGCAGTTTTTATGAGGTCATCTACATGACTTTTAAATGGCGGTCTTGGCCAACCTCGATTCTCAGATCAGTTCATTAATTCACACAGCTGTCTTTAAAATCTACAAGAATAATATATACTGGGGTCTGGAAGAAAGAGGTGGATTTCAAGGCTGTATTTCAATCAAGGGGCCTGTTGACATCATAAACTGCGAGAGGACAGCCTAAGCTGTTTCGTGAACAGCACCAAGCTCGTGATTGAAATACAGCCTGCTTAACCGGTTTCTTTTAGAATATATGGAGAAAGGATGCAGAATTTCACTTTCAAATAAGAACACCTTCCAGAAAGTGCTATCTGGGACAATGCAACATTCCATTTTGGCAGAGGTCGTCCCAATAAAATCTTATATTCTATGGTAGTCAGCCTGCTCACATGCTTCTGAATCTCAATGGAGAAGATCTGGATTTAATGTCTAACCCTGCTATACTTCCTGGATGCTTTTGGACAGGTGTCTGATCTCCCTGTGCTTCTGTTCCACGTTTTGGTTTTTTTGAATAGTACACCTTTTTTTTACCTTTCTTACCTAACTTTTTTCTCTTGTTAACTTAAAAAGATTTTGTGCCAGGGTCTGTCTGCCAGCAGGTGTCTAAATCATGCTTAATGCAACTTACTGAGACCTCAAGATCCTCCTGCAGAGCAAATAAAACCTTAAATATACTGATACAGAAAAAAAATGTTAGGGGGGTGTTTAAGAGAGTCTACACTTGGGCTGGCAATTTTGGATCAAAACTTTCTAACAAGACCATGCTCTCCCTATTTTTAATATGCCCCTCCACAGCTTGGTAAAATGCAAAAGTCGAAATCTAAGAAATATTTGCAACTAAGCAGGTGCGTAGTAGAAAGCAGACAATCCTCAGAGAGCTTCACTGAGAAGAGACAATGAGCATCCACTACCAGATTTTCCTTCTTCACCTTAACTGGAAGTAGAAAGTGGCACAAGCAGTAAGTACAGAGCTAACAGTTGCAATAGGCTTATACTTGTTTGGTTTTTTTTTAAGGCATTTAAATGAAGTCAAATAAAGTTGATTGGAGGCATATTTGAGCTGAACCTCTCGCAGCCGATTCATGGATAATATTTTAGAATTCACTACATTCTGTTTTCTGAATGTACTTGAAGTGAAAACAGTTGTCCTGCAGTGCTGGTACCAGGCTTCATCTCTTTCTTTGACTTTTGGTTCACTCCAAGTTGAGAGCTGTTAGAAGCTAGAGCCATTTTGTAACCCACATAGGCAAGGCTCAGAAAACCTGCTGTAAGCTCTGCTCTAGCTGCCAGCCCCAGCAGGCAGCTCAAATCCAGAAGCTGCCCACTGTCGGTGTGCTGCAGTATCGGTGAGATCTCTGAAGGACTACCGTAAGAAACAGAGTCAAATCAGTGCCAACAGGACCTTGCACTGATGCTGGCACATCCATTTGCCAAGTAAATATTTGGATTTCATTCCTTGGGGTTTCTCTCTTTAAAGCCTTTCAAAGAAGCATTTCAGTAAGAACTACAGTTTTTGTTATAGCAGGTCTTCCTACAGTCGTAATTTAATATGAAAACATAAACATCGACCATATTTGCTTAAAACTACAGTATCTGGAGCATAGAAAGGATTTAATCACATTACATCTTCATTATCTGCTGTTGTTTAGAGAAGTCTTTTAATGAAACTCCAGATCATCAGACAGGCCTGGTGGAATATAATCTGGAATATCTCAGATCAGATGGAGTGTTGAACTATACAGAGAAACCCAAATCCCACCCAGACTCCCTCAATACTTGAGTCAGGGACAGTCAAGAACACCTTAAGGAGTCTCATTTATTGAATGGGGCACAAAAGAGTCAATCTCCTGACTGCAGAGCAAGAAACTCAGGGCAAAATAAAAGGAAAGGAAAAGGTAGGGAAGCTAAGATAAGACAAAGAGAAGAAAGAGCCCTTGAAAATTATATATGGAAATTCTCTCTGAACTCCTAGACCAATCTATTTATCTGATTTCTGTGGTAGGAACTGGAAAAAACACTGGCAGTGACATGATTATCCCCCATTATATCTCTAAGTGCCTGGCACACAGATGATTTGCCTTCTATTTTGTCTCTGCCGGGCAGAAGGAAGAGATGACAGACACTGCGCTCACTCCGATTTTCCTCCGTAGCAGACCCAGGAGCAGTGTTTCCCAGGGCGGTGTGCCACAGCTCAGCATTGGGATTACTGATAATTACCTGCCATCCTACTAAACCTGACCCGGGACAAAACACAGAGGTTGGAGATCAAGGCAGCTCAGTCTGTGGTGGGAATCCAGCTTTCCCTGCCACACGGTGAGAATCATAATGAAGGTTACGGTTAGCAAGCTCCTGGTGCATCACGAAGGTGACAGAGGCACTGCCAACCAAGCAGCCGGTATGAGGTGCTGGAAAACAAATTGTGGAAACTGGTTACTGATCAGACTTGCAGACTTTGGGGAAAGAAGCAGAATTAACAGGGTCCTTCATTTAGAACATGATGCAGTTAAATACAAATAAAAGAGGAACGTGAGGGATGCTGAACAAAGAGGAGTGGAGTTCCTATCCTAAGCCTCCAGCATTTAACCATGTTAACTAGCCTGAAGAGAAATGCTGTAAGAAGATAGCTGGGACTCTGTTACCACATCCTGTAAGGAAGTCGCTGTGCACATTAAAATCCATAGAGAGCCCATAAATGACATTGTAATAGTGGAAATCACCGAAGATCAGATACAGCCTGCTTTTTAACATACAGCAAGAGGGAATAGTGTAAGCCATCGACACTGACTAAAGAGAGACCTGAAACACAATGCAGGATAGGTGCTTTGAAGAATGCTGAAAGTGCTCTACCTCTGGTTTTGCCAGAGCTTGCAGCACCTCCATGGCTGGTAAGAGAAGAGCGTTGAGCTCCAGCTGGCTACACCACTGCAGGATCTCAGGAAAGGTGTGAGGTGACGGTTTGCTGCAGCTGGCACTCTTCCCACCTGCTGCTCATGCAATACCTAGAAAAGTCCAGAGCTTCTTAATTTGAATACCATCTACCTGTTGAGATTACGTTATTTGAAGAATCTTGCTAAGGGCTGTCACTTGTTTTTTGGTCTGTTTTTGCCTTTTTATACTCCTCTTCATTAGTTAATTCTGTGTTTGCTAAGCCTCTCCTGTAAGACAGTGCATCTCATTGGTTATTATCATTACTCATTACCGTTAGTAACAGATAATATAGGTAATACACACAATACATGGGAGCCAGTCCTACATTTTGTTTCAAACATTATCTCCCACACTTTTACAGTATCCTTGATTCACTAGTGACCAACCTTGTGCTTTCTGCCAGTTAGGAGAAAAGAGGCAAGTCTTAGAATGGTAGAATCACAGAATGCTTTGGGTTGGAAGGGACCTTTAGAGGTCATCTAGTCCAACCCTCCTGCAGTGAGCAGGGATGTTTTCAGCTAGACCAGGTTGCTCAGAGCACCTTCTTCAACTTCTATCACCTCACCTGCACAAAAAAAATTTGCGAAGGCCTTTCAAGTGCTTATTTACAGTATACACATCTACTTTCAAATACTGAAGTTTAAAATTGCATCTTTCAGCTTCAAGTCTGCACAGGAGCTCGTGACAAGTAGATGTGTCTAGATTGCCCTTAAAATATCTTTGGAAGTGTCTGGAAAGAGCCATAGGCTCCAGCCGTGCCTCTGGAAACCTCATTATGGTCCCTGACTCATTCAGGGCAAGCAGGCAAGGCCTCCCTCCTCACGTAGAGGGTGAAGAAAGCTGGATGGGACATGGGTGATGACGTTCCACACACTACACAACCTGTGCCTTGTGAGGATAAATGGTTTCCCCTTCCAGGACAAATCCCATTTTCATTTAAAACCAGAATTGCTGCCATTGAACACCTTGCAAAAAAACCCAAAACCCTGGGTAAAGAGCTTCCTTACTCACTGACAGTGTTGGCATTTTGTGGAAAAGCAATCACACAGGTTGTAAAATATTTTTTGCTGTAGCAGGCCATTTGTAACTGTGAAACCGGGAAGGCTGAGACAGCACACATGCATCCCCAGACACCCTTCGAAAGGATTAAGCATTGCTGCTTGTGCTTCTCTGCGTTTTCTGCTGGGAAAGTGACTCATATGTGAAAGACAACAAAGATGCAATGTGATTCACTCTTGAAGTCTTTATCTCCATAGCTGCTTCATGCTCCTAAGGCCCCAGGTAATACTGGCTATGGTTATCGGTACAGTTACTTTCTCTTTGCAGTCTTTGCTATGTTTGGCTGGTAAAGGCCATTAAAAGGAAAGAACAACATGGCTGCCCAGTATTGCTCAGCTTGTCCGTGCATTAAATGTTTACATTTAATGATACCTTTATTGTATACCATTGAATCATCTCTGATAGCTGGCTTCTTGGACAGAAAATGTACCTTTCCGAAGTCACTTTCTTCCATGGATTTCACTGATTTCCAGTGGATTCCAGTGATTTCGCTGAGCAGTTTGCTTTTGTTTTAATTCTCCCATAGGAATTTATTGTAAGTTCCCAGCACCTTGGAGTCTGCCACATCTAGCAATTGAGAAGACGGCACCATTTCCAGTGTTATTTTTTTTTAGCACTGTTTGCTTCCAGGAATATTTGAAAGTATTAAAGTCACCTGCTCCACTTTTCTGCCAGTTCCCTTCCAAACTCAGACTGCTTCAGTTATTCCATTTTCCCACTTAGGTACTTCATTTCTAACACTGTGTAAAAAAGACATGACACAGGAGTTTTGGCAAGGATTCTCAGGGCTTTTCCTTCTTAGGTCATTTCCAGGACATAATCACATGAGACTAGCAATGATTTTAAAAGATTCACCCCTGCTGCGGGCAAACCTTGGCTTCAGCAAGGGCTGTGCTTCACAGGTGCTTTTGCCCCTCTCTCCTCCCTAACAGGATTTCAGGCCATGGGACAAAGCAGACGGTCCTCAGCGGTTGTAACTGCTCCTACATGACTCCCTCTTCTTCTACTGCCTAGAAGTGAGCAGCAAAAGCAAATGGCAAACACTTTTTTTTCGCAACAGTTGTTCTAGTCTGCAGCTGTGTTTAACTAATTGCTTGGGTAACTGAGATGGATAGAAGAGCTTTTGAAAGCTGTTGAGAAGAGAGCTGTCCACAACCTAATTATACTGTTATAATAATCCCTTGGCATTCTGTGGACTTTTCATCTTCTGACTGAATAATAGTATAGCAAAATATCCAAGGATCCTTTAGAGTTTTGAACAAACAGCAGGGAAGAGTGGTAAAGAAAAATAGGATCCAGTGAGGAACAGCTAAAAGTCTTTCAGCTTGCTCACAGACAAATCGTGAAAGATCAGATTGCAGGAAAATATACAGAGGATTTTCAGAATGTCTCTCCTCCTTCACACTAAATATCTGAGTTTGCTTTTCTGTAGCTGATGTGACTCATTTTAATGAAAATACTTAATACTTATCAGAACCACTTGGGAAAGTTCCTGGTAACGATCACCACTGCCAAGAGGGAAAAACGACCAGAATGTCACGTAACATTTTTGCTCATTTTGGGAAGACAAATGTATACTTGAATACTGAAATACTAATACTACAGAGCCAATGAAAGATTTTTCAAGGTCTTAATAGCATGGGGTTTTTTTTTGCCAGAACAAACTTTTACTGTAGAATACCCCAGGTTACACCTGAGAAATTAGACTGGGGGGCAGAAGGCAACCACGAAGTACCCGATGAACTGGGAAACCTGTGATAACAACAGGACAAGTTGGGTGGTTCTTCCACAGAACGCTGTGAGTCAGGTTTCTTTTTCTTTGTGTGCAGAACTCCTCATTGCAAATTGCTCATGCAGGAGACACAACGCATGAATCACACTGGGACAAGTAAAGAATAAAAATGAAAAAGATCTTCCAACCTGTTGCCCTGGAAGTGTTTTTATTTTAATACCTTTATCTCTGCATAAGCCTCAGTGAGCTTTCAGCACATGCATCAGTCCTCAGTGCAGTTATGGATTTGAAACACACAGTATTCTAAGAGGCATACCTCTCCTGCAAACATATCTAAAAATAAAGAGCTCATATGCAAAGTGAGTAAAATCAGTGCCAGTCAGCGCCTAATGACAGCTGTCAGAGCCACTTCTATGGTCTTATGTTAGCTGAGCTTCCATTTAGCCAACAAAAATGTGATAGGAAATGACACTTAGTTAACATCAAGCTATATCTCAGTTTAAGCACCATGACTTTTAATTTTGATACATACTTAAACACGCTAGCTCAGCACGTTCCCTAGAGCATGACAGGTCTGAATATTAACAGAAGTATTAATTCAAATGTTAAGGCATGATAGTAAAAATAGTAGAAACAACACCTCAGCTGCTGTGCCTCCAAGCATGAAAGTTATTCCAGAGTAACAAAACCAAAACTGACCACTGTATAATACAGTCACACAATGCTGGTTCGAACGGACATCCCCAAAGCTCTTGCATTTTCCGCTTTCACTTGGATAGTCTTGCTAATACCGCGGACCTTTTCACTAGCGACACATATTTTCTGAGCTGGGTATGCAGCAGCTACTGCTTTGACAATGTGCCAGCTGCAGACACTGTAGGCAGACAGTGGAAAAATATCTCACTTTTGTGGAATATGTCTGTGTATGGGCAGGCAGAAAGGAGCTGTTAGTGTAATGCACTGACAGCCACTGCAGACACAGCCTGGAGATTTTACTTGGCTGCTGACTGCAGAGACTTTCCTGCAGTACTTCAGAGTTCTGCATATCTAGGAAAGACAACATTTTTCCAAGCTGAAGTTACACCTGATGTTTTCATCTAGGCCATGCCATTAATAATCTGGCCAACAGGATGTATCCCAACACCCAGCATCAACAGAAAGGTCCTTAAAGCAGCTGTTGCAATGCAACAACTTCAAAATCCAGTTGGCGATTGTCTCATGTCTTGATAAATCCCACTGGGCAGGAGGGTGAACTTGATGGTGAGTATTTCTCTTCCCTCTCTGCCCCTCAGGTTTCTTGCAAAGGTACAAGGCTGCGGGTGTTGGGGGTTTCTCAGCGATCACTATCAACCCCTGCAGCCCTAGAGACGTAGCTCCATCCCACCCGAATCGTGTGTGCTCCCGGTAAGCCCCATGGTGGTCTTTGAAGGTGACACAACTGTCTTCAGAAGTGCCGTAGCAGAGGTATCCCCTCTGCCTGGACAGACACAGGCTTTCAGAGCTGCTTTCCATCTCCTGATCCCTTTTGGATGGTGCAAAATGGGATGGATTATGGGGGGAAACTCTGAATGTGCACCAGGTGATGGCCTGTTTCTTTGATATTCTTTCATGAATTATATTTTCTCAAGCCTGACAGCTCAACCCTCTCAAATGAGGAGACACCTGCAAAATCAGCACCTGGAATTAAATACTTGTCATGAAAACAATGATCCCAGATGGGACTGGGTCTTAGTCCACTACGGGGAAGTGACCAGCTCTGTTTAGCTTGTGTGTCAGGAAGGGAACTTGTGTCCAGCCAAGCTAAATGGTGTTGAAAATTCAACTGTAATGACACAGCCTTAGGCTTTGTGTCATATCCTTTAGACTAGTCTTTCCAGAGTTTTCAGTAGCCTTTATCTTTGCAGTTCCTAGTTAGGATAGGGATGTTTAGCAAACACAGACATGCACATAATGAAAACTTTCCTTATGGTTTCTTGCTAGCATTATTTATTTTTTCAATTAGAGGTTCAATTAGTCCTACTGAACACTTGAGTAATCATTTCCTGTGATCTGAGAACTGACAGGGATAAATGGTGATCTATTGATTTCTACTGTCTACTGAATATGAAACGGAAAGTGTCACCACATCAAGTGCAGAGAATACGATCACAGCACTAATGTCAGCAAAGCATGGCACCCAGCCCCATTTGAGGTCAAGCAATGTGTAACTTCCATTGAAGATTTCCACTGCAAGTTACAGCTGAAGTCAACCATCCTCTGTTTCAGAGACTTTTTACAGCACATGCCATCATACACACTGAAAAGTGGACTCCCCAGTGCCAGTGGGAATAAAGTAAATGAATTCAAAGGATTCCAAGATGATATCTGATAGGCTATCTCAGATGGCATTTGCACTCCGAGAACCTTTCACAGTGCTCTGGACAACAGCAGACTGTTGCAGTAGTGCTGTAATAGATCAGTCACAAAGAATAATCCTCCCTCCCTGCACCCAAAAGACCCAAAGGTGAGGGAACAGCAAGTAAAGATAAAAGCCAAACAAAATGGAGAATTAAAAGAGGAGGGAGAGGTTGGCAGACTGGCATGTTCCTGTGGTCACAAATGCACAGTGTCTGGTGATCCCTTAAAGATGTGGAGTACATGGGATTCATTATATTTTCTGCAGCTTCTTTAGAGCAATTTCCGAGTTCAGTGAAATATCTCAGTGCTGGAGGGATTTCTTCCTGGAAAACAGTGCCAGTCCTTCCATGCCTCTGGCTCACAGTGGTGAATGAACAAGATAGGGTGAATCAGGAGTTAATGCATGGTATCTCTCCTACCTGTCCTTGTGGCTTTGAGATATCTCCTCCAAAGGATGAAACTGTGAAGCGACTGCTGAAATGGGCATCGCAGCAAATATGAAGGCACAAAATGTATTTCCCCTGACAGCTCCACCAAGACTAATCATACACAACGTTTATTAATAAACTGTATATAATACAGTAAGCCTTTGTTAATTTGATATGTAACAGGGGGATTTCAGTTTTTCTATCTCACCAGCATACTTCATGGATCACTTGGCTTTCCACTACTGATTGCATAGCACTCCTGGTGCAGCAATGAGTGCTTACACGGTAAATTGATATTCGGGCAACATTTGTAGTATAATTTAGCTTTCTTTTAGCAAAAATAGCAGATGGAAACCAGGATAGGATTCAGCAGATGTGACCAGTTATCCTACCACAGCTCAGGGGCTGCTATCTGACAGTCCCCATCCTGCATCGCACATCCACCGCGGGGAGGGTCTGCTGTGTGGTGGTCGCAATCACCTATACAATTAGACAATGTTATTTTGATACTCGTGGTGTTATTGAAATTGCTCTGTGCTTGTTGCAGAGGAGATAGATTGTAGAAGGTTAAAACTTGTTGCCACTACAGTGTGACGTTTATATTAAATCTCAGGTAATTGAAACTATTTTCAAGGGCAGTCACCCTATACTTCATATCTTATGTGTAGTAATGATTTAATGTCAAGAGAGTGCAATTTATTCTAATCAAATTTTCTTTGGAAACAAAACAAATTTTTATGGGACTTCATAGATTATACACATTTCAGGACTTGAAACGTAGATTTTTGAGCTGGAACTAAACATTGAAAAATCCTACAATGCTATTAGTACATTTTCTCTTTAATTTTTGCCAGAATAAATCTGCTTTTTGAATGCATGCCTAAGAGCTTTGTCTAATCTATTTTTAAGTGACTCATATGATGGGACTTCTGGCATTTGCCTTTAGAGAATATTCCCAAATGTAATCAACCGATTAATGTATTTTTCCTGCTATGTGAATGAAATTTGCTGCCCTTAAATATTTTCTTTGTACTTCCACTTCAGCTCAAGATTTATATGTATTATGGTATTAAAACTAAAAAAAATCCTAATAATAATTGTTATACGCATAGGTTATTGCAGCAGTTGTGTCCTCCATTCAAAAAAATCTGATCCAAATGGCACCCTTGTGGCACAAAGGTTGGCAATGAGACTGGCATCCTCTCAAACAGAGAGCACTTGAGGGTGAAACGAGGAACAAACGGGAAGTCCACTAACCCAGTGAAATGCATCTGATCAGCTGTGCAAGATCTCTTTATCTTCTAACTCCTTCTTGTTTCCCCTCCCCTGCAAGGTCAGGCACTTGGAGGAGCAATTTATAAACTCACAGCTCATATTCTCGTTGCAGTTCCAGAACTGACACAAAATTAAATCAGTCTTGAGTGCAGTAGGATACAAAAATTACCTTCCCAGTCTACTGAGCCCCTCAAGACTTCCAATAAATCTCCCAGCGGCAGCATTCCAGTGTCGGTCGCCTATCTTCCTTGCCTTACAAAAAGACCTTGAAATGGAAACAGAAGGGTTTTTCTTTGAAGTCATATTTCATAGCACAAGAAGACATGCACAGAAGCAGCTGACTTAAGTGGTTTCCCCCTCTTTTTCCGAGTATTTTCTGAGAAGTTTTAAAGGGGATTTTTTACTTAATCCACAGAACTCTTAATTGCTGGGGCCACACCACGTGTGAAAGCAGGAGCTGATGTCAACAACGGATAAAGGCAAACCTCTTTAAAAATATGCTGGCTAGAAGAAGCATTGTAAGGCTTCATCTAATTGCATTCCTCCCCTGAAAATTCTAGCACTCCTCCCTAAAAAATATTAAACTTAATCAAATATGTTCTCTTCAGCATAGAATTGGCACTGAATGTAGATGAAATATATCCGTGTGTAATTATTAAATTGAACAAGTCATAATTATCCCTAGTAAGATTCCCTGGGCTTCAGTAGACATGTGCTGAAGAGCAACCCTTTTGCTTGCACATCGTGGAGCAGCAGGAATGGGTCCAGAGGTTGGCTCGGGTTGGTCCGGAGCTGGTGTTGCTGGTGCGGGGCCTGGCACGGGCTCCCCATGATGTTACTGTCCTGCGCTCGCCTGGGGAAGAAAAGGCTCAGCATGTTGGCTTATTCCTCTTTCCCAAGAGCTCACAGAGCTGGGACACTGGCAGGGCCACAGGCCTCACCGTCCCTGAATCGGGGGGCTCAGGAGATGTCTCCCATGCTGACCACTGCCTGGGCACGATGCTGGCCCGGTGAGGGAGCGGGTCCCAGTAGGAGCAGAGGTGTCCTTGCCTGGGTGATGGTGGGGACACAGAAACTTCTCAGAGCCTCTGTGAAGGTCACCCTACCATTTTATAAAGGGCTGCTATGGGTTCTTTGGTGTCAGGCTCTCTGTTGCTTGAACCACCTTAAATACTGCATGATGGATATGAGCACCAGCCCTGGCACCTCCCAAACCTTGGTCCCAATGCTGATCCAGGCTTTGGCCAGGGGCCCATGTCTATTTTAGGTACAGAGCCCTCCGAACCTGTCTGTCTGTGTGCAAGTGGGTTCTGAGAGGAACTCCCATATGAGCGACCCGTGCAGACTTCATTTTGTTTCAGGCTGCCTAAAGTGTTATTGGAAAATTTTGTGAGGCAGCTCAAGTGAGTGAAAATGATTTGCTTAGGATGAATGTAACCACCAGTGCATTACTTCACATAATCTAAACAGAGTTTCAGGCACACTTCATCTATCATTCCCTGAAAGAAAGAGGCTGAGTTAATGCTCTCTGACAAATATTATGTTTCTCAGGCAGCCCTGGTGCTGTCTTCCACGTTTCCTGACCCGCTTTGATTAGATATATACAGCATGAGTAAAACACAGGTCGGGTTTTGCTGTTGGAAGCGCAAGATAAGAATACCATAAAGGCTCATCAACACCCCAGCGCTCTCTGTGTGAGACACCGAATGCTTGGGAGATCGGAGATTCCTTCTCAGTGCTGTAAGAGGAGTCACTTGGCTAATAACTATGATTTATAGCAGCGTTTTAATAGCTCCCTGGGCTCTCTGACGAACGCCGGAGAGGGCAGGGTGTCACACCTCGGGACGGTTGCCTGAAGGGCAGGGGCGGAGGGGAGAGCGGGGCAGATGTCCAGCTTGCAGTGAGCATCACTCAGAGATGTGGAGGGAAGCGAGGAAGGCACGAGAGGCAGAGCCACCAATGGGCTCCCGACAGCGGATTTGCTAATGCTGGTACTCTCCTCTGAATCTAACATTAATGTCAGGGCCAGGGCTTGGAGCTGGTAATGAAGAGGGAGAGCTCCATCTCCTCCATGTTGCCTTTGCTACAGAAAGGTGTGTGACTAGTGAGCCTCTCGTCGCCACAGTCTCTGCAGTGGATGATCGAGTGGGTTAAATTTGCCTTAAAAACACCCAAAACCTCAAATGTATTTATTAATTAGCTCTAAGTGGGCCCGTAGCCACATCTCTGGGCATGTGTACAAAAAAGTAATCAGAAGAAAATTGGAACACTTCTTTCCGAACATGAAAACCTCCCACATCCATCAAACTGCGATTCCCCTAAAGTCAGTCCTCGCCGCTCGCTTTCCCAGAAAGGAGCATTACAGAGCAACTTGGAAGTCAGCAAGCAATGTACAAGACACACATCTTCACTACATTGCTAATCCAAAGGCCTCAGAGGTTAACTGAGAGCTGGCAGGAAGAACCAACCAGAATATTCTTTGTCTGGTTTCCCTGATACCATCATGCTAAAACGTTGGCTGGAGGAGCAAAGGCTTAAGAAGACACTCCGGAGAGTTGGGCTTGTGCCCTGTCTTCGGATCTTCACTCATTTGTTGGAGCAGGAGAGCGCAAACTGAGCGACTCCCCCTTCCCCGTGCCGATGGAGGGGTGAGCACAGCCTTGCCCTCCAGAGCTTGGTGCGTACCTTTGGGTTTTCGGCTCCAGGGGTCTGAGGCTCAGCCACCCACGCTGACGGACAGCTCGGGAGCATCCAGACAAGTCTGCAGCTAAAGCTGGGTGGGCAAGATGTCCCTCCCTGTTTTTAAAAAAATATTCCACATGCCAGATCAAGGCAACAAGTTACAAATCTTGGTCCTAAATAAAAAACATGAAGATTTTGGTTTAAAACTTTGTAACAAAAACTGTACTATATTTAATTCTGATATCTAATTCTGATCATTATGATATATTTTCAGTATTTATCGTCTCTCTTTTTTTACAAAACCCTCAAATTCAAAGAATGAAAATCAATTAAACCTAACGGTTAGCCCCTTATGTCTTCAAACAAATAAAATCATAGGATATTTTCACAATGTATGGATTTTTTTGAAATGTGGATTTTCTCGTGAGTGATTTATATTTTGGTGAATCAGTGTTTTCTGATGAAGAAACTCTTTATGTATAAAAATATTTTAAAATAATCCAATGAGCATGTGCTGATGTTTGCTTGCTTGTATCAAGCAGTTAAAAAGCAGCAGCCTCATGAAGATGCCTTGAAGTAACACCTACAAAGCTCTCTCAGCTTCCTGGGTAATGAAAAATGGAAAGCATTTTTTTAAACATTTTTTTTTTTTTTTTTTTTAAGAAAGCAGCTTAAGAATGGTGATTGCTATCTAAAAACACCTTTCAGGCTGCTAAATAGTCACTTGTAATACTTAATCATACAATGTATGTATCCTGACTAAATGAAACTCAGATTTTAATTTTTTGCACTAGGAAGGAAGAGTCTATTCCTGCTGTCTTCTCTAGCAGATACCTAATTTACGTTTCTACTGAATATTGAGATGGGGAGAAGAGCATCCCAAGGTCAATGGTATTGTCTTACGTGGGTTGTAGTAGGGGGGTCTTTTATTGCATTTGGTGAAACTCTTCTATAAAGAGGGAAATATTTTCTTTTTTTTTAATGGGAAAAGGAGAAAAAAGTTAAACAAAAAGACTGTCACTACTAGCAAATGAAAAATAGCCATGATTGTGAGCCACAGCAGAGAGAGAGGTATTCAAGGTGGTTTTAGCTGCCCCTGGAGATTGCCACACCAGAGTGGTGTGGGTGGGGAGAGCTGGGCATGGACAGGTTTTTCCCAGTCAGGCACCACCTCAGCAGCCAAAACCTGTGGTTAGGATAAATTTACACAAGGGCAATTTATTAAGGGTTGGTTTGTACAGTCAGCAAAGACCCTCCGGCGCGTTACGGGCTGCAGCAGCAGGCTGGGAAGAGGGCTGTCAGTCCACCCAGTGCACTCACAGAGAAACTTCATGTCCACTGTCTGCTGGCTGCCCACCCGACTCTGTGACACCCACAGGAAGGATAAATCAGCTTCCCTGGAGCCTGCTGTGACCCTCCAAGGGTGAACACCAATGCCTGAAGCTCCCTGTGAGCACAGCACAGCTCTCTGTTGGGTGTCGCTGCTCTGTCCAGGGACTGGAGACCTTTCAGCAGCCTGGAGCCTTGACCAGGGTCAGAATAGCAGAGAAGAAAATTAAGGCGAATCTTAGTCCACCCTGACAGCTGAATTACTTTAGAAATTATGAAGAAGAGGTTACTGGTTTTTGTCCTTCTGTCTTTGTCCATCGGGAGTTGCTTTCCATCATAACTGACTATGCCTGCATCATCTTCAAGCTGCTGCCCACCTTGAGCCACACGTGGAAGCCAACTTCAAGATCTCTGAAGAAAAAACTAACTTTTACTTTGCTTTCAATGACATGTAGGACTTTCTGTCATGGGTATTATAATGCTGTCACTTCTATGCAATTATTAATTAGCCTAACAGCAAAATATGAGAGAAGGGTGAAGAGTCACTGGGAGGTTGGAGGGCAGCTACAGCATTCCTCCACTCCTGCGGCTGTGAGCTGTGCTACAAATCCTGCCAAGTGCCAACGTGAGACACTGCAGAAAGGGCATCCACAAGGCTCCACGACTCTGAATGCCTCTCAGGAACCATCATATGGCTTTAATTTGGGAAAGACCACACACATCACAACACTTGTACCACCTGCTACATGATTCTTGCCAGTCACTGCTTTGCTTGCTTTGCTGGTTCTGATGTAGAGGGTGATCTTGAAAAAATCTTCTTATTTTGATAACGATACCATAGTAATACATATTCTTCTCCCTAAAAACTTCTCAAGGGTGTTCTGCAGAAAGTGCGCAGGCCACTGAACCAGCAAAAGCCAAACAGCTGGGAAAAGTTCTGTTTCTGCAGCAAGTTAGAAGTTTCTGAGAGGATTAGGGCAGCCACTTGGGCCAACACAGCTTTTGGAGGTTATTTTTATCTTGGAATAAATAACCACAGCACCTGTTGCTTGGTTTTCCCGGGGGCTGCTCTGCTGAGCGCACCCTGCGAGTGGAGCCGGGGAGGTCGGGGCTCCCCTCCGCAGCACCACTTGTGATGCTCAGCCCCGTGTCTTCTACTCGTGCTGGACAAGCTGCTGGCTGCTGCCACACAGGGAGAACTGCGATGCCCAGGGGCCAGCACGGCTGCCCTGGGAGCAGCTTGTGCCATGTCACTGCTGACAAAAAATGAGAGAATCTCCCAGCCACCCCCAGAAGGACCCCAACGAACTGAAATTACGGATAGCAGGGCATTAACATAAGATGGATGCCACTAATGACAACTGCAATGCTACCGCAGCCAGGATGTCTTGTAACTTGCTTCCCTGTGAAAACGATCTTGCTGATAGAAACCAAGAAACAAGTGCTGTGCTAGCACGGAGGTCCTGGCAGTAAAGAGAAACTTGCTGTATTTTGAACAGCACGGGACCATACACTCCACTCATACTTTGAGAGAAGTACAGGTTTGCTCCTCCTTCGTCTAGGAATGTGCTGGGTGGAGGATTGTGTAACGCAGGGCAAAACATGGCTGGCAGTTCTCGTCGGGATGCGTTCGGACATCCCACACACGCTGTGAAGACCGGCATAATTTGCTGGAAGGTTTGCATGAATCTTTCAGGCTTTTCCATGGTTTTATCAGGCTGGGAATGCCATTTCTGAACCAGGGTGCAGCCAGTTGTGTGTGTCTCCAGGCAGGGACCAGGATTGCCACCTGCAGTCAGTGGGGACTTCAAACATTTTCTAAATTCCTAGGTGGTTTGAAGGGTGAACGTGGCAGGAAAGTAGGGAAGACTCACTGCAAAAAACACCCTTAATAGCTAAAAAATGGAGTATGCGAAATAAACTACCCTAAGGCTGTCTCATTCTGCTTGAGTAAAACAGCAGAGCAGCAATATGTCCCAGTCTGGGAAGGTGCAGGTGACCAGCTGGACCTGGAGAGCATGGGAGAGGGCTTGGAGCAGGTTGCCTGGGCTGGGTCAGGGCTCGAGTCCCACGGTAGCCGTGTGGCATTCAGCGTGGCTAAACAAGAATTACCACCCGCAGGGGAGATTCCTGAAGGAATGATCATCTGAGAGAACCTGAGATCTCGTGGAAAACAATAGTGGATTTATCATGGGCAAAGATAACCAGGAGTAGTCACTTCCCCTTTTTATCTGCTGTTCCCTAATGCGGCACCATTTAAATGCATAGATTAGGGGAGACCAGGAGCTGGGATGACACAAAAGCACTGAGGGCGCTGAATCTAAGAATGACCAGCCCTACTTTAATTTTGCTTTAGTCTCAACTGAAGAATTTCACCTTTCACCTATTTAGATACACTATAAAATAAACCAAGTATCCGAGTTCAAGTGATGTTTATTTTTATTTTCTTGAGCCCCTCTTATTTCCCTCTAGCTAGCCATTTTACCTATTTTTAAGGCCTAAGAGGAAAGAAATCCACAGGCCTAGAAATGTGTTATTACTTGATTTCATAATTCAAGAGTAACTTGATTTCATAATTCAAGACTAAGCTCTTTACCAATCATTTGGTCTTTATCTAAAAGCTTTTTTATAAAGCAGGCTTGTAAACACTAAAAAGCAGACTTTTACATCAGAAAATATGCATGCTGGCGCTAGGATTTTATTGTTTATCTCTAGAGTCATTAATACATGTTTTATGAGTTCCTCAGGAATAATTTGTGCATTGTTGTGTTTATTCAGATAAGTAGAGGATGCTTTTATGACTCTGCTGGAAAACAAACAAATCTCCCTGGTGACTCAGAGTCCTTGCTGAGGACTATCTTGAACTCCCCCAGCACCCCTTGTCTTTTCTTTCACCGGTCAAACTTAAGAAGTGTTATAGCATTGAAAACTTTGCTGTCCCAAATCCCAACATCCCAAGTGCTTTCTAAGTTAGCTTCTCTATAGCACCTTTCGCATTGTCTCCCCTCTTTTAAAGTTCTGCTGTAATTGCTCACAGCCTCCAGTTTGGGTCAGATATGCTTTATATTTGCATCTCCTCCTCATCCTCATCTGGCACTTACTACTCCACACTGATGTTTCTTAGCTTCTTTGTCTATGTCTATAGGTTATACAGTTAAGAAAATAGTTATATTAACAGTGCATGTTCATTGGCTTTCTGGAGAAATCCAGCTTGTGCCCCTCAGGGGAAGCCTCAGCTGTGCTCCGGCCAGAACGGGGTGCTGAGAGGTGGCATCCTCTGTGCCACCCTGTGCCTGACCTCTCCCTGGGGTGACATCAGTCACACAACCGATCTCAGGCAGAGAAGGCATCACAGATCCACTTCAGCTGCTGTGAGGAAGGCAGATGGGAAAGTGACAATTTGGTTTGGTATATGGGAGGAATAGAGGCTGGGAACCACCAGGTCACAGGAGGATTCCCAAACTCAGGCCACAGCTCATGCTGTGGCTCAGAGGTAGCAGAGGCGTATTCCGACAGCCACCTTCAATTTCGAAGATCCTTTTAAAGCCTTAAGCAACGCATATTTCCACCTCACTTCCCTGTAACAAGTTTTTGTGGGAAATACTTCCACTGCTCCATCTGTTTTTCCCTGGTCGTAGCAGCCTGATTTTTGGATGGCCCTCAGCCCTTCCACAAGACCCCGCCTGTCTGGCGGGCAGGAGGCTGCAGGTGCAAGCTTCTGATTGTGGTCATCAGTCTCTGTTTTATCTGATGTAATTTTACCATGTATTTTTACACTCCCCAGTACATATTTGCTTATGCTTTAGGATGACAGAGAGCATTTCAAAGCAAAATATCATTTATTTGAGCCAGATGAAGGAATGAAGAGAGCAGTGAAAACCTTTGACTAGTTTTATATGTTAGTGAAGAAATACGAAATAACAGGGTTTTCTATGTGCTCAGAAAGAAAGTCTTACTGTAACAAGCAAGGGAACAAATTGTAATGAAATTAAATCAGTCCAGCTCTATTAATCATGAAAGTTTGTTGGGCTGAAGTTAAAGGCTGAAGCAATGTAGCACTCCCTATCTTTTGCTTTGTGTGTGAAACTCGCTCAGAAAGCAGTGCATGTTTTACAGGAAGATCAGCTACCTATCTTAAGGGAGATGTAGTCAGTACTCAGACCAGATATGAATTTGAAACCCTGATCCTAGGTCTTCTCAAAACCAAGTGAGGTAAGCATGCTCAGAGCATCCTACAAACTTACTAGAGCTGGCTGAGATTCAAGCTCTCCCCTTTTCTTTTGCTGCGTATCAACAGCAACCCAGTTAAATCCGACAAGAGGAGGCATCTCTCCGAGCTGGGCCCTTGGAGTGCCAGACTCCTGCCGGTCCAGGGCAGCTCAGGGGAGAGGTGCCTCCCTGCCCACTGACTCCCTCTACTTGGGGACTGGGGGCACAGTGTCACCGCGTGTATGGATTGCCACCCTCACAAGTACGAAACACCAGCCATTCTTCTACTATATATTAGATGTATAAACTTATGTTGTATACATGATCCATATAGTAAATAAAACAGATATTCTATGTAGTATGAATATATGTGGGTAAAAATAAAGACTTTGATTTCAAATGTGTGGTATATTATTACAGCCAGATGGTCAGACAGAAATGCCTGCTTACAGTAACCTACATTTTTGTTTGGTTCGAAGAAGTTGCCTCTGTTTCCTCCAGACAGCGAGCTAGCCTGCTTTCTGTCCGAACGAAACAGAGAGACAGCTTAGAATCTGGATGCTTGCACGGTTTCAGACCAAGGATCCAACCCTTCGGCAGCTCTGTCAAGCCAAGGTGTTGCCTCCATTGAATAGAGCAGTATCACTCTGAGGACAAATTTACTTTTAGGTATCCATTTAGTCCAAGAGCATTTTAATAACACTGGTGTCCTTTGGGCAAGGCCAGATAAAACCACCTCCTGGCCAGACACCAGATGAAACAACTATCACAGCCCTTAACTTGACAACAAAAGAAAATGAGGCCTCAGAATACATAAACCACCCTTACAGACTGTCAAGGACACACGCAAACCTCAGCACATTTCTCTTTCTACACTATAAATTAAAGTTCATATCAACAATTAGCAACTGCATTACAAGTTCCTGCGCTGGAGAGTGAGGGATGCAGTTCATTACTGCTCTACTTTTGGTGGAGGTTGACCACAACGGTAACCAAAACAGCTTTGGGCCAATAGCCAATGTAAAAGGCAATGACTTTTATTCTTAACTTGTTAGGATGAAGGAACAGCATTCTCACATTTTATCTTTCTCTTCTCTAAGTGATTCACTTCCCATATTTGCTTTAGTAAATGTGAGAAGTGAGTCTGTGCTGAAGGATAACAATGACGGTTTTGACCAGAACAAATACTTCTTCTTTGGTTCCTCTTCATCACACACCCAGCAAGATCTTGTTGAACATGCAAACACAGAATTTATCTTCTAGTTATTTATTTTTACAGAAGGAATTGTGTATGTAGAATTTACATATAACACCCTGGATGCTGTGCTTCAGCAGTGGCATAGAGCAGAGGAGATGCTGACACTACCCAGAAGCAAAGCTATTTCCCTCCTGCTCCTGTTACTACAGTGGAGTGGTTGTATTAAAGATCTGAAATACTATATTCCTGTCATCAGCACGGATATGTGAGAGCAAGATCCCATTGGAACTGGGGCTTGAGATGATGAGAATTCTCCACTTCCCAGCTTTTACGTAAAATATAATTTATATATATAAAACCATTACCTACAGATACCTTGCCCTCAGGACAACAAAATAAAGGTGGCAGTGCCTTTGCTGAGTACTCTGCCCAAGCTGAGAACATGAACCCAACTCTGTCTTTTCCCTCTATCCCTCACCTGGAGAATCCCTTCTCCTTTTTAGGGTGAAGCCACCATACTTAATTCTTCACGTGCAGATGTGTACACAACCTTCAAGATGAAATGAGGCAGACCATATGCTTTGAAATACACATGCTCCTTTCCTCACGACATAGTACAGTGCCAGTGGTAACTTTTAACCATGATTACTTTCACCCATTCAATGCAACTATAATTACGCCACAGACTAGGAAAATCGTAGAATGACAGACTGGTGAGGGTTGGAAGGGACCTTAAAGGTCATCTGGTTCCAACCCCCCTGACATGAGCAGGGACATCTTCCACCAGACCAGGGTGCTCAAAGCCCCATTCAACCTGGCCTTGAACACTTCCAGGGAGGGAGCATCCTCAGCTTCCTTGGACTACCTGTTCCAGTGTTTCACCACCCTCATGGTGAAGAATTTCTTCCCAATATCTAATCTAAATCTGCCCTCTTTTAGTTTAGAGCCATCCCCCCTTGTCCTATCACTACACACCCTTGTGAAAAGTCCCTCTCCATCCTTCCTGTAGGCCCCCTTCAGGTACTGGAAGGCTGCTATAAGGTCACCCTGGAGCCTTCTCTTCTTCAGGAATCCACAGGAAGCAAGGCAGCTCGAGTGATGAGAAATTGCTCCCAAGTCCATTCTGGGTATCTATCACAGCATTGCTTCCATGCTGCCTTGCTGAATCATTCCCATGGACGCTGCCAGCTCCAGGGATTACCCTCAGGCCTGAGCTGAGAAACATGCTTTCTGGTTTCAAAAGTTTAAATGGTCATAAGTCTCCCTGTCCTTAATCTCAGATGGCTGAATGCAGCTGAATTTGACATTCCTGTGAGCACCACCGTTGTACTCAGACTGCGCCAGTGGTGTTTTGGGGCTTTCGGTCCCTTTTTAGCGTGATCACACTAAGGTCAACGTTACTCCCAGTTTCTTCATTTTTCTTGAAGTTACTGGCCTGTTTGAACTTTCTGTTTTTCTCAATCCCCAGTTTCCTGTTGCTGATTGATTTTAGACTCCAGTCACCTCTCTGGATAAATAAATATTAAGAACATTATTCCTCCTTTCTGAAACAAGCAGCTTCAATACTTGCTCTGCTTTCTAAGCTGTGATTCCCAGTCATGAAATGACATAAAATGCATTGCTTCTCATCGGTTGCATGACTTCCCATCTTGACTTCTAAACCTTTGCTGAGATTTCTCCCTCCCTAAGCTACCTGTTCAAGTGCCTGAAGCACCTTCTCTTGTCATTATTGTGACATTGTCTTCGCTGCATTTCTATAAGGATGCCAAGACCTTTACCCAACAGGTTCAGTCATGTGTGAGTGGCCTGTGCACAGACCAGCCTTAGAACTAGAAATATGGTTCAGAGATGTTCAGGCTTGCATGGAGCTCTCTTATGCTTCACATGCAAGTGCCAATTTACACCTTGGTACCACCTGGTATCTTTGTACTGCTCAGAAGATGCTGCCTTTGAATAGTACTTTTATTTTTGGAATCAAAGATTTTCTCATACCCCGTGCTATTCTTTATAGCTGCTCAATCATTTAAAAAAGAAAGCTCAAAAACTCTCCTGCTGTCTGTAACTCCAGGGCGAGGTTTGCTACAGTCCTGTACTTTCTCCATTCATTACTGATAATGTGGGTCTAATTCCTGCTCACAGTGAGACCCCTTCTGTCAGATAAGCAGTAAAAAAGTATCTTACAAGCGATGTGTACTATGCGTGCTATGCAGCTAGACTGACAGGGTGGGGTAGAAGGGCACTAACCTGCAGCAAAATCTGGCTCTGGTTTCTTCCCTTGGGTCCTACGGTATGGGTTAAGGATGTTCTCTCACCTCCTTTTCTTCCTCTCACTACACGTTCTGCTTATGGGCACTTAATCTCACAAAACAAACCCCTAAACTCAACCACTTTGCTCATACAGATTTCTATTCTTCCTTAACATGTGTAGCTCCCAAGGCTTTTAAATCCTTACTGGCTGATTTCAGCAGGAGGGCTCTCCTCTACCCATCCTCCATAATCCAGTATTTCACATAGTATGTACTGTCTGGGGATCTGAAGGGGCGACATTTTGGTGTCAAATGTTTGACAAAGCCACATCTTCAATATGTTTCAGGTAAGACTATGGTATTATACAACAGAGTAAGGGGAATGCAAGGCTGACTAGTCCTCTGGAGACAAAAGGAGAGTCAAAAAATGTTGGAGGATTACTTACAGAGTGGTTATGTCTTTGTTCCAGCAGCATATGAAGGAAACGAATATACACACTACAAAGCCTGAAGCAGGTTATTTTCTGTCGTCTGGGTTTTCCTGCCCTAAAATAGTCTCACTCTAGTCCACTTCAAGTCTGGGCACTTTAGGTTTTCTCATAAGGAAGCATTTTATCGCTCCTGTTGATTTTAATTCACTTAGCTAAAGTATTTTGCTCGTCTGTCCTTCTCAGTGAGAGTCCAATGCATTCGCTAGAAAGCCAGGCCTCTGGGCCTTTGGTTTCGGCAAAGGATTGCCAACTTGTTTCAGGCTGCCAAATTACACAGTGACAGCAAGCATTTCTCGTCCGAAACTGTGACCTTCCTGCGTGTCACACAGGTGAGGCACAAATCAGCCCTTCCGGCAAGAACTCTTGGGGACGCCCTGGTTTCGGTGGAAGGAGATGGTGCCGTTGCCTGACACATGCTGCCGTTCACTTTGAGGAGAAAACGTTGCCAGAGCTGATGAGCAGCAGGAGATGAGCTGGAAAATTTACCCTCGCCATCAGAAATACTTGATATACAATCCCCAGAGCACAAACGATGCTCACGTGCGCCTACAGAGCTGCCTGTACTCTGAATGAGGAGCTGGTGGCATTTCCACAGATTAAAGGGAAGTGGGTGATGAAGACTCGATACAGATACACCCATCACAGTTTGCAAATGCTGTGTTCACAGCCAAAGAATCAATTTCGGTTGAATTTATTCACGTTGATTCCTACATGTGGCTCTAAAAATTCACAAGATGACACTTTGAGGTAACATATATGGACATGTCTAGCAGGATAGCTTCCAGAGGCTGCTGAAATGGCCCAGTACCTTACCTCAGCCCACACAATCCTTTCCAAACAAAACTGGCATTTGTATTCCAATTTATACTACACTTCTTAAGTTTCTTAAACTCTATACTTCTCAGACTCTGTTAGATATTTCTATCACACGGCAATTAAATAATCATAGTCTGATGATTTCCATAGAAAGTTAAATAACTAATTCAATGCTGTAATATTAGCTAATTACAAAATACCTTCTATCTGTCTTTCCATATAAAAGCTGTTGATCAAAATTGGTTTTTGTTTGCATATTAATCGGCGTACAGGTGGTTTAACTGTTTTCTGTCGACCGCCACTTCTATACCTGCTGAGAACTGCTCCTTCATGAAGCTTAAAAGCCAGGCTTTAATTCTGCAGCTTTACCTTAAACTGCAGGAAACACCTTTTTTAAACTTCTGTGTTTTCTGCCAGGAATTGGACAGTTTTGGCTCTGCGTAGGACCAAGAGAGTCATGCTCTGCAGGCGCTCTCCATATCTCAGCCACCATAAACTTTTCTACCACCCTTGGTTTGTACAGTCCTGCTGTCACTGCAAGGGAAATGAGTGTTTCTCTGCCAGTCTATCCCGACGGCCGTGGCAGCCCGAGAGCGCATACCAAACCCAGCAGCAGCTACCCAAAACAACGTATCACAGACCCTCACACCCATTCAACTACCGATTTGTGTGCAAACTGCCCAGTAGACAAAGTATGTTTGGTAATTTTTCCTTAAATCCAGAGACCTGAAAATATTACAGATTAACTTTAATCATGGCTTTTACATTATAAAACTGTGAATAATTTAGTTCATTATATGGATGCATTTACCTTTATAAAGGGTGTTATGACACACTGTGGAGTTTGTCAGAAGCGCTTCCGTTATCAAAATCACTTCTGTATGCCATGACGTGCGTTGGCTTCCTCATAATGTGCCAGCACTGGTTTCAGATCCACACTGGATGGTCCAAGCTGTCCAGTTGCTCTGACTTGTGGAAGAGCTGTTGTTAAGAACTTTAACAGGTCGTGAACCTGCTATGGCTAAGTCACAGAAAATAAAATAAAACCAAGCCACTTTGTGATCTGGGAATTTCTTAACACCCACCACCAAACGGCCCTCCATGCAGGCAAACTACGCAATGGCGTTAGGGTCAGCTCTGGATGTGTATGTGCGAAGGGTGGATTTGGTTATCCATGTTTTCCACCACAATGACAGCCGCTAAATGAGTGAAAGAAGATAAGTGTGAGTGGAAAAAAAAGAAAAACATTTCCTAAATGGTGAGTTAAAAGCTCAGAAAATATTAAATCCCTGTCCTGCAAGGCTGCTGTGTATAAATGTCTCCAAGTGCTGTTTAAAGAGGCTTGAAAGGCTCAAAGTTGAAATCTATAAATGCTGACTACTTTGCTTTTGCTTTAACCGTACCGTTGTTCCGCTTCACTTAAAACTACGCTTTTCGGCCTGATTTATTTATTCAAAAATGTTATCGCTCACTGCCATCTAGTGTTAATGGCACAGATTGTCAGGAATTTAAAATTCTTTTTCTGGATTTAAGAACTGAAAAAAAGCCTACATTTTTCAAGCTTGGCCCAGTGCTGAGAGCCTGGCCACTCCTGCTTCCACGGACAGAGGGAGCTGCAGACGCACAGCAGCTCAGAATACCCAAGCAGCTTGCTCACAGGAGTAGATCTGAGTTGAGAGGCCACCGTGCAACTTCAGTGACGGTGGTTACCTCCGCTTCTACGTTCTCAATTCCGACTCTGCTTCCCGGTTCGCTCCCTGTTCCACTGTGTCACCCCGGACTCGGTCCCGAAGCAGAATGGCCCTCAGCTGCTCCTCCCGCAGCCTCCTCACCCTCCGCTTCTCGAGTGAACGCTGGAGACACTGTTACGCTCCACCATCTGCGCACCCCGCTCCCTTTCACCGGGGTCTGCGAGCGTGACGGCACACACCAGACCCCAGCAGCACAGCTGGAAGGCAATCCGGAAGCAGGCTTCAGGAGGGAGAACACCCCGGAGCACACCTGCCGACCCAGGCACACAGCAGCGCCTACGTCCATGCCCCTAATTTGCTGTTTGGAGTAGCCAAGTGCTTGTTTTCTGCCTCAAACTATTACTTAACTGAACTGCTGCAGCCACACTTTAATGCAAAATGCCTATCCAGATTCTGGGAAGCAAACCCAGAATGGAACTTTGGTTTTATCAGCAAACATCTTCAGTTACAAGTGGCATGGATTTGCACCACCGTATTCAAAGGTATCAACGAATCTTGCTAGTGAAGAGAAACAAACTCCAACTGCTTCCCGAATCTCTACAGATGCCATCCACCGTTTGGTATTAAGCAACTGTTCACCTCAGTAAGTGTAGCAGAATAGTCAAAAACAGTGTTAACCATCTCCTTTCTCTGTTGTACCAGGCGAGGATTTAAAGTCTCAAAGCCGGCATACAGCAGTCAGGCGAGAAGGCATTTTCCCTGCTGAGCAGCATGTCACATGTGGCAATTTTAAGACACAAGTCTCACTAACGCACAGTGCATCTTCCTGCGTTTTCTGAAGACTGGACGAGTTCTGTACCATGCAAACTACCGTCTAGTGTCTACCTTTTAAATAAACAGGAATCGTAACTATCCTTTACACAAAGAATTAATGTATATTAAGTTCTCAAATAAAATGTCTGAATTCAGAAGCCGACCACAAAGCATTACAGTCACATACAGTCATAATTAGTTTATTAGCACTGTTTTTGAAACAAACATACTTGGCTACTTAAACACAGTTTAAATCATGTTTATTTCCACATTTGATATATTACTGTATATTACATAATGCACTGAATATCCAGTCAGTAAATAATAAAACCAAAGTGCAGATTAAAGTATCAAGGTCAGTTTTTAGGTTATCAGGAAGGCCCAAATCACATTAGCAGTATAAGGACAGTAAGTTGTAAACAACTAATACTTAACACGTCATTCTGTTGTGTTATATGCATGCTAGTACAAATGATCCCTCTGAGAATTGCGTATAGTTATCCATAAAAGTAAACAGTCCTTCCCCTACATTACATTTTCTTAATCTTTTTATTTCTTACCTTTCAGGCCTGATCCTGCAGTCCTTACTCAGCAAAACTTCCAAAGCAATCTGTCAGATTAGTTTCCCACTTTTTTCTTTAAGCTACACAAAGCCCATCGGCTCTCTCAAAACGTCTGAATACTAAATGATTAGAGTTTTAAATTCTAAAAATTTGGAAATTCTAAAAATATTTGTAACAGAAAATAATGTAGTTAAGTACAGACCTAAAAGGATTAGGCCCAAATCCAGGAACAGATCTAGACAGAAGCCTTGGGAATTGTCAGGACAACAAGGCTGGCATCTGGCGAGTCAGGCACTTTCTTGATCAGCCAGCCACTTCTAGGATCACAGTTTTGGATGTAGACACCTTCAGTCTCCTTAAATACTGTTTTGAGAACCTGCATCCTTTTTTTGGATCTGGCCTTTTTTTATACTTGAATACATTAACCTCATGCACAGACACTAAGAGAAGTGATCCTAAAGAAAAATAAAATGATAATACGATGTGAGATCTTAGCCATGTCTAGAAGAAGGTATTGTTCTTTTCTGTGCTTGAGTTAGGCACATTTGTTTTAACAGCTTTTAACACTGTATCCCATTTACTATTCTTGCGCTCTAACTGCCTTTTCCTAAACTTGTGCTGAAATAAATCATTGCTGTCTTCATCCTCAGCCTCTGACACTATCTCCATTTTTTGTATAATCAATTTAATGAGGTCATGTTGCTTTTCCAACAGTGTTGATATATCTTTGAGCCTAAAAAAATAAAAAGAAAAAAATATCCATACAACAGGCTTTGTAATTTTGTTTCAAAGGACATTTTAGTTATTAAAATTACAGACGCAAAAGACCTGACAGTTGTCAACTTCACCCTCCTGCTAACAAAGAGTTTTATCACGAGTACATTTAATCTTTCAAGCTGTGGTACTTTTCCTAGTTTCAGGAAACAGGATTAAAGAACAGATTCCTGGTTCTTGTGAAAAGTAACTTACTATACACTTAAGGTAAGAGCAACTTCACTCTCAAAACAAAATTCTGAATAGTTCCACCAAAAGATTTTCGTTGACTGAAGTAGTCTGGCAAGAAAAAGGGGCCAGATTTGCAATGGCAATTAAGAATCCAGAAACATTTAGTGAACTTTGTAACTATTTTAACAGCATAGGAGAGATACTGATGAGGCACTTACGGATCTCTTTTAGTGCTTTTCATACAAAGAAAGAGTTAACATCAGTTAGCATCATGTATACAGAACACAATATCTATTATCTTTTAAGAAAAAATGAAAAAAATGGGAAATGTGTCTAGAAACTGTCTTCATAAAACTACCAAACAGGCTTTTTGAAAATTTACTTTTCAGGATGTCTAGACTCACAAAATTACAGCATGAAATATCCATAGTGACTGAAAAGATTCTCTGTGAAGAACAGTTTGTGCCTTCTTTAGATGTAGTTGCCTTTTTTTTTTTCTCCCAAAAAAGCAAGTACGTTTCAAAATATGTGAAAACCACAAGAATTAAAATAATGCAGCAACTAGCTAACATGAACACCAAGCAAAAAAATTCCACCCCAAATCAAAAAACAAAACTGTATACGCTCAGCACTGATTGCCACTAGATTCAGCAGGAACTGAACTCTGTCTTGAACTCTGACACTAAAAACGTACTGGCAACATAGTAAACCAAAGTTTCCAGCCAATATTTTCAGAGCAGTGAATATAACTTTCCACAGTGAAATTGTCATACATTATTCTATTCCAAATAACTATAATACAGTAGTTTTCTTCCCTCTTTGCAGGGAAAAAAAAAAAGGATGATGTTTTATGCTTGCTCCTAATAAACTGATATAGTATGGATTTGAAGAAAGACTTGTTAAATTCTATGGTTTGCCTACATCTGTAGGGTGTATTCTCATCCCTTCAATTCTTGCTGAGTCCTTCATGTGAAAAAATATTTAATCAGAATCTGTGCAGGGAGAAAAAATTCAGTAGATTAAAAAAAAAAAGGAGAAAGAAAAAAAAAGAAAAAAGAGCAGGGGAGAGTGAGACAAAATGAGAAAGAATAGATTTTCCTAGCTGTACATTCAGGAAGGGCTTTTCTGAAACCATTCTTGCTGATATATTGGTAAGATGAGTAAGAAAATTCAGTACAGAGAATTTCTTCCAAGGCTTTGGGAAACAGATGATTTGTTCAAAAGAGAACCAGGACACCAGTCCGTTTTTGGAGAAACAATCTGAAGCAGATTTACCATCTCATCAGTGGAAAGTCAGTTACAGATTGTGTATATTTGCAAACCAATTGGAATTACATCAATTGTAAGTTTAAAATAACCATTGAAAACCTTCATACACAAACTCCTAATTCTGAAACAAAAATGCATTTTCCCCATTACTTCAGTTTACTTTAATGAGCAAACAAGTCCTCTTTCTCTGCCATCGGATAAAAATATTTCTCTATCACACAAGCATTTTGAAGGTAAATATATTACAGAATTTAAAACACTAAGTTACGATAGTGAGGGAGCTTACTTAAGGACACTAGAGACATCGAATTTTACTTTTTTGGTACAGTCTGGAGCTTCAGAACACTTTTTAAAATAGGAGTATATTTGTAGCATTGGTTCTAATTATTTTTACACCAGTAAAATAACATAATGAATACCTGTATTTCTGCTTCAGAACTTCCAGTTCTAATGTTGTATCAGTGCTCTGCGCATCTGTGGTAGAGTCCTCACACCCAAAGCAATACTGGAAAACGCTCTAAAGAAAACATGGAACCAAACCGAAATCAGATATTATAGTCTGACAACAGATTAAAAATCCCAAATAAGTGAACGATAACAGTCTCCACAAAGTTTTAAAGTTGAAAAGAGTTTCTGCTATGAAGTTATTTTTTGTATATCAAACATTTAGTTTGCAAAATTTGTTTAATCCGAAAATTCAGTCTACAAACATCAGCTGAAATGAAAAGTAAACAAATAAAAGAAGAGATGCCAAAAGGGAGTAATTGTGTTTCTTGTCTGAATAAATTCTGCAGCATGTCTCGCTTCATAAAGTCACAGATCACCGAGAATTCGTACACAAATTGTATCTGAATAAGTTAGGCTGCACTCGAACTGATATATCATTTTCACTAAAGACAGTCAAGATCTAATCACGATTCCTCTGATGTCAGTTAATGATTGATTCCTATTAAAGCAATATTCCTTGCAACGTGTGCACGAAGTTAAGTCGATCATATCACATTTTTGTAAGAATTCTTTAGCCTAAAATTCACGATCTTACCATAAATCCACAGTATCTCGGCCTGTTGGGATATACAGTGATGGATTCCTGGTCCACCCGACTTAAGAACCAAAATGGTAGCTTCTTCTCTAAGTTGGTGTGAAGATTAACCTAAACAGAGTTTTGCGTTTAGAATAAGATATATTCTTTAAAGATAAAGACACATTATCATGTGAAAATAGCCATCGTGTCATTATATTGTAATCACTGTTGCTAGATGTCAAGTCTCAGAGGGTATCTATGCTGCAAACAATGGTATAATATTTGAACAGTCCAGCCCAGACACTAAAACAACTAGTCATAGCAGTATTGGCTAGCTTAGCAGAATTAATTATTCCACATAGACATGTACTCTTACAACTAAAATGGTTCCAAAATTGAGTTAGCTCTTGTGTAATGGCTTGAATAGCTCCTGTGGGTTGCAGTATAGAATTACAGGGCAGAAATGTTCAAAAGACAGAATACCTGTCATAGCCACAGGTTTTAAGACAAAGTAGTAACGGGAAAGTGAGTGATCTTTCTCTCATTAGTTGTGCTGTCAAGTCAGTATACATTCAGATGCCAGTGGAACACCAGTGAGAAAATAATTTTTCCCTTGGGCAGAAACCAGTATGTTATACATGAGTGCCCTTTCAGGTGATGCTACCTTTCCAGACATTCCCAAATTGCTACAGAAGTACCGAGCATATGTATCTAAACGAACAGGATGTACAGTATAAGCCTATTGCAGACAACCATAATCCTGTCAAACATACAGAAGGTTACACACTTCATCAAGATTTCGTTAATTCCGTCTAAAGTCGCAAGACATCACCCTTCCTGAGCATTCTGTCGGCAAAGAAATATCTGAACAGGTGAAAAGCATTAACTGCTACAAGAACTGCCCTCCTACCTCTGCTTTAGTCATTTCTATCTCTAGCAAAAGAAATGGCTCTTGGGAGGAAAAAGACAATTCTTCAAATACACTTGAACTAAGCCAGTACAGCACACAATTTAAAGTTATGTGACTGCTAAAAGTTATTTCTGAGCTGTTCTTGTTCTTGCGTATTCTGTCTATGCACACCTTTCTTTTTTGTGCTCCGCCACTAGGTAGGCTCTGAAACTTTTTAGAAAAAGCAGTCAGCAGAGAACACAGGCAAAGCCAGTCATGGCATTAATTTTATGAATGGTCAGTTCTTCTCACAATACAGACTTTAAACAGACCTTCAACGAAGCACGTGGACAGGTGGTTTCTAAGAACGTTAGCAAGACGTAATCTTTATTTGACAGGTGTATACTTTGTGTACTTCCACTTGTGAAAGTCAAGCTTGAAATACTGCTTGTAATGAAAAGAAGCTTTTGAAAACTGTATGCCAAATTTATAATTTCTTAAAATGAAAATGGTATTGGTGGTATTGCCATAGTCCCAGTATGTAAGCCTTAAGGAGTACAATTGCAAAAGCTACTTTGAAAATATCTAAGATACCTATAGTTTTCAAAAGCATATAGGTTACTAAACTCTTCTGATATCAACAGAAATTCTGTTAGGTGACTTTATACATCTTCAGGTATCTAAAAACATTTAGAAATATGACCCCAAGTTCCTTAGTTACACCTGCTATTGCATAGTATCTCCTCAGTATACAGACCAGCGAGCCTTCAGTATACTGCAATAAATTTGGTGTCCTTTTGATTTCTGTATACCTTAACCTTCTTTCCCCTGCATCAGTTCTCTCCTTAAAAGGCAACTCTTCAATTTCAAACATTGCATGTACTAATTTTGAGATTCTGTTGCTGGAATAACTCAGAATTCATTGAACTGACTGTTAAAAAGTTCCTTGAAAATGCATTTGCTTATACATTTCCTTGACAATGACCCACATGAATGAAAATGAGAATCAGAACAGGATGTCCATATTCACCAATTTGCTTTACAGAGATGCTAAAGATATTAGGTAGGGATGTCGATGATAAATCAGCTAATTATCTAAATTATCTTCTAACAAAGATAACTACTTCCTATAGTTAGCACTACTTACCTGCATTGCAATCCTTTTGAGTGCAGCGTATTTTTGTACTTCAGCTATGTCCCCAACAGCCAAACCAATCTAAAAATACCAAGAAAGATTTCATTATCTATTTTTTCACAGTCGGTAATTTCAATTGTATTTCTTATTCACATTTAAACCCAAAATAACTCTAAAGTTAAATTTATTTTGTTTCACTTGAATTTGGAAACATACCCCTTTAGTGCGCATTGGGAAAATCCATATCAAGAAATGTAGTAAGCTTTTTTAATGTCACCTAACTGTCTACCGGTAAGGCACTAAAGAGCTACTTCAAAGATTTGTCAAGAACAAAGTCCCCTCTTTTTGATTCTTCATTACAGCTAATATGTTAAAAAACTTGTTGATCTCTTCATTGAATAGAATCATGGCAGTAATAAATAACTCTAAAAACCTGAATTGTTTGATATTTATTGCTCAGCTCGTATAAAAACCTGATTCCCTGTCATAGTTTAATGTGGCACCTGGCAACTAAATACTAGACAGCTGGTTGCTCACCCTTCTCCTTCCCCCACCAGCAGGATGGGGAGGAGAAATGGACAAAAGGTAAAACTCAAAGGTTGACATACAGACAGTTTAATTAGACAACAAAGTAAATACTACTACTACTACTGTTAATAATAATAATAATGACTATGCAAAACAAACTATACAAAATATAATTTCCTCACCACCTGACAACTGATTCGCAGCCAGTCCCCGAGCAGTGATTGTGGAGCCCACGAGTTTCCCGGAGCTCACAAATTTTGCAGTTTCACCAAAACTCACAAATTTCGCATAAGTCCCGAAGCAGACCAAACTCCCAGAAAAGTTCAAACTCCCAGACCAGAGAGGGTTCAAAGACACAGAAATGAGAGAAGAAAGATTCCTGCCCCCTGGCGAACCCCCATTCATACATGGAGCATGACATTTATGGTATGGAATATTTCCACTGGCCAGCTTGGCTCTCTGTCTGGTTCTGCTCCCTCCCAGCTCCTGCACACCTGCTCGTTAGCTGAATATGGGAGACTGGAAAAAAGTCCTTGATTTCTTAGCAACAACTAAAAACACCAGTGTTATCAACATTCTTCTTGTACTAAATCCAAAACACAGCAGCTACTGAGAGGAAAATTGACTCCATCCCAGCTGAAACCAGGACATTGCCAAAAAAAATTGATGTTCAATGGAACATGGTTGATGGTGTATTACATATTTTCCCCCTTTCTCACTATTACCAGATTTTCTGATTCATTTTTTCAGGTCAGGCTCATTAGTTTTAACACTACCGCTGACTGCTGTTTTGTGTGCAATGAAGATCTGGGTTTTGGCATTTAAAAAAAATTCTGCCAGCGCTAGGCTATGATACCGCAAGGGGTTGAACAATTAAGACTATGTTTACTCTAGGAGGCATGCATTTATCAAAATACTTCTTAAAGTCATTGTTCCCAATTTTCTTTATCAAGACATAACAGTACATTGCAGCTCCAGTTCAAATACCGTCACAGATACTACCTAAAGATAGACCAGATAACCCTGCAAGAGTTAACTCTTGAAAAATACTCATGACAGTAACCTGGAGAGAAACAAGTCCAGGGAAAGGCAGCTTTTTAATATGTTACTGAAAATATCCATTTGTTAAACAATGAACAAATGTCATGAATCAGCACTAAAGAAATTCTATTTGCTAAAACTGCGTATAAACCTCTGTTTACCTGCTTTGTGTTTTAATAAGTAGTGTACTTACTAGCAAGTTCATAAGAAGGATTGGAATAAGCAAGGTAAATATAATGAGAACTGTGTAACTCAGGAATGGATAAGGCAATTCACTGCTTAGTAACGGATCAAGAAATGCATCATGGTAATTAATGTCTCCCAACATCATTGCAAACGTCTTCATTACAGAAAGCAGAGGTGTGCTATAGGTTTGCTGCAAAAAGAAGAAATACTAAAATCAAGAAAAAAACCTGATGAAATTTGTAAATAACCTCTTGAGATTCTTTAGTCAAAAATTATACTTCTAATGATAAAAAGTTAACTGTGACATTCAACTAACCTGTGAACCCAAAAGGACAAAGAAACTCAGTCCAAAGGCCAGTATCAGGAAAAAGAAAACTACAGCAATCCGAATCAAAGTCCTCAAAATTTCCCAGAACATCACAACATAGATGCCATAATTTTCAAATCTAGGCAAGAAGTAAACAGAAAAGATATGCAAAATTAAATACTGAAGTTAGAGTCCCTTACAGTTATTTATGTAAGGCAATAAATAATCCTGATTTTTGTGTGTGAAAAGAGACATTTCGCCTCTCTGAGACATTCTGAGATGGTATGAACATGTATTTTCACATCCAAAAAGAATGCAAGTGGTCTCCTTTACAGCAAGCCTAAACTACATAATTTTATATTTTAATGCATTAAAGCAGTACTTCTTCAAGATATTATTTTTCATGGACAACTTTTACTCTCTCCATAGCCACAAACATACAATATTGTACAACTGTTGCATTTGGAATAATAGCATTAGGAAATAATCAAAATTTTTGCTGCATTTTGAAGCAAATTAGCAACCAGAACAAAGGACAACTGGCACCATGATCCATCTAGCAGACACACGCCTGATTTAAAAAGACTTCACTTTTTATGACACTACAAAGTATGGAAAACAAGCAAACAAAAAGAAACACGTTGCTCAGGAAGGTAAGGGGAGTAGCACAATTTTATGACATTTGTGTTTCCAACAACAGTCTGTCATCTGACAAGTCTCTCCCATTCTTTGACTTGCACAAAAACTAGATCTCAGAACATGAGTTGTCACAAAGCAGATAAAGCTACTTTTTCCCCCAACCCGAAGTTGGGAATTTATGTCCTCTGCAAGCTCCAGGGTCCAGACATCTGGTTGACAGTAGCAACTGAGAAAATCTCTCCACAGTATTTTCCCCCTGAAATATTATGTGCAAGGCTGAAAAGATCAAACTGGAAGTAAAGAAACCTGCTCTTCTCGTCTTTATTAGGCATTTATCAGGCAAAACTCCATTGGAGTCAAAGGAGCTCTAAAGGCTGCTTTGAGAAGAGATGGCCTAAATGAGTTAGAAAATGATGTGTAGAGTTCTACTGCTGTACAAATGAAAAACATTCAGGCCAGGGAAGCATTTTATCTAGCAGAAAGAAGGTTAGGCATTCATGAATTTACTTTTTACTGTTTAGGTTCAACTCGCATTTTGCGCACAGCACACAGCAGAGAGGACACGTCCAGTCATCTACAATCAGACACACACAGGACAAGGTTTGCCAGCACAGGCAGTACCATAAAGATTCTCTCTCTTTATGACATTAACTCTGTTTACAAACCTTGTCCTTCAACATCCCAACTACAGTAAAATGATCCTGACATTAATCAGCAAATGCTGTGTTTGTCTGCCTGCCAGACCTCATGGGGGTGATCAGTGCACACATACGGTAAGAATCAGAAGAATATATATGCAGTGTTATCACATACTGTCGTCCTTATTTTCTGAACAGCTCTAAATCATTGCTTTTTTACTGATCAGCCACACTTCATATTTGTGCAAGGCAGTCCTGCTCAGGCACAAGCATGTTTAATTTATTAGTCTTAAGCACTACACCCACACTATTTTTCTCTCCACCCAACTCTCCTGTGGAGCATAACTAGGACACTATTGTACCAGTGACAGCATTAAGATCATTAATGACAATAAATAGACCTAATGTCAACAAAAGAAATAATTTCATCCATTATAATTCTTTTGCAGGACACTATGATGTAGAAAAGTGGGGTGTGCCATTTAATTTGTAAAATGATAAAAGAATTTACTTTCTCCCAGGTATTACTTATGAAAACAGATGTCCTTTTGTCTCTTGTAATTCATATCCTTTTTTTTCAAGTGAAAGTCTATACAATGTATTGAAACATATTTTTTAAAAAGACACATGCAGTGTCTTTGCTTACATAGCTTTAAAAGGTGTCTTGTTATTTCTTTAGCTGTAAAAACACATGCTGTGATGCTCTACATGACAAACACTGCAAACTACTTTACAGTTCATGAAGTTAAAAATTCCTATGGTCCTAATCTGGAAAATTGTATGGCTTGAAAAAAATAAAAATAAAAAATAGGGCTATCACATTTGATCAGTCATGGTTTAGGTTATGTAAAATATCTGAAAATATTAAAACTATTTTATTGTAAAGCACGTAAATAACTTTTACCGTTGAAGGTAAAGCAAGAAGTTCATCCAAGACAAGTATACAGCAATTGCTCCACATTCCCACTGCAAATGAGCTGGTATATTAATAAATAAAGAAGACACAAAAATTATGCTTGTAGTATAAATTGTCCAGTCCAGTAGATTGGAGTAATCCAACAAATATTTCAATTTCTAGGATTTAAGAGAGACAGATACATATTTACAAGTCATGCATCATTAAAGGACTTAATTAGATATGCTATTTAAATCCTCTTCTCACTTTTAATATTCCATAAATTGGTATTTCCCTTTTAATTAGGGAAAAGTCAGATTTATTTCAATATCACACAAACTGCTATGCAATCACTGTCTGATTAATGTTATTACTCTATGTATTTACCTGCTGAATGAGTTGAAATATTTCTTTGCAGATTCCCAGTAAACTCATAATTAAAAGTAAACACATACACACCCTTGTGAAGTATGAGTTCTGAAACAAAAAGCAGACCACAAAACAAATTAGAAATTAATAAATGAATGTTTATTTCAGCTCTACCTACCATATATACATTATATTGCCAAGTTCAGAAACTGTTAGCTTCCTTCAAATAAACTTATTGCTACCTAAATTCTGTTTTCTAATATTTAGCATGAAATTCACATCATGTATATTGTGTTTAAGTAATTCAAACTATGTATGAAAGTTTGAGCATTCCCCTGATAAATAGTTCCTGTGCAGCTTCCTTATTACTACTGTGTGAATTTGGGAACTGAAATTGCAGTATTTATGCCATATTTTCAGTATGGTTTGCCACTGGATGAATATAGAGGCAAATTCTGTTGTCCATAACTTCAATATCACATTCCAGCATCCAAAATGGCAATAAAAGTCTTTGGGCAAATTGGAAGTCCTGGCATCCTTATGTGGCTGCTCCCTTTGATGTCTCCCTTTACAATCAGTATAAGAAAAGACAACTTTGTTGTGAAAAGCTTTCTGCTGGCACAGATAACAATAGTGAATTTCATCTTTCAACCTATAGAGCTAATTCCCCACCTGAGGGGTTCATCAGCTCATAGGCAGACCACAAATTTATGGCACTCACTTTTCAGTGGTGCTGCAGCACGCATCAGCATCTACCCCACTGTGACGTCCCTCTTTAGCCTGGGTTAAGAGTATAGCATCATGCTCTGTAACACCATGCTCCCTGCACAGCTGGCATTCCCCACTCCACTCCCATTACTGGGTCGTTAGGACACCCTGTCTCCTCCAGTGCATGACATTTCATATGCACTGCTGTTGCTTTAGTCTCTCAGGCAACACCTCCATGGTTCCTGTCCAGTGGCCTGCTTCTCCACCAGCTGGCATCATTCCTCACTGAAGGACGGGACTCCATCTTCCAGCAGGGCTTCTTCTACCCAGTCTCTGATGATTCCAGGGCCTGGGTCAGTATGAGTCATTCCTGCCTCTACTCTACGCAGCTGCTGCCATTCTCCTGTCTTCCACCAGGAAAATGAGTCAATTAGTGGAGCATGAATTCTTCCTGTTCTGCTAGTTCTTCTGGCTTCTGAATCTTTGAGAATCCTGCACTTACTGGGCTGAGCTGGGTATGTGATTCTCCAGACTTCTTCGTACATCAGGATATCCTCAGGAACCTTTAATATCCCTTAAGTTTATTTTATTTCATATTTCTACTAGCATATCCTTTTTGAGTTCCTATTTCAGTTTTATGTCTTTTGTCTCCCAAAAGAATTGTAAAATATTTGCTTGTCCCTTTTCTTTCTTGCCAGAATTATTGGTTTTAGTGATAAAATCACTTCTTTGAAATGGATCATTTGCAAAGTTCGCCTCACAACAAAAACTTGTCTCCATTAACACCAGTCTGTTACCGTTTCAAGGCTAATGAAACAGGTGTCTCTTCTCAGAATATATGACTACGTTGTGGAGATAGAGCTCTGTGACTCTCCCACCCTTCACACGGACACAGGAGTGTAACACTGTGTATGAATTGCACTCACAGGTTCAATAAACAGCAGAACATGCCGTTCCTTCTCTGGAAGTATAATACAATGTTCAGCTTAGGGACAACAAAGCCCTCTCAAAAGACAGAACACTGCTTAGTTTTAACTGCAGGAAGGAAACACTTACAAAAAGGACATCAACCAGTCGCACCAATGTCTCTCTTTTCTAAAGCCTCATTCTCCTGCAGCAGTGGACCTGACAAGTCTAACTTCTTTGGTTCACTATTGTGTTCTAATTATTCCAGTTCCAGCTTCTGAAAAAAAGTTTCAGCTTTGTTTCTTAACAACCCCGAAGTATCTATGGAGGACAGGCTTATCCTGAGACAGGGTTCATCCTTGTTTGCTTTCCTTTTGGCACCAACTAAAGCACCATTTCCATCCAGCGCATATCATGAACGAGATCAATATTCATAAATTACTAGAGTAGCCCCACACCTATCACAGTTGTGACCGAGAGAGAAATATTCAAAAGTCACTGTGATGCATATGTACTTTGCTACCTAATCAAGTTTTTCATTTTGAGATATCATAATTACAAAATGTCGGTACATCGATCACATTTTAGTCCAATACAATTTTTTCTGTTGATTTATTTTAAGTTTATTAACAGGGATTATAAGAAACACCCATTGCACTTAAAAACCTTTCACAGAGTTTTCCATGCATATATGACTGAATTCTGTTGTTACGTTTTTCACCATTGTTGTACATGAGGTACCTATATACAGACTGGCAAGAATTGTTCCATTTTAGCCTCATAGTTTATGAGCCTAGTGAAGAAACACTGGGCCTGCAAGGGAAAATAATGCATAATATGGGCAAAGAAAGATGTATTTGAATACCCCAAAGCACTCTATTATTGACTACTCTTTCTAGGTCAAGTTTTAAATGTGTAATATCCAGTTATTTTGGACATAGAAAGCTAAAGAATCCACTGTTTTCTGTACTTTCGTGATTAAATACACATTAACCTTTTTTCTTCAACTTTAAATAAATATTCACTTCAGGGAAGAAATTGAAGTAACCATGTACTAAATGTAAAATTTTCAGAAAAGATTAAAAATAAGAAATGAGAATTGAAAATTATCTACAGAAGTTGCTGCTGAATGCTTAAAAATATACTCTTCAATTCTATTCCTTAGAGCTGCTAAATCATAAATAATTCTAGAAATTATTTAAACAATGACACCTTTTTGATATAAAAATCCTAAATGTATTGTAATTAGTAAGAAAATTCAGTACCTCATAGTCTAATGGTCTTGATTCATAGATCTCTGTTCCATTCAAAGGTCTTCCTGGCTGTATGTGAGTGACCAGAAGAGTCAGTGGGATGAGACCGAGAGAATATATGCCCAAATTCATCAGATGTGCTCGAAACCCATAGGCCATCCTTGAAAGCAAGAACGTTAAAGTTACAACACTTTAAAAATTTAGAAGGGCATGCATTCAAATGTTACAGCTAACAATGTTTTCAAGATGAGGAAATATTTATTAAAATGTCCTTTTGTGATGAATGTGTTCATTGAGCTTTATGTGGACAAAAGTGTATTTGCCCTTCTGTTCCTCTTCTTTTTAACTCAACAACCCTATTACATATTTTTTGCAATATAACGGAAACAAATATAGTGGCTGTCTTTGCTGTAAATATCAAAGAATTACTACTAAATGCTAAGCTACATTTTATATGCTAATCACCACCGCTGTCTAAATATGCATATGAGAGGCTATATGGAAAACATATTTGCTTCAGTCAACACTATAAATATGTATAACTTAGTAAGCAACTCTCAGGCACAATAGCCTTCATCCTGACATGCAATATTATATTTTATGTACATTATAATACACCTACCATTTCATAAGCAAATATTCTTTACACACGGGATGACTGAGTAGCTCCATGCGATTGTGACGTACCATGGCCTACAAAACAAGAAAGCAGAAAGATCAAACTTGTCTCATCTAGCTAAGCAAAGTGCTTACAAAACTGGCTAGGCCACCTTCTTTACTTGAATATTAGCCTAATAAAATGTAAAACGTCTGCAAGATATTGAAAAGTTCTTTTGCTTATGTACTCTGGCCCAAAGCTACTACTGTCTTGCCTTCTCTGCCTACTGAGGCATCCAGCTTCTCCTGCTGTTCTGTTAGGCTCTTTCAAGCTTTAAAAAATTGTTCAGATTATTGACAACTACACCTATGAGATGATCAAGCTTTTCTAGTTACATTTAACTTGTTTATTTATTATTAGACAGTATACCAAGTCTAACTGCCAACAGGAAACACAAACAGCAATGAAATTAAGCCAGAAAGTTTGTTCTATAAACATTTTCTGACAAGGAATGAGAGAACAGACTGACAATGTGAAATAACAGCCAAATTCATTTTAGGCACAGAAAGTATTTTGCAATTAGCATATGAAAAAAGCAGATTTGCCAGGGTTTTCAGTGCCTTATGTTCCAGTGCGTGGTTACTACAATGACTGGAGTACACTTTGCTTGGATACTGTACTTGCAGGTACAGCATGTTCTCTTGAAACATTCATAGTTTAAATAAACTAAGAATTTTTACCTAAACCTAAAAGAAATCACAGAATCACAGAATGGTCGGGGTTGGAAGGGACCTCTGGAGATCACCTAGTCCAAACCCCCTGCCAAAGCAGAGTCACCTACAGCAGGCTGCACAGGACTTTGTCCAGGCGGGTCTTGAATATCTGCAGAGAAGGAGAATCCACAACTCCTCTGGGCAGCCTGTTCCAGTGCTCCTTCACCCTCACAGTGAAGAAGTTCTTCCTCATGTTCAGACAGAACTTCCTATGCTTCAGTTTGTGCCCGTTGCCCAAGTGTTATTTATTACTTAGACTATAGGAACTTTTGCCCATACTTCATTCCAACATACTTTTAACGTACAGAGTTATGGGCTTTGGAGAAGAAATATTATAATGAAAAATTCAAACCTCTTGATTTTATCTAAAGAAAGACAGCATGGAATAATGTCAGAGGAAAATAAAGAACGAACTTACATTTAAAGTGGTAAGTGGTTCATAGAAAATGTCTTCGCCATCCTTTACTTTCTTGTTAAGTGTCAGGGGACACTGAAGATATCTGAAGTTATATTCAATCTGAATAATAAACACATACCATCATTTAAATGCGATGAAACTGATAATCTAAGACTGAGATAATGTGCTTAATTTAAAAAAGGTTATTCTTTAGAGAAAAATGGCATATTGTGTCAAAGTAATCAGAACACTGACGTATACCAATTGTTACTTACTCTGCCAGCGAACACGTCACCAAGATACACATCTGTGACGGTAAAGTGATTAAACAGTCATTTTGAATTGTAAAATAAAAAGTACACATTTCTTCTTTAAATAGTACAGTTTAAAAAGGTTGTACTCGTAACTGTAATTTGTTTTAATGTTGACTTTGAAGAAAAACCTGTATTTAAAAGTTATATGGCTGATAATATAAAGCAAATGTACAGTAGCAGAAAATTTGCAAGTTTTCTGTTAATGATGTAAAGATAATCAAATGTAATAATTGATAAGGTGGTTTTCAATATGGTTTCAAAGGTAACATAACTGTAGAAGATTCATGCTCCTTAGCATTGTGAAAGCAATCTGCTGCTTAATAGTTTGGACAAGAATTTACAAAAAAAACCTATGTTGGACTCTAAATTATTGACGGCAATTGTACTGCTTATGATAGGTATGCTTTTGATATGCATAAACAGGTATTAGGTCTTCTACCACTGTTATTCTGAAATATCCATAACCTCCGATACCCAGCTTGATTGCAAGAACTAACACAGCAAACATAAAGTCTATAGATTGCTCAAGTTTAATGGCATACTTGTTAAAATGTGTGAGCATGAAGATTGCAGAAAGCCATTTACAGCCCAAAGGATAAAATAATATCAGTCACCTGTGTGTTTTCTGTTAAGATCTGATATTCATCTACAAGCGTATCTTATGCACATGAACTTGACATATACATTAAAAGTGTGCATATTGTGTATTTCCAAAACTTTCAAGTCAAAAATGTGTTCATTTCAGCATCACAGAGGGAACAGAGAGAACTAAATCAGTGGCTTTGCTAAGAAAAAAACAAAGAGACTAACAGTTGAAGATTGCTAGTATCTGATGAAGGGATTTTTAAAAGTCATCCAAACATTGAGGAGTTTTTTGCCAAAAATATATATTAAAAACACAGATTCAAATACAGTCATTGGTGAATAGCTACTGAATTATTCATAAATCAAGTTAAAATATCAGCTGATTTCAATTTACCAACTATAGAACTACAATTGCAACTACAGAAAATATTTAAGAAGTATTAGAATTTAGTCCAGTATTAGTAGTTAAAAGAAGCTGATGATTTTCTAACTTAATTATTATCTAAATAATGTTCCGCTGCTAACATACAGCCAGGCACATTGTGACATAGTCCATCCCAAAACTGTAAAATACACTGTCTTCATAAATTTTTTCATCCACTTACGTAGAAGTCTCGACTTGTCTTTTCCTCTGAAGATTCAATTATGCAGTTGTCCAAAACCAGCTTTGCAGATGAACAAAAAAGTGAATTATGGTGATATAAATAACATTCATCAGAAAGAATATGTTTGTACCTGTAGAAAATGACCTTCAAATACAGCAGACATTTAATGGAAGTGATGATTCAATCACATTTTACGGTGTATGTTTTGAAGACATAAAACTTCAGAGTTTACATGTAAAATCATGAAACTATGCAATTTACAAGGCTACATGTTAGTTTACAAGTATAAAATGTGAAGTGTTTATGAAAATACACATATCAAGTCACTCGCTATTTTAATAAAAAGCATTTCTGCAGCATCATTTAACAGTTAGCTCAGAAGTGGAAAATATCTCAAATGGTTTTGAACCCAATTAATTCTCTTCTTAGATCCTGGGAACTACAGGCCTGTCAGCCTGACGTAGGTGCTGGGCAAGATTATGGAGTGATTCATCTTGAGTGCGCTCACCAGGCATGTGAAGGACAACCAGGGTATCAGGCCCAGCCAGCCTGGGTTCATGTAAGGCAGGTCCTGCCTGACCAAACTGATCTCCTTCTATGACCAGCTGATCCACCTAGTGGATAAAGGAAAGGCTATGGATGTTGTCTACCTGGAATTTAGTAAGGCCTTTGACACTGTTCGCTAAAGTATCCTCCTGGAGAAACTAGCTGCCCTTGGTTTAGATGGGCGTACTCTTCGCTGGATAAAGAACTGCCTGAATGGCCGAGCGCAGAGAGTGGTAATGAATGGAGTTAAATCCAGCTGGCGGCCAGTCACGAGTGGTGATCCCCAGGGCTCGGTTTTGGGGCCAATTTTGTTTAATATCTTTATCAATGACATGGATTGAGTGCTCCCTCAGTAAGTTTGCAGATGACACTAAGCTGGGTGGGAGTGTCAATTTTCTTGAGGGTAGGAAGGCTCTACAGAGGGATCTGGACAGGCTGGATTGATGGGCCGAGGCCAACTGTATGAGGTTCAACAAGGTCAAGTGCCGGGTTCTGCACTTGGGTCACAACAACCCCATGCAACGCTACAGGCTTAGGGAGGAGTGGCTTGAAAGCTGCTCACTGGAAAAGGACCTGGGGGTGTTGGTTGACAGCCGGATGAACATGAGCCAGTAGTGTGCCCAGGTGGCCAAGAACACCCATGGCATCCTGGCTTGTACCAGGAATAGTGTGGCCAGCAGGAGTAGGGAAGCGATCGTGCCCCCTGTACTCAGCATTGGTGAGGCCACACCTTGAATACTGTGTTCAGTTTTGGGCCCCTCACTACAAGAAGGACACTGAGGTGCTGGAATGTGTCCAGAGAAGAGCAACGAGGCTGGTGAGGGTCTAGAGAACAAGTCTTGTGAGCAGCGGCTGAGGAAGCTGGGGCTGTTTAGTCTGGAGAAGAGGAGGCCGAGGGGGGACCTTCTTGCTCTCCACAACTGCCTGAAAGGAGGTTGTAGTGCGCAGGGTGTTGGTCTCTTCTCCCAAGTAACTTGCAATAGAATGAGAGGCAATGGCCTCGAGTTGCATCAGGGGAGGTTTAGATTGGATATTAAGAAAAATTTCTTTATTGAAAGAGTGGTCAGGCATTGGAACAGGCTGCCCAGGGAGGTGGGACATGGTTTAGCAGGCATGGTGGTGTTGGGGTGATGGCTGGACTTGATGATCTTAGAGGTCTTCTCCAACCAATGATTCTATGATTCTCTTCTGACTTTCGTCACTTTCATACTCCTTTTTTATTACTTTTGCACTCTTCTAACTCCATTGATTTCAGGAAGCCAAGAACTTTTTCTAATATTAAAGAAATTAAACTGGACAAATCAAAACTATCATTGAAATACAATTAAATCAATTTCTGAATTTATATTTTTTCTATTTTATAATAATACGTATTAGTGAGGACAGTATTAGAAAAACAATGGGAAATGATGCAATGTATCTAAGTGTGTTTTTTTGTGCTGCCATTTCTTTAATACGTGCAGAAAACTTACTTTAAATGAATCAGGAAGATACTCAACCATTTCCAGCAAAGGACACTTATTGGCACTAGAATAGTGAGAGAACATCACAACAGCTTCTTCCCATCTGCAAAAGATAGTTGATATAATGGAAAATGAATTAGCTGCTTCTCTTTTAAATTAACTACTTTTAGATTATTTGAGTTTTATTTAACACATTATTTTGTAAATCACAAATTGTAACAAGTTTACATACCATCAATTAGAAAATCAGCTGCTTGGGCAGTAATTAGTAACATTCTGGATGCTTCTCTAAGAATGATTCATGTTTAATTCTGTTATCAGTTAAACAGAAATGTTTCAACTATGCTAAGAACTTCTAAAAAATATGAAACTTGAACTAAAGCTGGACTCTTGGGTTACAAGATCAGGTGTGTAATAATAAATACAGTAAAATACTGGCAGTGTTCCTCCAACTCTTACCAGGAGACGTGATCATTAGGCAATAATGCAACACTTTCATTCCCAAAGTGGGACTTGACTACAGTGTAATATAAAATATTCTAAACTGCAGTGGAACTGCCACATTTTTTTAAATACTTGCAACATTTAAAACAACAATTTTAAATTAAATCTCTTGAACGGCATCAGTTGTACTCACATTTTGATAAAAATTCTGTAGGTACTGAAGCATTATGTGAATGGTCAAAATTATGTATGTTAAAAGAGAGAAGACATGGGAAAGATTACATATTTCTAATGGCTTCTACATGTTTTTTTTAACAGAATCTGAATACTCAATCTAATATGGAAAACCACATGCCACACAGCTGATGTCCATTACAATTATGCCATTTTTTATTTGCTCTCACTAGAACACAACATAATCTCTGGAATTTTAAAATATGTACTCAGTCTTACTTATAAAACTCCAGGTTTTCAAAACTTAACCACAGTTAAAAAAAACCAACACACAATGGAAAATAAATTTGAAAAGCACTTTCTGTGTACCTTACCTTTTGTGCAAAATGACAGCAGACACTACATCTTTTCTCCTATTGTGTATTGCTTCATGGAAAAAAGAAGCTACTGCTTTGTTGAACAGAATTTTCGCACCATAGTCAAGAAGTAACCTTACTGCTTTTGCATGTCCTTCTCTTGCAGCCAGGTGCAAAGCTGTGTTCTGTGCAAAAAAGTAGTACAGCAATACATCCATGAGAATCATTAAAAAAAAAAAAAAAAAGAGTACATATTTCAGTCCTTTCCCACACTGAAAAGCCACATGCTATTCTCAGTTGCAAGTCCTGACTACTTTTACTAGCAACATTAGAATGTTGTCACAGAGAATCTGATACAGTTTATAGAAAAGTTCTTTATTCTATGTCTACACCTATAGTAGTTTTAAATCTGAAGAGGAAACTCAGCTGTAGGTATGAAAGGCCAATTCATGAAAATTGTTTAGTTTTCTAACTAACAAACTGCAATTCACAAATAGGCAAAACTGATGGTATATACAGATACTGGTCAGGGCTCAGTACTGGGGCTAGTCTCGTTTAACATCTTTATCAATGATCTGGATGAGGAGATTGAGTGCTCCCTCAGTAAGTTTGCAGATGACACCAAGTTGGGTGGGAGTGTTGATCTGCTCGAGGGCAGGAAGGCTCTGCAGAGGGATCTGGACAGGCTGGATTGATGGGCCGAGGCCAACTGTATGAGGTTCAACAAGGTCAAGTGCCGGATTCTGCACTTGGGTCACAACAACCCCATGCAATGCTACAAGCTTGGGAGCGAGTGGCTTGAAAGCTGCTCAGTGGAAAAGGACCTGGGGGTGTTGGTTGACAGCCGGATGAACATGAGCCAGCAGTGTGCCCAGGTGGCCAAGAAGGCCAATGGCATCCTGGCTTGTACAGCAGTAGGGAAGTGATCGTGCCCCTGTACTCAGCACTGGTGAGGCCACACCTGGAGTACTGTGTTCAGTTTTGGGCCCCTCACTACAAGAAGGACATTGAAGTGCTGGACTGTGTCCAGAGAAGAGCAACGAGGCTGGTGAGGGGTCTAGAGAACAAGTCTTGTGAGCAGTGGCTGAGGGAGCTGGGGCTGTTTAGTCTGGAGCAAGGGAGGCTGAGGATAGACCTTATCGCTCTCTACAGATACCTGAAAAGAGGTTGTAGTGAGGCAGATGTTGGTCTCTTCTCCCAATTAACTAGCAATAGGATGAGAGGAAACCGCCTCAAGTTGTATCACATGAGATTTAGATTTGATTAATATCCAATTTCTTTACTAAAAGAGTTGTGAAGCATTGCAATAGGCTGCCCAGGGAGGTGGTGGAGTCACCATCCCTGGAGGTGTTCAAAAAATGTGTAGACGTGGCACTTTGGGACATGGTTTAGTAGGTATGGTGGTGTTGGGGTGATGGTTGGATTTGATGATCTTAGAGGTCTTTTCCAACCTGAATGATTCTATGATTCCATGATTCAGAACACCTGCATTTGATAATCAGGGAGAAGCATCCAATTATATCCAGATATGCTCATACAAACAAATCTGCAATAAAATCTGCAGGCACAATTTATAAAAGGAACATATTTTTCTTTGGTATTTACATAAAAGTAAGGCAATGAGTGGTTTAGGAATGAAGTCACACTGAAACTGACATTTGAAAGCCTTCCCAACTCACCCAGATTTTTCTGATGGGGATTAAGAACTAAGCATGGGCTTCTTATTAATTTCCAGGCAAGTTTTGTTCCTAATCTAATCATTCTAAATGTTTGCAACACCAGCTTTCAGAGAAATTAGCAACACTTTCTGTATTGGAAACTGAACAGTTCTTTAAAGTGACCACCCTACGTTTTCTGATGGGGAACTGTCAGGCAGGTTCATACAAGAGGTCTCCAATCCGTGTAATGGATTCTGTCTTGACCGAACAGATACGGCATTTGTCTGAACTTCAGAGCAAGACAGAAGCTGTATCTGTTGGACATCGCTGTGCAGAACAGATGGATTTCAAACAATATGTTAATGAGCTATAGTTGATATCGTATTTTTTTAAAATCTGTGTAAGCTCTTTAAATTACCAGTGTTTGTACTAGTTTGTTAAAATACTCATGCATTGTAAAGGGGGGAAGAGAGACATGTCTAACATACTCGGTATTTTATGTTTTCTACTAGGTGCTTTGCATTTTTTTTGTCTCCCACATAAGAATTGGATAAAAATTTCAGCAATCACGTATTAATCTAAGCAATAAACTTTAACCATGGTGAAATATGAAAACTTTAAATCTGCCACAGGAAATTAAATATTACACTTGTAATGCACAGTGGAAAAGTACTAATAGCATATCACTGACGTTTGGTCTAGCAGTAATACCAGAGAAGACACAAATAACGCTAAGTGAACACATACCCCTTCTTCATCCACTCTGTCAGTACACTTCACATTAGTATCCAAAATGATCTGCATTGTGCGAGTGTATCCTCCAAAGGCAGCATGGTGCAGGGCTGTCCAGCCTTTATAATCACTTACACATAGCAGTATAAAATTACTAATTACAAATAGAAAACTATTTATACATTTAAAGTAAATTTAAATGACTCCTCTGATTCAAACCTCTTTTCTTTGGCAGGACTACTGCAGAGATATCCATGCCTTCTGTCAACTATTACGTGATTACCAATGCACCATTTGGCAGTAAAAGGTTCAACTCAGTAACAGTATTTGGGTCTCCCCCTCTCTTTTCTTCTCTCTCTCTACCTCTGTATATATCTGGATTGTGCCCATATTCTTCTGTCACCCTTGAAAATGACACAAATGCTTGCAGTATTCCATTACCAATACTTGGTCATAGATGTGGCACAGATCATGTCCATATTTGAGAATTTTGCATTTAAAGAGAGTGACTATTCAAAACATTATAAGCACACAAATCTATTCCTATTAATATTACTTCATCTTAGTATGATGAAACTCATTAAGCCTTTTATCACGTAGAACCTACCAGGACATTTCTTTAAAAAATGCCAGATTTAAGTCTAAAGTAAGCGTAAATACACACAAACATACATATGTACACATAGATATACATACATACTTCTATATAGTTTCATATATATATGTATATTATCATCTCTACCCTTGCTAGGTGTGCTAGTCCAGCTAGGGACACTGGAAATAAACAGTTCAACAGTCGTCCATTCAGTGGGTCCTCCGCAGTCACAAATAATGAACGACAGGTCTGTTTGCTAAAGGATCTCCTCAGAACGCTTCGGCCCTGAGCTCCAGGGTGTAGCTGCAGTGCACTTGGAAGCACAGGACTTCACAGTTAAAGCTCTAGACTGCACCTTGGAAACAGGACTCTCAACTTTTGGTGGCTTTAGCTCCTGGCCTTACAGGTGTGAGCCTGGAAACTTTTGTGGAGCTGCCGATGATCTGAGGGTCTTTGACCAGAAATCAGGACTTAGAGCGCAAGACAAGTTGTCCATGAACGACCAATTCTAAGAACCCTACTCAAGCCTGTAAAAGAAGCTGATGTATGATGATACTATTTCCAAAACAGTATTGTTTCCTACAAAAGGTTTGATATTCTTCTCAGCTGGATTTAGAGAAATCTGAGTTTGCCCAGCATTAGAAGACTTGCTTTACAGCTAGCCATGATTCTACATGTCAGGCTGAAGCAAGGTACAGTCAGCTTAGTTTTACAAATATTTTATAAATATGCTCTTATATTGTATATTTATATTTGTACATATTAATAAATATTTTCATATATTGTATTTATATTTATATTGTACTAATTTCCCAGTAGATGGACATAAAATGTAGGGTGATAGTTCTTTATTGCCTTAATGAATAGAAATCTGTATACTTACCAGAGAAAAAGCGCCCCTCTCTTCAGAAGAAACTGAACTACCTTCTCATGACCATTCTGGGCTGCCAAATGGAGGGGAGTCATTCCCTTCTTATCACCTTCATTCAAAAGTCTTGTGTCTTTCATATCTCTTATAAGTCGTTGACATGTATTGATGCGCCCATAGCTTTGAAAGATAAACATAAAAATTAATGTAAAAAAAAAAAAAAGATGCAAAAAATAGCATTGATTCTATTGCCTAGACTGCACTACTCACCTGGCAGCAAAGTGTAATGGTGACTTCTTGTCCCTGCTCTTAGAGTAGATGGAAACGTTGAGGCTGAGTAAATTATTCACAGAGAGGGCCACACCCTGTCTGCATGCATAATGCAGTGGAGTACATCCTTCATTGTCTTCATCCACTACAAGATTTTTAATATGTTCCATCTGTTACTCCCCAAAATAAAACCCAAAGCACAGAATGACATTTATTTCACTAATGCTCCATAGGTTCTAATAACTTGAAAAAACAGCATTAATACTTCAAAGCAGTATTTAAACATAGGAAACAAACTTTAGTAAATCTAGCAACAATGAGCATTTAATGCCTGCTGATTTGTGGGTCACCGTTTTTTCAAAGAACTACACTTCGAAGAACACAGCAGTTGGCAACTCTGCACCCTTACTGAAATCCATCCACAGTACAAGTAGAATACAGGAAATTCTTCTTTGCTGCCATTCCACCATAATACTCACTGCTGTCAGCAGAAGGCTTCTACAGAACCTAGGGGTAGCCTATAGTCTGTACGCAGCAGTAAAACTTCTGGCTGTCAAGAACCATCAGTTCACTGGTTTACAGTGTAATTTTATTTCCCCCATTTCTCTTTCTCACCTTCATTTCCCTGCTTTTCCTCCATACCTCATCTAATGTCTAACACTATCCTATGTACAGCCTTTCCTACAGCAACTAAAAATCTCCTCCCCTGGTCTGCTCCACTCCTTTGTCTGAATTATTAGTATGATTAATAATTAGAAAGTCATTGCAGACAATTAAGAGTTATCACTCTGGTTTAAAACTGATTCTCTACATCTGCTGAAAAGGGAGTTTAAATCCAGTCTGCACTACTAATCAAAGTTTTTTACAGATTTCAGCAGATGATGTAAGATCAGTTACACTTGATTCACATTTAAAAGATTGTTTCTGGAGCTCTGGAGGCTAGAAAATTTAATTATTTCAAGTGAGCTTGGGCTCTAGCAATAGGAGTTCTTCACCTCAGCATAGCCAAACACAAACCCACGTTTGAAATCCTTTTTAAAACTAAATCCAAGACTTCATTACCATCCAGTCTACAGAAAGGTCCTGCAGAATATGCTGTAAACTATTTAAATCCCAGAGCTTGACTGAATATGAGCATGTCCCCTAGCTTTACTGCATGCAAGCTGCAAAAATAGAGTGAAAAGTTCTATATTTTATTGCCTACCTCTTGAGCTATTCAATCCCCCAACAGCAAAATAATTTATGGGATTATGTTATTCCTTTGCCTGGCAATAAGAAAACTGTATTATTTGCTTTGAAATATTTTCATGAGAGATATGTACCTCTTCAAACTATTTTCTGTGACACTGGGCAACTTAACTAGCATCACAAACTTCTACAAACATTCCAAAATAAAATGGTAGGTTCTTTTTTCTCTACATTTTCTAGGAATGGTAACAGAAAGACATAAATAGATGCTTACTGTACCTGCAGAAATTTCTCATTCAGATGCTGTAATCCTCCAGGCTGCAATACCGTCAAATGCAAGAAATTCCGACCAAGATGATCTTTTAATGATACATTTGCTCCTAGATAAATATGGAAATGAATACCAGCAACTTCAAAACTGCTGGCCCCAGGCACTGATTTATGATGTTTAAGACAAAGGAACTAATGTTCAACAAATGTGTTTATAAATCTCTAAAACAACAAATATTATTTCAAGCCAACATTATAACACATACTTTTACTCACAAAAAAACCCCTACTGACATTCAGATTTCATCGTTATCTCGCGTGTGTATGCATTTTCTATTTCATTCCAGCATTAAGATTTATGTGGGGCCCTTATACTTAGAGATACTGAGCACCCACAAACCAAGAGGTAATTCAAAGATGCAGATGAACACCTCGTCTAATCTTTTAAAGTTGTAATCTTGTTACAGCTTCAAAATTTATTACAGGGCTTGTTAACAAAAGCAGTTATATTACTATTAACAAGTGGAAACATAGTAACAAGAATTAGCTTGCACCAAAAGTGTAGCAATTGAAAGATACAGCTCAAGCATTTTCAAGGCAACTGTGATTATACAAAATCACAAGTAATGCTTGAAATACGGGCTTTAACATTTAAAGATTAATTGCTGGTATGAAACACAACTGTGTATGTGGTGTATTTGTTCTACCGTTCTGCTTACTTTGCGAACTGCTAAGGAATGCAGCGATGCAGTGCCAGTGCCACCTCTACCTTGAGAAGCATGACACAGTTTTCTACAGCCTGTTCGCTCTGTAATAAAGAGGGTGAAATCATCACACTAATTCTTCCTTTATCTGAGCTGATACCAGCACTGCGCAGCTGTTTAGCTCAGCTGTTCCTGGACTGTATGCTGAAGTACTGAATTGAAATTGAGAGGAAAGTTATATGTAGAGTTTTAACACGTATGAACCCTGCTCAAAAGAAGTATAGCATATGTGTATATTCCTTTTTACCTTTTGAGAGCAGTAAATTCACAATTTTCCATGATGCACAGGAAGTGGCCAACAGAAGTGGGGATCGACCTTCTATGTCAACACTATCAATATTAGCCCCCTGCAATAAAGAATTTCAAGTTTATCATGAATAATGAATAAATGAAATCTTTAAATTGTGCTGCCCTTTTTAAGCATAGCAGAATTACAGGCATTCTTAGTAAATCCAGATGCTCCAGATAAGCAAATTCAATAAACACATCACATCTCTATATAAAACTATTATGTTTTCAAATTGTCAGCCACAGCCCAGTCATCTCTATATATTAATTTAGATGCCTAAATAATACTGGCTTACTTCTAGCTATACTGAACTCAGGACTCATTATCTTTTGTTAGGGTACCTTTTAATTCATTTAAATACTCAAAATATATAATTCTAACTTCAAAATACTGGGATTGAAGCTCTGGAAAAATAAAAAAATTGCAGCCCTTTTGAATGATGCGGTCTTACCTATCAAACAAGTACCTGAACAAGACCCTTCTGAGCCTCTATGCTATATGAATCCTGTTCAAGAAGTAATGCATCCAGAGATTAGTCTAGTTTGATCTGTATAGCTTGATCTAGCTTCATTTTCTATCCTTCATCATAAGCTATATGAGCCGAGGTAATTTTAACTCCAAAGTAGCTGTATCAACAGTGGACACATTTTTATGCTCCATACTCAAGGTTTTTGATATGACTTTTCTCCTTAGGGGAAGCAACTGGACTGGAATGAGATATTCTGGCAAAAGCCCAGTTTTGCTGTTTTGTCTATTTTTGCACAAGATGCACATTGCCATAGTATGGTCACTATCGTCACAGTATCACTATGACCATATCAGCAAAACACTGAGAGCATAAACATAACTATGTAAAAAATCCTGCCAACAAGGGAGTATGAAGATACAAGTAAATGAACTAATGATACGTATGTATTTTTTATGATGTTTTAGATATAATTTTTCTAGATATTGATTTGCAAGTCAAATTGGATGAGCTGAACAAAGTACACAAAATAAAAAATCTGTTTTCTTTCAGATAATATCCATAGATCATTGAAAGAAAAAAATCAATGGGAGTTTTTCCATTAACTTCATTCATCTTTGGGTCCACTCCTAATCTGAGAGAGAACTAATCGTAATCACGAGCAATATTTACTTTCTAGGATGGCAGAACCTGTAATGTAGTAATAAGAAACATTTAATAAATGTACAGTGATTACTTCACGACTGAGAACAGGAAGTTTCCAATCTATGTTGATGAAACGTTTGAGAGCAGCACATGCAGGACCCTTTCCCCAGTTACCTTTCTACAAGGTCAGGCAACCTCTTAAAAATCTTATTCATCAAAGAAACAGATCTTTTTTATCCAAGTGGCTCATTCATTTTAGCGAATACAGGGCAGCAATTTCCAGTTAATAATGCAATCTTTAATCACATTCCCTCCAGCTAACATCATTGTTCAGTCTTCAGCAAAATGAATACAGCATTCATCATTATTTATTACAATAACGAGTAACTCCTATATTGCCACACAAATTTACCACATTTATGATACAGCTGAATTAAGAATTTGTAAATCTAGTTTCTGAACTCCTTTTACATTTACTCCTTTTTGCATTTATACATTAATATGTATGAATTAAACAGACCTTAATAGAAAAATAAATACTATGCAAATGTTTTAAATATCATTCAGTATTTATACTAATTTAATCTTTCATTTTTATTTTAATGAAGACAACAGAAGCAAAAAGGTAGTTCAAAAAAAGAAGCAAGAAAATGTCTAAAATTACCACTTATTTACTTTGAATAAGCAGGTTTCAATAAAATTCATGAGGTAAACTCAGGAAGCACCATACACCTCAATGCCAAATTACCCACTAAAAGATGCAGGGAAATGCATCTAAGATGTTAGATAAATCATGAGAACTTTCTGATTTTCATGTGTTTATTCTTCTTTATAGTTGTATACATAACTTGGAAATACAATCATGCTATTTGCATGCACAAAACAGATACTGTGCACCTAACTGTCAAATGTGACGATAGGTACTTTGACATTACTGTTAAAAGTCATTGTGCTCAAAATGCTTAATTTGCAAATCAATTTTTAGGTAGCATTTCTTTAAAATTATAAAGTTTTGTAATGTTTAGAAGTTGGGAACAGCGATCTAGGTTTCTGTCTTTTGCCTCTTTTTAAGGGTTCGGTTAACCTTCAGTTATGGCAAACCATAGCTGTGCATCTCACCAAAACAAGAGTATGGACTCATTGCCATGCTATGTTGAGGCCAAATGCAATATAACGAAAAGCTGTGCAAGAAACATCTGTAGAGTTTGATCCTCTGATTTTTGTGTAGCAGATTGACCTACAACTCACAGAAAAACTGGTGTGATTTAAACGTAAATAGCATACATCATGTGTCTGGACAATTGTGTTTTGCATAGCTAACCTTACCTTTTCTTTCTAGTAGAGCTAGATGTAACACTATATCTATTTACAATGGCTTTCATTTTCAGACACAAAAAGTACCAAAAATAAGATAAAGGAAGTAATAATCAGATCAGAAGTCTCCTTCTCTGGAGACATTCAAAACCCTCCTGGATGCAGTCCTGTGCAGCCTGCTGGAGGTGACCCTGCTTCGGGCAGGGGGGTTGGACTGGATGACCCACAGAGGTCCCTTCCAACCCCGAACATTCTGTGATTCTGTGATCGTCATAAGTTAACATGCATGAAATGTGGATATTTAATGTATAAAATAAATAAATTTTGTTCTTTATTAAAACCAGAAAGCCATTCTGAACTGGAATTACTACTCCTTTTGAGCAGTAACATTGCTCCATCTTCTCTTTTTCACCCCCGTGTACACCACAGCATAGGCGATAGTGAGTGATCTTGCCAGGAATTCAAGAGAGCAGGCAGCACAGGTTGTATGTGCCGCATCCCACTAACCCCAGGTAGCATATTTCAATCCATTCCCAGACATGGCAAATGAAAACAGCCCTAAAACTCCAAAACTGACATGCTTTATATGGAAAGCCAAACAAACCCTCAGCACAGATTTCGCAAAAGAGGCCAAAATAATCAAAATGACTCTCAAGGAATACAAGTTTGTTCTTAGCAAGTGCAATGTTAAAGCTATTCCCTCTAATACTTTGGGCACACGAGCCTCCACATGCAAAAACTTGTGCCTGTATTTATCAATTAGTATCTGCTGCAGATAGGTTGTGCTGTCAAATAAGTTTAAGGAGTCAAACCTCACCACTTCACTTTTTAATTCAAAATAAGCACACCATCTAGTTCTGACTAAATCCAATCCCTATAAAAGAGTTTCTGAGAAAAGCAAAACTGCATGTAGAAGAGAATTCTTCTTAACATAATTGTCATGAAACTAATTCAAAAGCCGAAACATACACAACATGCAAAAGAAGTCTGCTGATTTCTGATAATCATCTCATCACTGGGGCATATAATGGTTGTATGAGCCTTAGTTTAATTAGTATAAATGGACACTTGGAGCATAGCCAGTAGCATGCCCGGTTACGTTTCTTCTCTTTCTCCCTCATAATTATTCATTGAAGAAATATAACAAAACTACACAGAATAAAAAAATATTTCTAGATCATGCACAAACTTAAGTATATGGCTACGTGATCCCAGAAAAATCATATGTACGTACTTCAAAGAAAGGAATTCTAGAAAAAAATCAGATTAAATTCAATGCATATTTAACATTTATTTCATATTTCATATCCTAAAAACAATGATGATTGAATCAGTTTGTCATATCTATTAAAAGATGTTTATGAAACCCTTTTGAGTAAGTGAGATGGAAATAAAAATGCAAGTTTTCATCCTCTGTAACTGTGGGATGCCATTAAGGAGCCACAACCACTGCTGTATTATAACTGTCAATTATGCATTATGAAATATATATATCTCTCTAAATACCCTATACCTGAGCATACATTCTCAGGTATAGGCATTTATGAATTTCTCTATGAAGACCTGTACTAATAGATAGCAATAATCTCTATAAATGTATTGCTTGATGAAATAGTTACCATTGAAATCAAATACTCTGCCAGTTCATAATGATCAAACAATGCTGTCCTGTGGGGAGAAACGCAAAAATACAGTAGCGTTAGAAAGGACAATGAAGTTTCAAGCCAAAGGGTAGCATTTTTTCCATTTTTTGCATTTTCTAATATTTTCAAATAAACACATTTTAAAATAAAGAGACAGAGAGATACCTTTGTTACATAATTAATTTTAATAAATTGTTTCAATTTTTGTCATGAAGTGTTGTTTTTAAACTAAGTTCAGTTCAGTTAATACATTGAAAACCCACTGCGGGAAACAAAGACCTCACTGATAGGTCAACAGGCATTTTACCACTGATTTTTAATAGAACCAGTCATTTCATATATTGGATATTTTGCTGTACCACACAAGGTCAATATAGAATTCCATAAACTTCAGACTCCGTTTGTTGCAGGCAGACCTAGAGCCTCAAATCCACTTCATTGATCCGATCTTCAAAAATAACCTGCCATATATTTTGTGTAATAACACTAGAGAGAGGTTAAAATGGCAGTAACTTAACTAAACATGCATTCTGACTGTGACAAATATTTTAAAGCTGTCTATACACATGAAAAACTCTCAGGTTCTATTCTACAATAAGACATTGAATTATATGTTATAAGAAAAAATGGTCAAAGCAGGAAGTATAGCACAATTAATACACTCATTCTAAATGTTTTCAGAAGTCAGACCCCTAATAAATATTTTGACTTAATGAGCAACACAGAGAGACAGTTCTGAGGCTGTACTGTATCTCAAAGATAACAGTTCCCTTAGCATTATAAGAGGTCATAACACAGGCTGTACTATAGTTAGAACTCATTACTCAAATGACGTATTTTAAAACTCATGTCATGGTTCCAGATAGGTACAGAAGCTTCCATTATCTATAGCAGACCCCTCCAGCCAGGCATAAATGCTGAACGCTTCACACACACTCAAATTCTGAGGCGCCTGAAGACAGAGCAAAGTAATTTTACAAAATACTTAGATGGAAACATGTCAGTAGGAATGGAACAGATTAAGTCCTGCATGTACTTCACTGCTTCTTCATTTCTCAACAAGTTAACGTTCCTATTCAGTTTATTTATATTCTGAGAGATTTGGGTGATTTTCTACCTTTCTGATGATTCTTGATAATATTTTTCTTTCCTGTTTCACAGATACAGGGAGTAAAAGAGTGTCATTTTTTTCCCAAGCTTTTTCCAAGGACAATCGTTTTCATGGATATGACAGCCAGTTATCTATTAAGTAGTATGTTGTATCTGCACAATTTTCTTTGGTGTTCTGTCATCACTTTGTCTTCAACAGTGTTCTATCACGGTAGCATTTCCAAGTGTACCCAAACCTTATCTTCACTTTACAACACGCTCCCCTTTTAATTTCTTCAGTTATCTTTGAATCATTCCACTTTATACTGTGTTCAAAGAACAATCACCTCTACTGTCTCTGACTTTCTACCAATTATTCTATATTGTAAAACTCCTTGTAGAATAACACTGTAAAATCATTACACTTAAACACAGTGAGACATATCTTTCTTGCAAACATGTATAGATGGGGAAATACATTATATTCCATAGAGTTGGTAGCCAGCACATTTAACTAAACATCTTTCTGCTACAGAAGACTGTGGAAACTTCACACTCTAGCGCTCTGGTTTCAAATGGACTGTAAAAGCCTGGAGGTCTAGAGGATTATTACGTACACAAATGCCAACTGCAACTTTGTATTCATAGGGAAGTGTACCAACATCTACTTGTAGCTGATCAGGTGTAAGATAACCTTTTAGGGAAAAAAAAGAAAATATTTTTTAAACTGTTTATATTATTTTTTGTTCATTTTCTGGAGAACATAACCTCATTAGATTCCACAACCTCAGAAGCTGTTAACAATTCCATAAACTTGTTCACCTACTACTTCACCGGAGTAAATTTTCAATACAAGCTGTTAGTGACCATTCCTTGAGATTGTTCCAAGGTAACTGGAACTGTTTTGATTTTTATATCAGCACCAAAATGTTTAACATTCTGACCAAATTACTGACTCTTTCATATTGTACTAAAACCACTCCCCGTGCCATGTGGAAGGGTGTTCCAAAAGTATACTATGTAAAGTATAATTGGATGCTGAGAATAACTAAGAATATCACGGCTCACAATTTAGAGGGAAGTCTGGCAGAGGAGCCTCCTACCTGTGAAGCAATGTTTCCTTATTCCCATCTACAGCATCAATAATGGATTCCTCACCAGCATAGGATGACATCATTAACTTTACAATCTCAGTTGCTCCTTGAGTGGCAGCAAAATGAAGTGCTGTGCATTTTTCATTCTGTAAATGGGAAAATGAAAAAACATATAAATATTTAAACCCCAGCAACCTAACCTCCAACCTATTAAACACACTAGTGATCTAGCCCAGGATTCATAATTCCTAAATGCCTAAATTTCTATGCAAGTAATGAAACTTTAGTCTTTAACTAAAGTAGTGGAACTCTAAAGAGATCTTCAAGATCAGAAAAGAATAAAGAGATAGTTTTAAAGGATCAGTAGAAAGCTGCTTCTTATTCTATGCCAAGTCCCTAAGATAAGAGTAAATTACATTCTTAACAATCTTTTGTATTTGAATTAATAAACTGACACACAGAGCACCCGTTAATACAAGAGATAAAGCAAAGGAAAACTACAGAAAACCAGAAGCAGACCAGTACAAATGAGTAACCAAATAAATGTGCTGATATAATACAGAAAATGCATTCTTTTAAAACATTTTTGACTTCCTTAAATGGAATCTTCCTTAGATATGGTTCTTATGTAAAATTTTCTGCAGGTTAAAAATGACTTGGTCTAATATGTTATCAATATGATATTAGGGATCGCTTAAGCAATCTGGATGTCCACAAATCCATGGGCCCCGATGGAATGCACCCACGAGTGCTGAGAGAGCTGGCGGATGTCATTGCTGAGCCACTCTCCATCATCTTTGAAAGGTCTTGGAGGACAGGAGAGGTGCCCGAGGACTGGAGAAAGGCCAATGTCACTCCAATCTTCAAAAAGGGCAAGAAGGAGGACCCAGGGAACTACAGGCCGGTCAGCCTCACCTCCATCCCGGGAAAGGTGATGGAGCAGCTTATCCTGGAGGCCATCATCAAGCAAGTGGAAGAAAAGAAGGTTATCAGGAGTAGTCAGCATGGATTCACCAAGGGGAAATCATGCCTGACCAATCTGATAGCTTTCTACGATGACATGACTGGCTGGGTAGACGAAGGGAGAGCCGTGGATGTTGTCTACCTTGACTTCAGCAAGGCTTTCGATACAGTCTCCCATGATATCCTCCTAGGGAAGCTGAGGAAGTGTGGGCTGGATGAGTGGTTGGTGAAGTGGATTGAGAACTGGCTGAATGGCAGAACTCAGAGGGTTGTCATCAGCGGCGCTGAGTCTAGTTGGAGGCTGGTGACAAGTGGTGTCCCCCAGGGGTCAGTACTGGGCCCAGTCTTGTTTAACTTCTTCATCAACGACCTGGATGAAGAGTTAGAATGTACCCTCAGCAAGTTTGCTGACGACACCAAACTGGGAGGTGTGGTAGATACACCAGAAGGCTGTGCTGTCATTCAGCATGACCTGGATAGGCTGGAAAGCTGGGCAGAGAGGAACCTGATGAGGTTCAACAAAGGCAAGTGCAGGGTCCTGCACCTGGGGAGGAACAACCTCATGCACCAGTACAGGCTTGGGGTGGAGCTGCTGGAGAGCAGCTCTGTGGAGAGGGACCTGGGTGTCCTGGTGGACGACAGGTTAACCATGAGCCAGCAGTGTGCCCTGGCTGCCAAGAAAGTCAATGGGATTCTGGGATGCATCAAGAAGAGTGTGGCCAGCAGGACGAGGGAGGTTCTCCTTCCCCTCTACACTGCCCTGGTGAGGCCTCATCTGGAGTACTGTGTCCAGTTCTGGGCTCCCCAGTTCAAGAAAGATGAAGAGCTACTGGAGAGAGTCCAGCGGAGGGCTACAAGGATGGTGAGGGGACTGGAGCATCTCCCCTACGAGGAGAGGTTGAGGCAACTGGGCTTGTTCAGCCTGAAGAAAAGAAGGCTGCGAGGGGACCTTATAAATGCCTACAAATATCTGAAGGGTGGGTGTCAGGAGGATGGGGCCAAGCTCTTTTCAGTGGTGCCCAGTGACAGGACAAGGGGCAATGGGCACAAACTGAGGCACAGGAAGTTCCGTCTGAACATGAGGAAGAACTTCTTCCCTCTGAGGGTGACGGAGCACTGGAACAGGTTGCCCAGGGAGGTTGTGGAGTCTTCTTCTCTGGAGATATTCAAGACCCGCCTGGACGCAGTCCTGTGCAGCCTACTGTAGGTGACCCTGCTTCGGCAGGGGGGTTGGACTAGATGACCCACAGAGGTCCCTTCCAACCCCTACTATTGTGTGATATTCTGTGATATTCTGTTATTAAACTATTATAAGCTACACAGTCACATAAATATTAAACAATAAGTAAATTATTAGAACAAAATTTGCCAAAACAGGATTTCATGTAGCTAGATGGGACAAACTAGCTTTGATACATGCCTAAGGGTTTTGACTCTGTCCTTTTTAGAACAGGAACATTTCAGTGAATGCATCGGAATAGGCTTTTCCACCGTGCCACAACCGTTCTCAAAACAGTCTTACCCATCACAACATCAGCAGTTAAATTATCTCATTCAAAAGGTGTGTGTTGAAAGTATCAACCCAATAAAAGAAATGTTTATCTTTGCTCTCATGAGTTGATTTGAGCCTTGCAAATAATTTGATTCATGATAGATATCTTCAGAAATGTTTGTTCACCACGAAGCTGGGCACAGGCCCTTACACCAACAGTATCACGGTACCAGCAGTAGCATCACAAATTTGTGCGTGTTTACTAAGAAGATACCGTCAAGGCCAGGGCAAGGCTGAGGATAAACAAGAATGATGAGAAAGGGTCAGACCAAAGATCCCATTTCTGAGAACGGACAATAGCAGGTGCATAGTAAAGAGTTTGTGAAGACCCTGCCGTTGTCCAGTGTGCTCCCAGACTCCACGTGTTTATGACCCAAGGACTTCCTGAGCCAGAGGGGATGTCATTGCATTCAGTAGCTGAGGACTGATTTTTCTTCTGTGGATCTGCCCAAATGCATCTGGAATCCATGCAAACTTCACAGGCACAACATCCCATGTAACTTGTGTAAAGAAACCTGCCACTCTGCCTGATCTGGACTAGAGACTTCTTTTCATTTGCTGCTCCCTAGGTTTTGCATTGGAAGAGACAATAAGCAATGATTATCTGCTCGTCTTTTTTTCATACCACTTAGAGATTTAAAGATATCTAGGTTTTATCAAAATTGTATTTGCCTCCATTTGAAGTTTTACCTGTTTTAGATCAATCTGGGCTCCAAATTCAATGCACATTTTAATCATTTCAAGGTCCCCACTTTGAACTGCCAAATGAAGTGGACTGCACTTTCCATTATTGGTAAAATTGATGTGAGTTTTAGCAGAGTGACCCAATTCTTCACCTGAGAAATGAAAATAAATGGAAATTTTTTAAATGAGAAAGATAACAGAAGCTACCAAAGCTTTCAAAACAAGCATATGAACTGTGGATTAATATTCTCCCCCTCAAAATGTGAACCTTTCACATCTATCATTAAACAATGCATGGGCACACATTTAGGAAAGCAGTTCAGCTGCTGCTGCAACCCTGCAAAAGTTACTAGCGTGAATTGCCCATCGGAATCATTGCATTAACATCTTGTAAGTTCAATCACAGTTATAAGTGCTTGTTTACACAGTTTTTTGAGAATTAAAGCAGTAAATTGGTAAGGCTACCATAAATAATAAATTTCACTGACAGTTTGGGAACAATGTATTTACCTTTTTTCAAAAGAATTTCCATACATGTTTTTGCACCTGAAAATGCAGCTGCATGGATAGGCATACATCCTGTTTTGTTTGGTTTACATATTTTCCCTCCATTTTCAATCTGAAAAATAATGCCTGGATATAGCTTAATGACATACAGAAAATTATGACTCATGAACACACTATTACAGGTATAGTCTCCTGGGTAGCTGTGTCTTCTTTTTATGCTGTATATGCATTGTGAAGTTTATATACAAATATCTTTTGTATGTTATATCAACACATCTATACATATATGTGCTTCATTTTGTGTTCTGATGACCTTCAAAATCAGTTTAAGTCTTTTCTGTTTGCCACTCAGACAGATTTATATGTACTCTTAAAAGATTAAACTCTGTTAGTAACCTATGCAAAGTAACTTGAGTATTGGGTCCATGGTTAACCATCCGTCACTAAACAAAGACAGAACACAGAAACAGAATAACACTGCATCAAGATAAACAGAATCACATCAAAAGATGATAGATAATTATACCTACCAGGAGTGTCAGTGCTTCAGGATTATCCTTGTAACATGCTACAATTATAGGTGTGTTCCCTGCTTCACCTTCCAAATTAACATCTGTACTGCTATGCTGGACTAAAATCTAAATTTTTAAGAAAACATTCAGTCAATCATAAGCCAAATACAACAACAAAGGCCTATCCCATTACTTTTCTTGTTTATCACTCATAGCACTCTTCTGACTTGCTACTCTTCTTGCATGCCAACAGCCCACAATGCATATGCAGAGATGAGGGAGAACGTAAAAATATGCAGGTGAAAAGTGCAGGTGAGAACGGACAAAGAAAAGTAAAATTCTTTGCAGCAGATGGCTAGTTAAACAGGATAAACACCGCACATAGCTGCAGAGTAGCTCAAAATTTTATTTAACAATTTCCGCAATACTGTGAGAAAACCTTTTCTGTAGCAAATTGCAGATGGGGATTTTCAACTGAAGTTTGTTATAACGTCTTGTAATACCCCGTATTCCCCAGAAAGTTGCAAAGGTGTAGATGCTGCTTGATTAGGTATCTAATGGACAGTTATAGAAGATGAGGGGAGATGGGACTTGAAAACAGGGACCCTTCCAGTCCTGAATTTCTGCTTCGGTCCCTATGCTAACAGCTAACACTGAGCTATCAGTATCACCGAGTACCTCTATGACTGCTTCCATCATCTTTTGAGAAGCAAAGGATGTGGAAATGATAATGACCATACTGTACTGCATCTTTATTCTTCTATCTAAATATTTACATAATTGTCTTTCAGTAATTGAAATTAATTTTTCTGTACTGGCAGAACTGGCACATTTTAACCACTCCCAGGCAATTTGACAATAGAAACCAAAGGAAAATTCACTTGAATAAACAACAGAGTGGGGAAAAAACAAGAGCATGTATTTAGTCAAGAGAAGAGCTGTAAATAACTCAAACCCAGAACGCAATAGAAAGCCCATTTAAAAAATGTCACTGTATTTCAGATTTTATTGTTCTTAATTCATAATAAATACAGAATTTTGTAAAAGATGTGAGGACAGTGAAATATTTTAACACTGAAAATCTCTAAAGGATTTTAAATCTTGAATACAGGAATATGTTTTTCTTTCTTTTGTTTGGATTAAATAGAAAAAGAGACAACTTTAAAGGGAAAAGCAAGTGATGTGTTCACAAGGCTGTATTCACTTACTAAATTCAAGCACTTCACAAATTCTAAAATTCTATCCAAATGCCACATATGGAGTGAAAATATTCTCATTGCACTTGGACAAATGATGAAAAAATTATGCTGCTCAAAATCTCAATGCTGTTGCTATTTTACAGGGTTCAAAATAGACACCTTAGTAATTTCTTCACAATCTATTTTTGTGATTTTTAATTGCAGATTTAGTTCTGCTATTATTCAAATGATTATTACAATGTTGGTTTAAGAACTGTGTTTTCTGACTAATTTAAATCTAGTTTTCATAAAAACATACACTAGTTTCAAGAAAATTTTGATACTCCTATGACTCCCTACACTACTGCACAAAAAAAAAAATCAGAACATAAATATTTGAAATAACGCATGCCTACGTGAAATTTTAGTCTTAAAAATAACTTTTTAATACAAAATTCCTTGTGTTTGGGAAATTGAAAAGAATTCTCCAAGAAACATAACGACTACTGTTCAAATACCAGTATTTATATAAACCAGTAAGTTACTTTTTACATGCTGTGCTGAGAAGACACAAACATTTCTATAAGCATAATATGTTACACATCCTGCTTGCGAAACAAAGCATACGAGGAGATACAGCATATATAAACAATGTCTTGGTGTTCTGCATGCAGCTGCAGTTGAACTTCTTACTAAGTGTGTGTACTTCTGTGGACGTTAGACTTACCTTAACAATTTCATTATGCAGGGACTGCACAGCCATATGCAAAGGTGCCATCATATTGGAGTTGAGAATGTTTGGATTGGCTCCTCTGCTAAGAAGCAAACTAACACTTTCAACCTGGTTTTTCTTTGTGGCCCAGTGCAGTGGCGTATTTCCAGAAGAATCCATCACATTTAATACTAGGTCAAAGGGGAGAAAACAAAACAAAACCAAAATCAAAGCAAAACCACCAAATGTTCTGATTGCTCTGGAAAAAAAAAAAAAAAGTCTTCAATGGAGGTTTAGGTCTGTGCTACTGCATTTCTTTGAAGAGATAAAGGGAAAGATTGCATGTCATGCAGTGCATTGTGTTAAATAGATTAAATATTGTGCTGAATACACGGTATCAGTTAGATAAAATGTTCTATTAAAATATTAATACACTAAAATATTAATATACTAAAATAGAGAGAAAGCTTGACAAGGTTACCAAATAGCAATAAGGGTTTTATCAGTTCTTTTGAAGTTATAATAGTGGAGAGATGGGAGAGGTGAAACACCTGTCTATTTCTTTCCCCTTATTATACACCTTCCTCCCCACAAAGCATTACTTGATTTCCCTTTTTCCTTGCTCCTTCACTTGCCTATCTTCTTTGACTTTGCAGCTATTGCTTTAAGGGCTGCACAGAACAAGTGAGAGTGAAGAACTAAGGTAAGTGAATAAATAAGTGCCTGCAAATTATAACAAGATTAAAGACCACATCTATTCTGGTTCACTTACTTAAGAACACAGAGGTAAATCAATTTATACCAGTTATAAAACTGGTGTGTTCTACACATATATTTTGAGCTTCAAAATTGGAACTAAACTTCAACAAATATTCTTAAAATTAAGACAAAAATTATATATTGAAAAGAAAAAGAACCTTTTTCAGATGGAATAATCTAAAATTAGATTATTGTTTGGTGAAAAAATGAGCTTTTTAGGATCTCTGTATGCTTCATCAGTAGTCACAGTCTGTCAGTGGAGTTGTACATACTGTCACAATGCTTATTAATAACTACTCAACAACACCTTTTACACAGAGTGGTTTTCAAGCATTCAGAGTCCCATGTTCTCCTGCTTATCACTTCTTCCCTAAATTTCTTTATATGGCATACCTCATCAAATGTTTATTCTTCCTCACTAAGTAAACAAGTTGTGATGACAACTCGAATGACAAGTATGAGAACCAAATGAATTCTCTTTTACTTTTCCAGTATTTTAAATGTAAGAAAAGATATATAACGTATATAAGGAACACAAAAAGTCAGGCCTACTGTACTTCACTGCAGTTTTCTCTTTCATATCTGAAGACTGTAAATCTGAGTCCCAAACAAAACAAGATCTATTGAATCACTGCATTAGAGACAAAACATGACTAGGCCCTAAAACAACAAGGGTGACCCAAACCACACCCAGACACTGCAAACTGTGGCAAACAGTTTGAACTGTATTTAAATCCACAAATGCAGATAACACATACCAGTTCTGCTTCATTTGTGTAACAAACACTTTGATTACTGAACTTTTTTATTCTTTTAAATAAAACAGTTAATAAAACATGTCTTACCTTCACAAGAAGAATCATCTATGATCAACTGTATTAATTCTATTTGACCTCCTTCTGCAGCATGATGCAGTGGGGTGGCATTTAATTCATCCACTTTGGTAAGCCCAGAACGATTCTTCTTAATGAAGCTCCGTAGCCTACAGGCACTTCCATCTGAAATCACCTATTTTGGACACAAATACTCTCATTTTCCTAATAGGCAAGATATTAGCAATGCTATAATGTGTTACTGTGGGCATGTTATTGCTCACTAATTCTCCCCCAACTGTTTAGTTTCATACAGAAGTACACAAATCCTGATCAGATTGAGTCCACAGTGAAACTCTGATTGATTTGATTGATTGCAAAACCAGACCCGGTTGAGAAACAGTGCAAAATTAACAAAACCACAAATTATCTTGAATACATTATCTTGTCTTCTCTAGTGATCTTCCCTCCATCGCAGAAAATCTTAAACAAGAAAATTCATCACTTACTGTTTAATACTCTCTCCAGCTGTGGACACGTAAAATGAATTCAATAGAGAAGAAAAATTAATAATCTTGATAAATTCCTTTTCCAGACCTTTCTACAGAGACTGGTACCATATCTTGGGCTTTCAAGTTCAGCTGTTGGGTTTCTGTGATGTTCTTTATGTCAGAGCAACCAATAAATTCTTTAATTCCAGCAGTATCCTAAGAGCTTGCCATGGGCTACTACCTCAGTCTGAAACAACCCAGCATCTTCACAGCACAATAAAAAACCAACAACCCTTCAACAGCTCAGCGCTCTGACACCTTGATACGTCCCTGGTACTGTGCTCTGCAATCAAAGCCTACTATGGAAACCCAGCTGATACTTACTTTATGATGTTCTCCAAATATTTCTGTTAGAGTGTTTCAAACCCCATACTTGTATATGAAGAAAAGAGATTGCACTGAAATGGGCAGGCATTTAAAAACAAGTTATTAAAAAAATTAAAAGGGAATAAAAAAGAAAAACAATTCAACAATATTAGAAGAAAAAAAAAAGGGAAAAATGCATATCAAAAGTAATGCAAGCCTTCCCAAAGATGTGTAAGCAAGCTAAGGGCGAAAAAGCGCACTCTCCCAAAACCACAGTTCCCTCCTCAGCTGCAAAAGAAAAGGATAACTTTGCTCTCCAGGAACCCCTGAGCCACAAAGATTCAACAATTTTTTCTGTCATTAAGCAAATATATATTATGGGCAGCCCATTCATACACTTAAGCAAGTGTTAAACTTCCTTGAGCTTAATAGTCCTATTGACCTCAGTGAGGTTACTCATGTGAATAATGCTGCAAATGTGTTTAAAGATTTAGAAGAGTGGGACCAAATACAGGGGTAGCACCTGCTTCAGAAGCGCAACTAGAAAAAGCTAATAGAATACAGATGATATCATTAAGGAAAGGGTATTTAAGACAACTCAACTGTCATAAAAATAAGAGGTCAATTACATACACAAATATCTAAACATTTTATACACCCTTATTATAGTTCCAGTATCTTCTATTTCTTCTTATATTCTAACCTAATTTTAACTGCACTGAATTTCAAATCTTTCTATTGATTTAGACCACATTTTGCCAGTATTTACATTGGAAGTATTTGTCAATGTAAGACAAAATGAAGCTGAAATGTGGCATAATAATAATTCCTGTCAACAAAAATAAGACTTTTCAGTCAATACTGAAGTGTTTCATTAACAAAATAGGAAAGGAAGAAATCAGGTAGGTGTTCTCAGGACTTTGGTTGGTTCAAAACAGCGAAGGAAGCTATTTTAAACTACAGCAGCTCCTTGGTACTTCACCTGAACAGCTATGTAGTGGCAGATCACCCACCAGAGTGACAAGCTGTGTTATGCTGAAGAGGTGTTCCTCAGGACTGCAGCCCGCACACAGAAAACAAGTCTGGAAATTATCTCAAGAGGTCTTTAAACACATCCATGTACTTTGTCAAATTTTTCCAGCATGCTCTTAAAAATCTCCAAAGTTACCCAAGTCACCCGTCCCGTAAGAAATGAAATTCCGTTGCTGAATTATCCTTAAGTGTTAGAAAAGGCTTCCCTAACATTTGCTCTAGGTCTCCCTAGCTGCAATATAAATACATCATTTCTTGTCCTACTCTCTCTGGACAAGGTAAGAGGTTATATCCTTCCCGGCAGTAATTTTGCATTTGTAGGTTCTGCCGCTGGTTCCCTTTCCCTTCATAACAGTTCCAGCACTTCCAAACTTTCCTTTCGGGAACATTTTTACAGATGGTGAACTCACTACCATCACCACGTCTGGATCTCCCTCTAAGAGGGGGACTTTTTCTGGGGAGCCGTGCCCGGGGGGGATGCGAGCCCCGCGGCAGCTGCCGCCCTGCCACCCCGCACCCTCCTCTGCCCGCTCCCTTCCCCTGCTCCCGCTCGCCCCGCTCCGGACTTGGCCACCCAGCGCCACACCGCCCTGTGCCTTCAGGCCCCACGACCAGGGCGGCCCCCAGCCCGTCTCCCACCCCTCACACTGCTGCGTGAGGGGTGAGGCCAAAGGGCCTGAGGGGGAAGGGTCTCTGGGACACAACCAACACCGAGCCCGCACCGCTGCCTCCAGAGCCCCTCACCCACCTCGCCCTCCACCTTCGCCCCTCCTCGTCCCCTTGCCTCTCGAGCCTCGGGCACCATCTCCTCCCGCGCCGCCGGCCCGGGTGCCTCAGGCAGCTCGGCTGTCCCCTCCGGCTGACGCCGCCCGCCCAGCCCCCGGCGCCGCCACCCCTGCCGCGCCCCTCCGCACGCACCTTGAAGACATCCTGCGAGGCGACGGAGGCGGCATCCGCCTCGCAGGCGACGCCCTGGTAGGAGCTGGAGGCGGCCGCCTTCTCCCGCGACTGGCAGAGCCGCAGCAGAGACCGCTTCATGGCTCCCGCCCGCCCGGCTCCGAGCAGCGCCCGCCCCGCCCGCTCCGCAGACCTGCGAGGCGAGAGACCGAGTGACGGCCGGCGCCCGGCCCGCGCCCGGCCCGCCCGCCGAGCCGGCGGCGAGAGGCGGGGAAAGCGGCGGGGGCGCTCCGGCCGCTGCCCCGGGAGGGCGAGCCGCTCCCCGCCGGGGCGGGCACCCCGCCGAAAGGCAGCTCCCGGGCCGTCCCCGGGGCCGCCGAACCCCGGTCCCCTCGGGCCACGGGTGGGCGCCCGGCGGGCCGGCGGCCGGAGGCGCCGCTGACAGCGTGACCCGGCAGAGAGGGCGAAGCGATCCCCGGTGGGGTCGGGGTGGGTTTTTTTGATTCCCTGATCGAGTATCCGACAGTCACAGAGGTCCCTGGGGATGTACGTGGAAAAACTGCAGCGCGGAGGGCGCGGTGTGCGAGAATTAAAATAAATATTAAAACAAAAACGCGAAGTCGGACTGTTGGCGGGCCCCGCGGCACAGGCTGTGAGGAGAAAAGCCGCGCTGCCCGGGCTGGGTGCGCAGGGCAGGCCTGCGACCAGGGCGATGGCGATGGCCTGCGCCGGGCTCGCGGCGTTCAAACGGTCAGTCGAGCTTTCTGCCGTTAGCGTCTCAGCGTTTGCTTGGGAGCCATAAAATTCGCTCGTAGAATTTCTTTCACCAGAAAGAAGAAGAAGTGGTGTAGGAAAGCTGTGGGAAGAGCGTAGAAAGAAGCAGCACAAAATGCTTCAAAAGTTTTAATTGCTAAAGCGGCTTCGCCTGACTCACTCTCGGCAAGTTTTCAACAGAAACATTCATAACTCAGACAACTTTGCTTAATGTGATAAGAGCAGCCCTACCAAAGGCCGGTAGCGGCCGGGGCAGACGCTCAGGAGGAGCAACAGGTGGCACACGGGATGGCTTTTTGCCTGCGCGCCCATGGTTTGTGGCAATCGGCAGCTTGAGGACTGCCAGAGCCAAGTGCTGCGTCCAGTCTAGCCTGTTTAATAGGCCTCAACTGGCAATTCTCCATTGCTCCACTCATGCCCATCCTGAACCCTTTTTATATTGTCCATGCCACAACATCCTGTGGCACTAAGTGCCGTAATTTCATTATGCGTTTGCAAAAAAGGCTTTCTTTTACCACTAGCTTCACTTAGTGCTCCCTAGTGTGTTTATCCTGAGAAATGGAGAGTTGTTCCCCATTTTTTTATTCTTGTTAGTTTTCCTAATTTCACAAAGTTCCTCCAGCTCTTTGCTTGCTGATGGGGCTTGGTTCATATGGTTTTCCTTCTTTGGGGTGCCATTTTGTATCTCTGAACATCCTTATCCTGCTACTCTGCATCTTTACCATGTTCCTTTTGAAATCGGGTGGCAAGACCTACATTCTGAAGGCAAGTTATATTGAAGCAGTAATAGTAATTGTTCGTTACATTTTTTCTTCATTCCTCTCCTAAATGCTCACAATGGTATTTGCTTTTTTTTGAATGCCACTGAGCTAAGATTCCTGAGAATTTTTGCTGCTCCACCCTGATCCCTTTTCTGAGTGGTGATGGCATAAATAAACAGCACTTGTGCTATGCTAACTCCTAGGAGGGTAGTTAAGGTTATGTTTCCTCTATGTACCCAGCTAGTGTTTATCATAATTGAATTTCATCTGACATTTCATTGCTGTATCACCAAGTCTTGTCGGATCTCCCACAATCATCTGCTATTTTGGTCATTCTGAAAAATTGAGTAGCGCTTTCCAGATCACCAGAATGTCTTTGCGTCATTCATCCCAACACTGACTTTAAGGGGTCCTAAGGAACCTCCCTGCTTTGCTAGGATGTATTCCTATTTCATATTTTTTAACCCTTAACCAGATTCAGTAAATCCTTCCTGCCTGTCCTGCTCATAGTTTCGTTAAGAGACTATGAGGAGCGACCTAGTCAAAGAACTTTCCCAAATCCACTTATTGCTGGCGTCATTTGTACCTCTATGCTTGCCAGTTCCTTCAGAGAGTTTGACTGGCGCATGTAACGCTAGACTTCTCCCTACAAACGCTGTGTTGTTGTTTTGATCCTAGAGCCTGTAACTCCAGAATTGTTTATAGTAAGTTGCTTAAGTTACACAACCTTAACTAAGTAGTCATAAGATCATAAAACTAAATAGTCCTAAGACTGAGTCGTTTTAAGTGCTTGTGATATAGAGCTTTGGTCCTATTAATCATCAAGCAACATTAAAAAATGGAACAAAATAAAGTTTCTTCACATTCCGCTGTAACTATAGATGTTGCATACGTTCAACAGCAGTGCATTAAGGTACATTTTTATTGTTATCTCCTCATTAATTGTGACCAAAAGAAACAGGGTCATTTATGCTATAGCAAGAAAGCTATACTCAAGAAAGATAGTCATTAGCGCCTGCAGAGATTCTAATTAGGTGGCTTGGGATTATGTCGCTGGAGGAGCCCTCTGTATTTCTAAACCCTTTTCCTGGTACTTCCATTGGGAGAGGCCCCAGTTGGTGAGACTGTTCAACTTCCCATGGTGAGGTCGCTTTGAATTCCCTGTCTGGCCTTGACTTTTCTGTCGCACATAGTCCTCCTTATGAGAACTTAACAAAGAACAGTCTAGTATCATGTAAAGAAAATAAATGCTGTTTTCTGCAAGAATCACTACCTGAAAATAAAGGTATCACTGAAACACTGGTAAGCATTAGTAAATCTATCACCCATTTTTTCTTAAAATCCCTTAAATTGCAGTCAGAGTAATGCTGTGAAACAACAGAAATCATGATCCTCAAACAACCACAGTTTTACTTATTTGCTTGAATCTGATAATACTGCCCTCTTCTTTTAAAATTACTGTTAGTTTTCAGTCTTCTAGTAAATGTTCAGTAGAGTGTTCAGAACATGAAAAATAATACAAAGATTTTCCATTCCCAGGAGGAATAAAATGGAATTTTAAGTGGGCTGACCACAGCTTTTATTTCTGCATGGTGATTTGACATAAGGAACTAATTCACATAAGTAGTCAGAGAGTAACCTTTCTTACAGCTGTTTTTCCCAAGAGTGGATTAAAATACATTTATACCATTTTATTTCAAACATGATCTTGCTAATGGTAGAATAGTGGATCCATTAGTACAAGCAAAATTCACTAAAGATAATCATAGAGCAGCATTTCATTAAAATTACAATTGTTTAATAATTAAATTGTATATACAGTAAATATGCACCATTCCAGTCTTGTAACCTTAGTAATACAGTACTGCAATTTAGTTAATATTGCAGGCCTAGGAACCGTAAATTCAGGCGAATATCAGTAATGAAAAGGATGTACTGTATATTTTTTTGCCTTGGAAGTGATTTATTTGGCAACAGTGTTATACACATTATGATGTGTAAAATGATATTTAGGATTTTTTGTTGTCGGCTTAATTCAGTAAGTCAAATGAACTCATGATGCCACTTCAGATATTGATTATAGTCATCCAGAAATTAATCCAAGCTACTGCCTAAACAAGCAAGAATGCATTGTCTCCTCCAAGTTTTCAGAAACATGCTTGTACTTACCATGAAGAAAAATCCTGCTGTGTTTTTAAACCAGCAAAGTGAATTTAACTCACATTTTACACTTACATCTAATGGATTTTTTTGTTGCATTTTTTCTTCTTTAGATTTTGCTACAGTAAGGGACATGCTGCTATGCCCAGCAGAAGGATTTCAGTTACTGACAGGTTTATTACATGCCTCATTAAAAAAAAAAAAAAAAATTAGAAAAGAATTATTTATTCCACTACACTGCAGAGTCTTTTTTTTTTGTAATGATAATCAGATATGAAATAATATCTTACAGATTTTGAGTCCTCCTCTTAATGCTTTGGACAAGAAGAAATGGAGAAGAGGCCCACAGAGTGCATTCTGTGCTTTGAAAGTAAGTGTAAATTGACCTTAAGGTTAATACCAATTGTAATAAGGAAGGGAGGTGACACTCCATGAGAACATTCTTAGTAAGGATACTTCCCAAGGTGTCCAGTAAAACCCAGCAAGTAGTCGCGGCGACTATTGGTTGCAAGTTAACTCCTAGAGAAAAGCTTTCAAGTATGTAAGCTGGATATAGGAAAGATTTAGGTGTATGGTAGCAACAGTGAATGCAATCCCTGTCCCTGTGAGAGCTGGATGCTTCAGAGTGGAGCATGTACAGGTGAGGGGTGACCATTTCAGACAGTAATCCTGCTGTGAAGCTGGGAGCTAAGCCATCTCCTGCAAACCATCTTTTAAACAAATGGAGGGCCTCTCACATGCCAGGCATCATGTGCCTCCCTCAAATTAGAGATATTAAAATGTCTACTTTTCAATAAAAGCAATCATGGCCACCAAATGGCAGCTCGCTTTCTGGTAGTGATGCTCTCTCCCCCTGTTGAAGCTGTGCCGAGGTACGGGCAGAGACGGTCAGGGTCAAAGTGCTGAAGTCTGGTTCCCTGTCATACTGGAAAACTTACCTTCTTGTTCCTGTCTAGGGCTGGTTTCGTGGTTTTACATTTGGCTACCACTGATCAAACACAGCAACTGTCTGTGAAGCAGGGACCTCAATCCTGGGTTTCCCCTAACTAAGGAATTTAGGAAAAGCTGAGTTGCCAGGCTTCAGAAACTTTCTGATCCATAAAGTCTGATCAGACTGAGGCGTGGTACGTATGCATTATGATGCTTATTATGGACAAGTTTATTTCAGTTCTGGGTATCGTGAAGATATACCTTCAGTTCTACCAACTCTTAAAAAACTGGAGAATCTTAATAATGAAATACATAGAATCATAGAATAGTTCGGGTTGGAAGGAACCTTTAAAGGTCATCTAGTCCGATCCCCCTGCCATGGGCAGGCACATCTTCACCTAGATCACGTTGAAGATACAGGTTCCTCAGGATAGTGATACATGTAAGGGTTGGGCAAGGGTTTGTCTTAGGAAAGACATGCCCAAGTTTCGGAAGCCTAAATTCTACCTGCAGTCATAGACTCATAGAATCATAGAATGGTAAGGGTTGGAATGGACCTTAAAGATCATCTGGTTCCAACCCCCCTGACATGAGCAGGGACACCTTCCACCACACTAGCTTGTTCAAAGCCCCATCCAACCTGGCCTTGAACACTTTCAGGGAGGGGGCATCCTCAGCTTCCTTGGACAACCTGTTCCAGTGTTTCACCACCCTCATGGTGAAGAATTTCTTCCCAATATCTAATCTAAATCTGCCCTCTTTTAGTTACAGCCATTCCCCCTTGTCCTATCACTACACATTCTTGTGAAAAGTCCCTCTCCATCCTTCCTGTAGGCCCCGTTCAGGTACTGGAAGGCTGCTGTAAGGTCACCCCGGAGCCTTCTCTTCTCCAGGCTGAACAGCCCCAACTCTCTTAGCCTGTCCTGGTAGGAGAGATACTCCAGCCCTCTGATCATCTTCGTGGCCCCAATCTAATTTAAACACTTACTTGCTGACAAAATAATACATTCAGAAAGCATTCTTTCTTCCTACTTGTCCTACTTGGTCTTTCCTCATCAGCTGTGTATTTTAGATCGCCATTGCTGTCCTAACACGCATCCACAGATTTCTCCTGCACGGTATGTATGCTGCCGTGCCTGTCAAAGAACAACACCCTCATTGCAACACTGCTTTTACCTATTCATGTTTGTAGGAAATAACTATTATATCAAAGCTGATTTGTGCCAGAAAGTGTTTGAAATCAGAATGAAATAGAAAACTTTCAGCTTGGAGGGGGAGCGAGGCACGGAACCCAAATAAACAGAGAGAAATGAACAAGACTTTAGGAACATAAAAATAGGTCAAAATGTGGAAAAATGCATGTCAGCATTTTCAGGAGGAACATACTGATACTATTTTCTTTGAAGAGTGAGGTGAGCATCTCATTGCTAAACCAGAGTGCTCAAAATTTTTCGTGCTTGTAGTTGTTCTGAGGAACCACTGATGGAAAATCTCATGGATGTTTCCACTGTCACCATTTTGCAAGCATAGAAAATGAAGGGTGGCAACCTCAAGCATGGAAAAGCAGCATTAGTAAAACAGTAGTGCATATTATTTCCAACTGTCTTCATGATGGTGTTTCAAACTTATTTCTATGACTTTATCTCTATCCTTCCTACTATCTCATCTCTTGCTTGTTCTTCTCCCCTGGCTTCTCTCTTTAAATTTCAAGGCTGCTTAATCCTCTTTCTCTTCTTTCCCTGACATTGTTTTCTTTCTGTACATTTCATCCAGCCAAAGCCTGTCTTCCCCTTACCTTCTGCTGACTATACTTTTGTTTTTTTGGACTAAGAGGATTCACTTCACTCTCTGACTCTCTTATGTACAAGCATTTTCTGAAAGCACTTCCATCATTTCTAATATCTGAGAGAGACATGAGTCCTACCTTTCCAGTGGTTAACCTGAACCTCTCGTATAAGTAACTGGGACTAAAGAATCAAATCTATGTCACAGAAGCATCCAACACTGGGAGTCTTCAATATGTGCTCTCTATGGATCATCACAGACTGGTATAACTGCAACAAAACATGTATTTTTCAAAATAGAATGCAGTTACTATTACCTTCGCCAGATGACACCCCAGGTTTTCACTGCTTTCAAATATAAATAATGTATTTTGCAAGATGACTATATAACTTTTTTTTCTTCTCAAATAATTGTCCATGCAATTGCACTGAAATAATGGAGCAGTACTTTCGGTATATTAAACTATATTTCTATCGGTTTAGGAAAAAAAATAGTTGTTAAAAAGTAGAATTATTAAGATGTATCTTATATAGTGCAAATAAGCAAATAAGCTATATATATTTAATTTTAAAATGAAAGAAAACATTATCTTGAAAATAGTTATATATATAATTGAGTGAAAATGCTGCTTATGTGCCTGAACTTGTAAGATGTAGAAATACATAGTTTCCGTCTAAATTAGTCAGTTTAATCAAACATAATTCAGGAAAGAAGAAAAAGGCCAAAATGTGTTAATCAAATTAAGTACAGGATTGTATATTTTAGCTAGTCTTTAAGACTTGCTGACTCTTCACTTCATTTCCCCAAGTCCTGGGCATATTTGTCCTAACTGAAGGATGGTAGTCAGATGAAAGTCATTCAGACACTATGTTTCACTGACTAAGATTAAGTTATTAGGTGGAACAGATATGGGCATTTGTTTGAAATATATTTTCTCTTTTGTATTTAGTAGATATGAAACTATGGCCAGAACCTCAGTAATAATAGTCTATTTTAGTCTAGGCAAATATAATTAAATATTTCATTTTTTGCAAAGAGAAGTAGAACTAATATCTACCAGTAAGGTAGGTACAGTACTTAGAATGTTTTTTCATATGGAACTACTAGGGAAAATAAACAATGTCTAGTGGCCAAAAGAAAAACTAGATTGTGAAAAAGTTGTGCCAATAGAAAGAACATGAAAGGATGTCACATTTTTGTATATTATTTGCATTTACCTGCTTGGAAAAAGTAGATTTTATTAAAAATCATTAAGAATGTATGATACAGTTCTTCAATTAGCTGAAATTATGCCAAATTTACATTTAAATATGAATCCCAAACCTTCTACCCTGTATTTTTCACACAGAGATCTCCCTGAAAGCAAAAGAAAAATAGGCCAAACAAAAATTTGAGTGACAGAATCTGAGCTAGAGGAAAACTATATTACGCTTACCATTCAAGAAGTTAGCAGGTGGTTTCTCTCGGAAGCAACACACATATAAAGAACACAAAGATATGACTATTTGGATCCTTATCTGATGCTTATATCGGGAGTTCCTGTGATGTGTGAAGCCCCCGGTTGTGCCAGCTGGTGGCTCGCTCTATGTAAACAGGGGCTGCTTTAAAAGAGGTGGGGATGCGTTCCTCGGTGTGGGAGGAGCATCCATACCCATCAACTGATCCTCAAAGCTTTCTTTTTTTAGTACATCTAATCCAGCCCCATCCATTTCTGGCTGGAAACGTACCTTCTGTACCAGAAGTTTTTTTCTAATGCAATATCTTAGAGTAGTTTCAAGTTTTGTTAGGTAGTCACTGGAGGGTACTTGTTTACCTATTTTCAGTGAACTAATTGCTTTTAATGGAAAAATCTAAACATCACTGAAGAGAACTACTGTCTACTTATGAAGATTCACTTTACTAATAAATGTTTCAAAAATTAGAATTGGCATATAAAATGTAGGGGACTGTGATCAATACCTAATGCAATATGGGGCAGCAGGAGAGTTGCATGTGCTTTCTTTTTGAAATATAAATCATACTTTGTTTTCTGCACTTTATTTTCAAAGTGCCACAAAATTGTTCCGTTCATTTGAACTAATTCTCAAATGACTCCTTGGCCCTGTCTGCATCAGATGTAAATTCCGACTGTGCAGTTCCCTGATGCTGGAAGAGTTACTGTGGCTATTCTGATATAGAATATTGTTTCCCTGTGCTAGCATGTATCGACCAAATTGTCTTACCACGTATACTAAAATACATAATTGTGTAATGTGGGCAAAATAGCTGATATGCTCCAAGCAGTATCACAAATTCAAGTTCTGTGTGATTTCATCTTCTTGCTGCAGAATCTATGAGCCTTACTGACTTCCAAACAAGGGATTTGATTTGTCGTTCAGAGAGGCACATTTTCAAGCTTTTCTGTCATTCTGATCACACAGAAGCTGGACAACAATAAAATACTTAAAATACAATTTTTATTCAAAATTTAGGTAAAGTCTGATCTAAGTTTATATTTTGATAAAGAAATTTAGATAAAGTTTCCTAAATTGACAGATGACAAGGATGGAGCTTCTGATTCTGCAGCTCATCTTTCCCCAGCCTGCTGAAACACAGCAAGTATTGTAACTCAGCCTGGCTAGCTCAGTTCATGACCGGGATAGCTCAGTGACTCAAGCAGACATATGAAAACCAGCTTTCTAAATTCTCCACAATCAAGCAGCTTGGAAATTTCCCACTACAGAGGTTGTCCAGCATCACTACACTATTGTATTTATCTGTCTCTTTGGGTATAATGTCTCTGTTTCAGTAAATGGAAACTAGATGCACACACAAAAATAGTCTAAGTGATAGTTGAAGCTTTACAGCACATGTTTATGTTTTAAAAATAAGGAACCTGAGAAAGAGTGGTCTGTCACTTACCAGTGCACTTACCAGTGCACTTTGAGTTACTTTCCAGTCCTGCTGTACAATGCTTGAAGCATGATATGTGTTGTGTTCACAGACTCTTGTTACAGCAGGTAACTAGATGATACAGTGCACTGGTTCATTAATAGGGACATGGATGGAATTGTATGAATACTGAATAGTGGTTCTCAGTCAGAAAACCTAATTTCCTCACAATCAAAACTTCAAATCGCCATGACATTTTCTGTGAAGAAACTTCAAAATGAATGGTTTTTAAAAAAGGATTTCTGCCATCTCTAAATTCAGTCATCTGATAACCTGAGTGGTCACAACATGCATCAGCTGAACAAATTTTACCTTAAAGCCCGTTAAGTTTCTTGCCCCTGTTGCGCCTGCTGAAAGGCTTCTCCAGTACCTTGCTGCTTTCATAGTTAGGAATGTTTCTATAATTTCCAGTCTAAATTTATTCATGATCTAGCAAGGAGCATTTCCTTTTGGTTAACATTGTCTTCTGTTTTAAGCTATTCTTCCCTTGCTGTGGTATCTATCGTTCTGATCTACATTGAAGAAGCCAATCATAGCCCTCTGTAGCCTTCATCTTGTCAGACTCAGCAAATCAAACTATTCTTTTACCTTCTTCCCAAAATCCTAACAGCCTCTCCAGACTTGTTCCTGTTTCTTCTTACTGTTTCCAAATAGCTATTTGCAGGTTTTTTCTTCTGTGAACATTAAGACAGGCAGCTACGCAAGTAACAGCACTTTCAAGATTTCCAGGTGTACATTAGGACTTAATTTCAGAACATTTAATCGGACTAATGAACTCATTGTAACCCTTTCTGTTGCCCTGAGAGTGAAGTCGTGCTTTTGACTACTCAGACATAGACTAACAGTGTTCCAAAGACATCTTCCTCTCTTTCCTGATGGTTAGATTGCATTATTTTTCTTGTATCCCTCTGGGGGTAGGGATTTACAAACGAAGCATGAGGGCTAAGAACCACTGGAACTCATGCTTAAAGGCTATTTAGGTCCCTAACTCCTAGATACACCGGTTAAGGAGAAAACAAGGAAGAGACGCTATAACACGATGAAGGAAGACCTCCAAGAGGTAACTGTGTCAGCCAGCAGAGTGCCCAGGCTGCATACAGCGTGGAAATAAACTTTACATCATCTTTTATAAACCTCATCACATAGTACTGAAAGCATTCTTTAACATTTAAAAGTCATTGAGTACCAAATTAAAAATAGGCCCTGATCAAATGAAAGGGAACTGGATGCTGAAATACCACATCAATCTGAACCTGAATCATTTGTCCATTTTAAGAATCCAATTTTTAAGACTGACACTAAAGGATTAGGAAGACTACCTGTGAAAATTTACTGTTCCGTTGCAGGAGTGATACAAGTCAGAGAGAGTCTGGGGAGGAACTGGCAGCACTCCATATGTCATGTGACAACTGGTGATAAAATATACAGAGAAAAGAAGAAAAGGACAACAAAGTACACCATATCAGAGAAAAAGACTAGATGGTATTACAAAATCAAAATTAGCAGAAAAAGCAAAGAGATGAAAGTTTAAAAAAAAGAACAAAATAAATGCAAAGATATTTTAATGAAAATACCTTCCATAGAATGGAAAAAGTGTGAAGAACTAGAACTGGTAAAGTCCAAGTAAAGATTTTAGATACCATATCTAATGAGTGCAGAGCTGACATTAATTTAAAAAAAAAAGTGATAAATGGAGAGGTAGGAGAAGGGTGTTTTAGAGGGTAGCTTCATATGGCGGTACTGTGAGGAAGGGAGAGTGGAGAGTAGTTGAGAAACTAGTAAAATACTATCCAAGAGTTTTCTTTCTTGAAGATGAGTTGTCCTTTAATGAGATTCACTATAAACTGAAGATGAGAAAACATATGCATAATTCATGCATAATGTCAAAACACACCAGGTAAGTACTGTAAAAGGTGAAACCTTTTGGCAAGTTTGCAATTAGATTATTTTAATCAGAAATATTGTCCAAATACATCCAGTTGACTATATCCTGGGTAATTTGTTGATTTTCTTCAACATTTTCTCTGCCTAATGACTTCATTTCTGTTCTCTGGAACAGAGATACTGGATTTCAAAGCCAGAAGCAAGATTAAGGATACTAAAATAATGTAGAATATACATAAAAAGATAAAACCTGTATTAAGTTCAAACTTAGTGTTTGCACTGTGCTATCTTCTCAATGATTGTGTGGCTTTCATGAAAATAAAGGTTTTTTTTTCATATATCATTTCATTATCACTTCATTTAATGAAAATACTAAAGTTAATGTCACATTGCAAACACTGCATTGCACCCTTGTTTCCTGGATAGGTATTTACTTTTACTTAGTGAAAATTATAATAAATGTGAATGTAGCTGACTTCAGTGGGATGACAGTGTGCAGTATTATCCAATATATCTAAGGCATTAGCATGTAATGAAAAGAATTTTAACAGTTTGACAGAAAAACTTCAGCACAAATCCTTATGAATCATCTCATCTGTTCTTGCTAAACCAGAAGATATCTTTCAAACAAGTTCAAAATCCTTCATTTCTCCTCCATTGTGATTTCTGGTGTATATTAGAAGAACGTCAAAATTGTTCCATCAATACACTGGCCGCACCAGTCTTTGAGTTACTGGTTCAGCAGCAAGAACATTAGCATGCTTTGCAACTGCCCTGGAAAAGAGAGATGACATCAAGCCACTCCTTTCCTAGCATAGGATTCTCAAATATTGGGTACATGAAAGCTATGTCAGCTGTGTTTCTGCAGTTTCACAAAATCAGAAAGGCATAATGGGATGTCTTCAGTGGAAGATGTGTCCCTTAGATGTCAAAACTAAAAAGATTCAGGCAACTAGGTAGAGCTCATTCTTCAGTTCTGTAATTGACTTAGTACTTGAAAAATACTTGAATTTTTAAAATAACCTATGGCTAAATATGTATGAGCAGTTGTGAATTTCTTTTCTTCGTAAGTATAAGCAGCTAATATGCTTTCCCTGAGTATATTATATGGAGTCTCAGACAGATTCCATATTAATACTCAGGAATTAAAAAGAACAATCAACATATTTTGTCTGATCTTCTTTACAAATATGCACAGTTTGATGTAGAACATACAGAAATTTATATGTCAAAATATACGTATGCATTGATCTGGATGAAATATGATGTGAAAACAGAACTTCAGAAAAGCTTCAGTTGTACTTCAGACAAAGAAGGAGGTACTGTTTCCAATATTATTAGCCATTATGTCTGCTATATCTAAACCTGCAGATTTTATGGGAATGCTTCTAATGGAAAAAGCATGTATTAACATTAAGTAATTATGGAATAAGTATTTGTTAAAACTCTGCAGATTTTGTCAACGGTCACTGTTTAGTTGCTGGAAAAACTAGTAGGTCTTGTTATAGTGCATCCTAGTAGTCATTGTCACTGAAATGACATTGGATTGTTAAATAAAATAGTTTACTGAAATAACTGTGAAAAATCTTTTTCATTTTATCAGAAACTCCATGGAATGGCATGTGAATTACACAAAACTAGTAGGGCATTAAGTTTCTGTCTTTTAAAAGTTCATAGATAACTTGAGTTTATACCTGTAATTACAGATATTTTTACTAAGAGAATAAAAAATAGATCAAACCTTATGTCATGGAAGAAGGGGAGGGAAGAAAGAGGAGAAAGAAGGGCTGGGAGGCCAAGGGAGAGGGAGGTAGGCAGAAGGCAGAAAGAAGAGCACGGCAGGCAGGGGGGAAGGAAAGGAGAATTCTTGGCCGTTGCTCCTTCTATACTCTCTCTTCCTTTTTTGCAATAAATAAATAAATAGATTTGTATGTACACACTATTTTTCATAAATAATCCAGCTGGACTGACATTTTGTGCTATATTTGCATCCAAGACAGTAGCAAATCTATTTTCTATTAGGAAGTTTCAAAGATCTCAGTAGCAGTAAATACTCCATTAAAATGTGGTTTGTAACTCTTTTAGACCCTCTGAAATGATTTACCCTTTTACAACATTTGTCAGCTTTGCCCACTGCATGAAACTTCCAAGTGTGTGTTTGGAGTGGCCATAGTGATTACAGTACTTAAATAGTGCAACAAATAGGAAGACTGCCATATGCCAATCAATTAGGTTGCATAGGAAGTCACAAGATAGCAGTACACTTATGTCTGGTGACAGGCAATACCACATCTGTTCATATGACTCATTCTGTTTATGGAGAGTCATAAGCCATTCGAAAAATAATGGTTTCCCTAAAAGAATTGTTAAAAATACACCAAGATAATCAGTCACTCCAGCCGAAAATATCTTGCCGTGAAAAATGAAAATATAACTGAGAGCTGCTGAAAAAAAGGAATGTGTTAGAAAGATTTGTAAGGTGCTTGTGTCTAAAAGAGTCTTAGATATACAAGCAGAAAGTCTGAAAATGCTGCAAGCCTTTCAACTGGCGCATAGTAACTGAGACATCAGATGATGGAAAAATGGCTATATGACTTCCCAATCGGAGCTAGGTCATGCCTTGCCTGTGTCAGAAGCTGGCTGAAAGACTTGAAATACAGTCTGCAGCTGCCACCTCCGTATACCCTAGCTTAGGCTGGGTGAGGATCTCTGTGGTTTAAATATTTACACTGGGTCGCTTTTTTGTGTTTGTAATGTTAGTAGAAATTTTATGGCATGGATTGTGTTAGGGCTGTAAATATTAGCTTGGATATTAATAGCGTTCTTGCAAACATGGTAAACTGTGACTTCATTTACCTCCCTATTCAGTCTAAATTAAAAAATATATTGTTGGAAACAACACAACAAGAAGCACATCACAGCTGCTGAAGCATTCAGTATACACACAGAGTTTGTTTCTGCACTTCTTTAATGACAGAGGAGAAAACCTGACATGCAATTACACAGAGCCATCAGTCTGTCTGCTTATGCCACTTACATCGAACAGAGCTAAACCAATTATCAACTTTGGAGCAATAAAGCTGATGAACCTGAGTTCAGTGGAATGTTTTGTTTGTTAGTGAAAGCAGCATGGTCATTATAGATGATGTTTATGGGTTTGACAAACTGGAGGAAAAAGGGGAAATAGAGCAAGGTAATTAGAAAGCAATAGGGGGAGTAATAGAAGAAAATAACCTCAATTATGCAGTCCCATTTCAAGAGTAAAACCTTGGCTGTTGTGAAATAGTTACTTTGAAAAACCAATCTAACATGACAGTCTCCTCATAGAATTCCTTAAGAATAGGTCCAGGCAGCCCACCTACCAAGTGAATTTAATAAATTCTCTCTCTCTAGCGAATAGGCTCAGCCTTTCCATTTCAAATCCATTTTAACCCCTTGATTTTGTGCAGTATGATGTTAATACACGCATTTTGTGGCTGTTGTTTGTTCAGAAGAGAAGAAAGACACATCTGTGGATGCCCCTTCCCTGGAAGTGTTCAAGGCCAGGTTGGATGGGGCTTTGAACAAGCTGGTGTAGTGGAAGGTGTCCCTGCCCATGGCAGGGGGGTTGGAACTAGATGGTCTTTAAGGTCCCTTCCAACCCAAACCATTCTATGGTTCTACGATCGGTGACAATCGGTGGCTGAAATTCTCACCAGATAATGAGAACTGTGTTCACTATGGTTGCTTAACATAAAATGTATTGATATATGTGTACTGAACAGAGATTAAAATGTGTGAAGATTTAGCATCCAAAGCAAAATACTCATTCATATACAAGGTTATATTTAACTACGTATTTTTGCTTTTAAAAATGGCGTTGAGATGTATAGTGTGTTATACAGCTTCATATACCTGACAGTACTCAGCTCCAAACTGAGTGGTAAGATCATGTAAGAAAATGAAAAAAGCTGTTCTTAAAGTTCTCCAAAAAGCCAGAAAAAATCTCAAGAAGAGAAGGGAAACAATACTAATAAATATACAATCCAATGCAAGAGGTTTTAATATTGTGGGAACAAAGTAGCAGAAAAGTGTAGCTGAAGCATTGGTATAATCTGATAGCTCAAGAGCTAACCAAAGCCTGTGGCCACAAAAAGAACTGGGTTGAGCAATTTCACCATCAGTTGTGTTGCTGTGTGTTAGGGAAGATAGCAGCACATTATATCAGAGAGAAAATCAAGACAAAATGAGGTAATCGTATGTTGAGTTGTGAATTCATTGGCTCAGGCTGCTGACGAGTACGTGTTTGAACACAGGGTGACCTGAGACTGGACAATGCAAGCAAAACGTGCGGTTCAGTGTAGGCATATTCAGTTATAAAGTAAACATATTCAACAAGCAATTGCTCTTTGTTCAAAGATAGCACCCAGATGTTACAGTCAGGACTCGCTGGCCCTATGCACAATAGTTTTACTGTCCTCTGTGCCATAGCAGTATTCTCAGGTTCTAGTTTATAAATATGAATGTGTATATTTATTTATATGTATATTTATATATATAATTTTTTTAAATGACTTATTAAAAATATTAAGTATCAGTATTAAGATGCACCAGTATCACAATGCAAAGTTTTACCCAGCTCACTCAGAGTGTGTGGCATAGCAGTGGAAATAGGAAAGGTTTTACCAGCTTATTCTACCTAAAACTGTTATGGTTTTTCGTCAGGCTAAAAGCATAATACATTTTTCCAAAGTGTGTTGCATTCCCATCGCTGGTTTAGGTTCATGTAGTTACGCAAATGAAACTGAAAGTCCTGCACAAGTTTACAGCTTTTCCATGGGTTTATGACATCACTATGTCCTGGACAGCGCATTAAAACCTGAACTCTTCTAAACATCAAAAATTTAAACAGGTGGCTTAAGATACAAAACTGATCTGCTGATTTGGACACACGCCTGTCATTGACAGGATCTGAGTACAGTCTTCTGCCCTTCCAGAGACTCGCTAGGGTGATGAACAGAAGCCATTCAGACCCTCCAAGCTACGAAGGCTTCCAAGATTGTCATTGGTTTCTCTGGCTAATCCTACAGTGTGACACTGGCATGTGACAAGATCCCCAAGACACCTAGACCTGACATATTTAACCCCAGGGGAGTTTTAAACATATCTCACCTGTGACTGGTGTGCCCAGCTTGCTGATATTTCTACATACTTCTTCAGTGTGTATTTTGTGACTCATGGCTACACAATGATTTTGGTTGGTAGCTCTTGGGATCAGGAATCTTGTCTCTCTCAGGTACATAAGTTCATCAAATAGACAGAGAGCTAGTTTTGCCAAAGAAAGTTGGTTTCAGAAGATTCTGCAAATGCTTTTCTCCTTCTCCACTCATTGAACTCTGCCATGTTGGCCTGAAAGTCCACTGCCATTGCCTGCCTCAGAAACTTGTCACGATCCATTAAAATCGATGGCATCTCCTGAGAGACTTGTTCAGCTGCTGTATGTTCCCATCTCCTAACTTAAGCCCACAACACCAATCTGTGCATGTCGTAGCCTTAGACAAGTATCATTTTCAGAAAATATAATACAAATCGTGATTATGGGTAGAACTGACAGCACTCCAGCCATTTGAAAATCTCACGTAGCATGTCATGGAGCCCAGAACAGTGGCTGCTGCCATCACTGGTGGTGCCTGTTGGTGCCACTGCAGGCAGTGATGCCCAGCAAAAAGGTTAGCAGACCTTGGCGTAGCTGAGTTTGAGGTCACAAAAGACACTTAGAGACATCAAACATCTTTGCATAAAAATAGAATGATACCAGCTCTGTATTTAGGCCATTCTGCCCGTGAAAGTGGGGATCAGAATTACCTAGTCATGCAAATGAAAGTTGTAATATAGATATGATAAAGAGATCCTCAGGTGATGAAAAGAGTCATAGATTGGCTCAGATAGGATCAGAATGCTTTCCTGTGGTATTGTCATGATGTATTGTCTTTTTCTTCTTCTCCAGGGATCTTTGAGCCCTTTTACATTTTAGTAGAATCACAGAATGGTTTGTGTTGGAAGGAACTTTTAAAGATCATCTAGTTCCAACCTCCCCTGCCTGTGGCAGGGACATGTTTCACTCGACCAGGTTGCTCAAAGCCCCATCCAACCTGGCGTTGAACACTTCCACGGAGGGGGCAGCCAGATTCTCTGGGCAACCTGTTCCAGTGTCTCACCACTCATGGTGAAAATTTTCCTCCTTATATCCAACCTAAATCTAATCTCTTTCAGTTTAAAATCATTGCCCCTTGTCCTGTCACTACAGGCCTTGGTAAAAAGTTTCTCTCTGTTTCTTATAAGCTCCCTTGTAAGACCATATCAAAGGCCTTACAGAAGTCTAGATAGATGACACCCATAGTTCTTCCCTTCTCTACTGATGCAGCCACTCCATTGCAGAAGGCCATTAAATTAGTCAGGCATGATATGCCTTTGGTGAAACAGTGCTGGCTGCCTCTAGTCACCTCCCTGTCTTCCACAGGTTTTGGCATGTCTTCCACGAAGATCTGTTCCACGATCTCAGCAGGCACTGAGGTAAGGCTGACTAGTGGGTAGTTCGCAGAGTGTTTATTTTTAATCTTTTTAAAAATGGGCCCACTGCTTCCCTTTTTTGCATCACTGGGGACTTCACCTAACTGCTACGACTTTTCAAATATGATAGAGAGTGGCTCAGCAACTACATCAACTGATTCCTTCAGGACTCTGAGATGTATCTCGTCGGGTCCCATGGGGTCTCTAGTGAGACCCCACCTGGAGTCCTGCGTCCAGCTATGGAGCCCCCAGCACAGGAAAGACAGGGACCTCTTGGAGCAGGTCCAGAGGAGGGCCAAAGATGATTCAAGGGCTGGAGCACCTCTCCTGTGAGGAAAGGCTGAGAGATTGGGGCTTTTCAGCCTGGAGAAGACAAAGCTGCGGGGAGACCTTACAGCAGCCTTTCAGTAGCTGAAAGGGGCCTATGGAAAAGATGGGGAAAATATTTTCAGCAAGGCCTGTTGCAATAGGACAAGGAGTAATGGCTTTAAACTAAGGGAGGGTAGACTTAGACTAGATAATAATGAAGAAATTTTTTACCATGAGGGTGGTGAAACTCTGGAACAGGTTGTTCAGAGAGGTGGTGGATGCCCCATCCCTGGAAACTTTCAAGGCCACATTGGACAGGGCTCTGAACAATCTGGTCTAGTTGAAGATGTCCCTGCTCACTGCAGGGGGGTTAGGCTAGTTGACCTCTAAAGGTCCCTTCCAACCCAAAGCATTCTATGATTCTGTGATTGTATGACTTATGTCTGTTCAGGTTTATCAGGTGGTCCCGAAGCTGATATTCTTGAGGTCATCAACATCTTGATCTTCTTGAGGTCATCAACAAGCAAGTGGAGGAAAAGAAGTTTGTCAGGAGTAGTCAACATGGATTCACCAAGGGGAAATCATGCCTGACCAATCAGATAGCTTTCTACGATGGCATGACTGGCTGGGTAGATGAGGGGAGAGCCGTGGATGTTGTCTACCTAGACTTCAGCAAGGCTTTCGACACAGTCTCCCATAACATCCTCCTAGGGAAGCTCAGGAAGTGTGGGCTGGATGAAGTGAGGTGTATTGGGAACTGGCTGAATGGCAGAACTCAGAGAGTTGTCATCAGCGGCGCTGAGTCTAGTTGGAGGCCGGTAACTAGTGGTGTCCCCCAGGGGTCAGTACTGGGCCCAGTCTTGTTTAACTTCTTCATCAAGGACCTGGATGAAGAGTTAGAATGTACCCTCAGCAAGTTTGCTGATGACACCAAACTGGGAGGAGTGGTGGATACACCGGAAGGCTGTGCTGCCATTCAGCGTGACCTGGACAGGCTGGAAAGTTGGGCAGAGAGGAACCTGATCAGGTTGAACAAGGGCAAGTGCAGGGTCCTGCACCTGGGGAGGAATAACCCCATGCATCAGTACAGGCTTGGGGTGGACCTGCTGGAGAGCAGCTCTGTGGAGAGGGTCCTGGGTGTCCTGGTGGACGACAGGTTGACTATGAGCCAGCAGTGTGCCCTGGCTGCCAAGAAAGCTAACAGGATCCTGGGATGTATTAGGAGGAGTGTGTCCAGCAGGTCGAGGGAGGTTCTCCTTCCCCTCTACGCTGCCCTAGTGAGGCCCCATCTGGAGTACTCTGTTCAGTTCTGGGCTCCGCACTTCAAGAAAGATGAGGAGCTGCTGGACGGTGTGCAGCGGAGGACTACGAGGATGATGAGGGGACTGGAGCATCTCTCCTACGAGGAGAGGCTGAGGGAGCTGGGCTTGTTCAGCCTGAAGAAGAGAAGGCTGCTAGGGGACCTAATATATGCTTACAAATACCTCAAGGGTGGGTGTCAGGACGATGGGGCCAAACTCTTTTCAGTGGTGCCCAGTGACAGGACAAGGGGCAACGGGCACAAACTGAAGCATAGGAAGTTCCGTCTGAACATGAGGAAGAACTTCTTCCCTCTGAAGGTGATGGAGCACTGGAACAGGCTGCCCAGGGAGGTTGTGAATTCTCCTTCTCTGGAGATATTCAGGACCTGCTTGGACAAGGTCGTCTGCAGCCTGCTGTAGGAGACCCTGCTTCAGCAGGAGGGTTGGACTAGATGACCCACAGAGGTCCCTTCCAACCCCTACCATTCTGTGATTCTGTGATTCTCCTACAGTGGGAGGGACTTTATTGCCCCAGTTCCGGCCTTCAGTTTCGGGGGCTTGAAAGATGTAGGAAGAGAGATTACTGCTGAGAACAGAGGCAAAAGAATTGTTAAGTAACTCAGCCTTCTCCATGTTAGTTGTCACTAGTTCCTCTGTGTTATTTATCATTTTCTTGAATCTTCCTTTTCTGGCCAATATACTTGTAGAACCCCTTATTATTCTTTGCATCCCTTGTCAAATTCAGCTTATGACTCACAAATGGCAAAAAGTTACAAGCTCAAATCCATGTGCTTTACACCTAACATCACACTGGCTTCAAAGTGGTGTCACTGGAGTTGGGAATGGACTTAGGTTCCTAACATTTGGTAGATCTGGGCTTTGTCTCATACATTATTCAGTCAACATAATAATGAACAAACCACAGAACTTTAGCTATTAACTTTTCTTATAATTTTTATGTATTTTCTGGAAAAACATTTGAGCATTCATCATTAGAAGATTCAAAACACATTCTTACTGCTTTTTCTTTCAGGTTTTTCATTCTGCATTTAAAAGTAGTTGAGAATTTAGTTTTATGTTACAATGTTTTCTCCCACTAGGTATTCTAAGTCATTTTAGCAGTTTAAATACTGATTCTGAGGTATTTATATGGGCAAATGTAACATTCATTGTACTTTCTGCAGTAACTTGAGAGTAGCTTTGGCTGACCATTAAATGTTATTTTAGTGAAAATTAGAATACAGCCTAGGACACCACACTTGTCTTATGTTGTGCATGCTCTATGATTTAGAAGAGAATGTCTTCTTCCAGCACTATCAAGCCTGGCATTACTGAGAGTGAGCTCATGCAGACTTTGGATGGAAAAATACCGCACATAATTTACAATCAGGATGAACAGGTATTTGTGCAAGCTGCTGATCTGTTTATGTCATGGTCATGAACAACGGATTATCAATGCAGCTGCAAATGTTTTAGCTACACTGACTATGATAATCATGAAGCTCTGCACTATAACTAACTGTCCACTTATCCACCATCACGAAACTGTCTGGTCTCTTATGATTCGGGTAAAAAATATTTAGATGCATTTCTCATGGGGTCATATGAGAACTATTATGTAAGGTATGTAAGTGCTGCTTTTTTCTCCATATGCTTTGAAAAGGTGTTTTGGGGTTTTGCCCCCCTCAATTTCATTTTCTAATGTCACAGAATCACAGAATGGTAGGGGTTGGAAGGGACCTCTGTGGGTCATCTAGTCCAACCCTCCTGCCAAAGCAGGGTCACCTACAGTAGGCTGTAGAGGACCGCGTCCAGGCGGGTCTTGAATATCTCCAGAGAAGGAGACTCCACAACCTCCCTGGGCAGCCTGTTCCAGTGCTCCGTCACCTTCAGAGGGAAGAAATTCTTCCTCATGTTCAGACAGAACTTCCTGTGCTTCAGTTTGTGCCCATTGCCCCTTGTCCTGTCACTGGGCACCACTGAAAAGAGTTTGGCCCCATCCTCCTGACACCCACCCTTCAGATATTTGTAGGCATTTATAAGGTCCCCTCGCAGCCTTCTTTTCTTCAGGCTGAACAAGCCCAGCTCCCTCAGCCTCTCCTCATAGGAGAGATGCTCCAGTCCCCTCATCATCCTTGTAGCCGCTGGACTCCCTCCAGTAGCTCCTCATCTTTCTTGAAGTGCGGAGCCCAGAACTGAACAGAGTACTCCAGATGGGGCCTCACTAGGGCAGCGTAGAGGGGAAGGAGAACCTCCCTCGACCTGCTGGACACACTCCTCCTAATGCACCCCAGAATGCCTTTGGCCTTCTTGGCAGCCAGGGCACACTGCTGGCTCATAGTCAACCTGTCGTCCACCAGGACACCCAGGACCCTCTCCGCAGAGCTGCTCTCCAGCAGGTCCACCCCAAGCCTGTACTGATGCATGGGGTTATTCCTCCCCAGGTGCAGGACCCTACATTTGGCTTTGTTGAACCTGATCAGGTTCCTCTCTGCCCAACTTTCCAGCCTGTCCAGGTCACACTGAATGGATCAAGCATAAAATATATATATTATACTCCCGTTCCTTTTAAAATGCCTTTAAAGTGCTTCATCTGCACAGCTAGAAAAATTGGTCTTCTCCTCTTGAAGGGCTGCAACAAGGACCCCAGAGAATACTTGCATCCTAGCTGCCCTCTGGTTTACAAGGTTGACACACTCAGGGAACATGGCTTTGGACTTTTGCTCTAAGAGAGAACTAAATGTGAACTTCTCACTTCCTGCATGGGTGAGCTAATCAAAAAAGCTACTAATTAAAAATCCATATAATACGTACAGTACAAGAAAAAGTAGTATAATACGTACAGTACAAGCTAGATAGATACTGCTTCAAAAGAAATGGGATGTGACAACAACATTTTGTAAGGAACCCGAGGTAGCCAGCACTGAGAATAGCTCAAGATCACCTCCTGGACTGGGTCAGCCACAGCCGATAGCCAGACAGAAGTTTAAACCACATCTTCTGAAGATGTTTGTGTGAGAGACAAAGCTGAGCACCTCAGAGCATGAAAATGGGGCAGCTGTTTTGGGCACGTGTATGAGCAGAAGTCCTGCCAGGCACCTATCTGTGAGACTCGTATCTTGAGGATCTTCCTCTTGAACATGGGATGCATTGCCCTTTGGTTTATTGATCCTCTTCCATTTTGCCAACAGACAATATTTTGAGGACTCTGAGTACATCTCTTTCTAAACATTTTCCCTCGCCCACTCAAAAAGGAACCATTTCCTGAAGTAGTTTACAATTGTCATGAAAGTCAGGAAGACATTCCTAATTGTGGCTGAAACTGTCAACCTAAGCTATTAAACAAAACCTCAGTTCTCTGAGGCAATACTGGGATTAGTTGCTTTTAGTGTGCAAGCTAGAAATATCTTTCTTAAAGCTTTTATTTCCAGTGAACTCCTTATAAAGCAGAATACTTTCTGTACTACAGAACTTTGCTTCAATTTTAAAATGCTTTAAAATGAAAAGTATTGAAAATGTCTAGCCTACTATTCAACAAAAAGAAATAACATTGTTGACCATTTAGAAATATAATTTTTACCACAAGGAACAACAGCATCCTTATGGCAAAAAATACAAATTTAAGGGACAGTTGTGAGCTGAATGGGCTTTTTTTCCTCTACTGTGTAAGAAATAAGTGGTGTCTGAACTTCTGAGTACAGAAGACAAAAATTAGAAAAATCAGAAACTTAGTAAGTATCATCCTTGCTTTGCTCAGTGGCACAACATACTTATTCTGCAAATAATTAAAATCATGACAAGCGCTGACTTTCAGCATCTTAAACACAATTAATTTATGTTCTAACTGGCCTCAGTGACAGATGACAATGCTATTCATTTATGGCTTTATAAGTTTCTTTAGTATGGAAAGATATGATAGGGAGATCCTGTATTTAATTTTATATTTCAATACATACTGAATAGTGTTTTATGGCAACTATCATTATAATGAAGATGTGTCATAGGAAGATCTGGTTTTAATACAGAAGTATGAAGAGATGTTGTCTTTTAGTATATTGGGATTTTTATGTGCTTGGTTTCCTCTCAGTACTCATGGTGAGATTCAGCAGTGTTAGTGTGGGGCATGCTGAGCAAAGTGTCTGCCTAATGATTCTTTCATTCATACTAGTTTTGTAGCTTTAAATATTCTACCAGTATGATCAGTCTGTTGTCCATGAGCCAATGGCATACTTTTGCCTGTCTTTTGCGTTGCATCCTGCACTTAGCTCCATCTCATTCATTGTTCCGAAAGAATTTTTATGATATTTGTTTATGTTTCTCTTCTTTTTTCAATTCTTTTTTTTTTTAATTTCTCCTAATATAATTTTTGTCATTCATAATGAGGAGAAAAGGTAAAATAAGAATAATTAGAATAATTAACAGCATGCTAATTCAAATCCCTTTTCTCCCTATCTCTTTGTATCGGTCCGCATATACACTGTCTAGACAGTAACAGGATACCACTTAAAAATATTCCTAGAAAATATACACACAGAGTAAACTCACAAATAATTCAGAGTCAATTTCAATATTTATCAGTTCAAAATTGAAAGAAACTCAGAAATGTAACTTTCTCCATTCGCTCCCGTAGGGCCTTCAAAGTGCTCTAGCCAATTTCCACACAAAGTCACTATTTTGCCTTTGTGTTAAATTTGCTGCCAACTCAATTCCTTTTCCTAGTAGTTTGTAAACACATCTGTCCAGCAGGAAGAGGAAACAACCAGCAGTTCATTTCACATATTTCTGACAAATGTTTAGGAAAATGTGTCTTACATTCACTATGGATCTTTCCTGGACTTGGATGAAATTCCTTTTGGCAGTGAGGAGTATCCTGTCTTTTCACTGAAGAGTTTTAAGTATTTAAGGACAAAATAACCAGAGACCTGACTGCCAGATAGGAGGCATATGCTTTCCTATTACTTCTCTGAGTATATTATTGAAAAGATCTCCTAACTTGTTACCAAATAATTCTAAGACATAAATCAGTTAACTAGTGGTATGAACTGGAACAACTGTAATATTTTAAACAGTTTTTTATACAAGGGAATTTGTCTCTCTATGCTTCATTCCTAGTGATCAGAGCAGATATCTAAATGTATAACCAGTGTGTCTTCTTTCTGCAGAAAAATGCAAGTGCCGTTCAAGGGGAATTATTATCCAACTACAGGATTTAGAGTCAGATTCTATTTTCAGCTGGGTTTCAAAAAGTAAAGTCAGCTCAAACATAGCTCAGTGCTGGCATTAGAAATGTTAAGCAGCATGAACTCATGACGTTTTCCAGCATTCTAAGAGAATAAAAGCCTTTCTACACATTTGTCCTCTTAACGCAAAAAACAAAGAATGAGAATTTCAGAGTAGACATCATGGATGTTTAACAAATTCAGAGAATTGTAAAAATAAAACACAGCATAAATTTCTAATATGATATAAAATTTTTACTGATTTATTAAATCTATTTTATAGCCCAAATCTACAAATTATGTGCATGTTGGATATACATGTCTTGTCCCTGTATCACACTTATGTTCAAATCATGCTCATTTATATACCAGTGGGATTACTACACTAAAAAATGTGACATATTTGCTGGAGAGAGAAACTACTGTCTAGAAATATCTAATTTCTTTGACTGTTTGATAGTTTTTTCCTATTACTCTTCTTCTCTGTTGTCCGAACAATGGTGGTCAGAAAGCAATAAGGTTTTCATCAAGTTATAGGACAATACTCAAAGGTATTTGAGAAGGCTGAGGAACTCAATGACTTTTTTGCCTAAGTCTTCACCGACAAGTGCTCCAGCCACACTGCCCAGATAGCAGACAACACAGGCAGGGATTGGCAGAATGAAGAACCGCCCACTGTAGGAGAAGATCAGGCTTAAGACCATCTAAGGAACCTGAAGGTGCACAAGTGCATGGGATCTGATGACTTGCATCTGCAAGTCCTGAGGGAACTGGTGGCTGAAGTTACTAAGTCACTATCCATCGTGTTTGAGAAGCTGTGGCAGTTTGGTGAAGTTCCCAGTGGCTGGAAAAGCGGAAGCATAACCCCTATTTTCAAAAAATGTAAAAGAATGACCTGGGGAACTACAGGCCAGTCAGTCTCACCTCTGTGCCTGACAAGATCATAGAGCAAATCCTCCTGGAAACTATGCTAACGCACATGGAAAATAAGGAGGTGACTGGTGACAGCCAACATGGCTTCACTAAGGGCAAATTGTGCCTGACAAATTTGGTGGCCTTCTATAATGGGGTTACTGTATTGATGGATAAGGGAAGATTAACTGATGTCATCTACGTGGACTTGAGCAAAGCATCTGACACTGTCCCACATGACATCCTTGTCTCCAAATTGAAGAGACATGGATTTGATGGATGGACGACTCAGTGGATAAGGAATTGGCTGGATGGTCACACTCAAAGAGTATTGGTCAATGGCTCAATATCCAAGTGGAGACTGGTGACAAGTGGCATTCCTCAGATGTCAGTATTGGCACTGGTGCTGTTTAATATCTTTGTCAGTGACATAGACAGAGGGATTGAGTGCACCCTCAGCAAGTCGGCTGATGACACCAAGCTGTGTGGTGCAGTCGACACTCTGGAGGGAAGGCTGCCATTCAGAGAGACCTGGACAAGCTGGAGAGGTGGGCCTGTGTGAACCTCATGAAGTTCAACAAGGCCAAGTGCAAGGTCCTGCATCTGGGTCAGGACAATCCCAAGCATAAATACAGGCTGGGCAGAGAATGGATTGAGAGCAGCCCTGAGGAGAAGGACTTGAGGGTGTTGGTTGACAATAAGCTCAACATGACCCAGCAATGTGTGCTTGCAGCCCAGAAGGCCAACCGTATCCTGGGCTGCATCAAAAGCAGCGTGTCCCAGCAGGTCAAGGGAGGGGATTCTGCCCCTCTACTCCGCTCTGGTGAGACCTCAGCTGGAGTCCTGCATCCAGCTCTGGAGACCTCAGCACAGGAAAGACCTGGACCTGTTGGAGCGGATCCAGAGGAGGGCCACAAAAATGATCAGAGGGCTGGAACACCTCTCCTATGAGGAATGGCTGAGAGAGTTGGGGCTGTTCAGCCTGGAGAAGAGAAGGTTCCAGGGACACCTTATAGCAGCCTTCCAGTGCCTGAAGGGGACCAGCAAGAAAGCTGGAGAGCAGATTTTTACAAGGGCCTGTAGTGATAGGACAAGGGGGAATGATTTTAAACCAGAAGAGGGTAGATCTAGATTAAAGATAAGGAGCAAATTCTTTGCTATGAGGGTGGTGAGGTACTCGAACAGGTTGCCCAGATCATCTAGCTTTGAACAAGCTGCTGTGGTGGAAGGTGTCTCTGTCCATGGCAGGGGGTTGGAGCTAGAAGATCTGTAAGGTCCTTTCCAACACAAACCATTCTATGATTCTATGATTAACTTTGATTAGTTTATAAAATGAATATTGTTTTCAAGGATGCAAACTCATCAATATACTCACATACTCTATGTAAACTAGAAATAAATTAGATTTCCCAAATACTAATCTATGCAAGCTGAAGTACTTTCAAGACTCCTTTTGTTCAAAACAGTGCATTAACTTCCAAATGTATTTTAGCCTGTTGTGAACCAAAAGAGTGAGATTTAGACATGCTAAACGGGCCTAGCAAGATGAAGATGAAACCATACCAATCTATGAAATAAGGCCAGATTTTTTTTCTGGAATATTTTAGGTAAACTAAGAAGAAGGGTCACCCAATCCATTTGCCTTCGCAGAAAGCCTTTTATTAAGTCCACTAAAATATGCATTCACTGTACTCAAACAAATTTTGCCTATCAGTTTCCAGGACTCAGCCCACTGAACAGTCAAACCACTCCTCTGCATTGACAGCACACTGTAATTAAGTGAAAATATCCATTGAGCTTATTCCTTCATCAGGCCTGGAGAACTGGGCTGAGACAGACAGGACGATGTTTAGGAAGGATGTCAGAGACAGGTTGCTTTTGCTGCAGCTTCTTCGAGTAACATAAATCACAGCTGGGTACTAGTAGGCTGGAGCCTAAGCAAGAATGCCCCTTCCTCGTGGGTGCCTCCAGCACCCTTGCTCTTCTCCCATCTCCCATTAGCTTTCCTGTTTTCGTAACCTCAAGTACTCCCATTACAAGCCATCCTTTCCAGCTTCACTACTCTGAACAGTTGCATCCCAGGACTTTGGCAGAACTCATGCTTCCTAAAGACTACGTAAAGACTTCCTTATAACATCAATGAAACATCACTCAGGATGATTTTATTTCTGTCTGTGGAACAGCACTTTTACAATTTCCCTATGAATGTGCGATATTGCAACACATCCAAAGGAGGTAATGTTTTCCGAATGTTTCCCTTGTGATTGCAGTTTGATTCCTGGAATCGCCAGTTGCTCAAAACTGTCAGCCACAGTTTACATGAAATATCCTGTTTCAGTAAGCAGTGGATAATCACCAAGAAATGATCCTCCCTCTCCCTTTAAACAAAACCACTGTAACTTTATTTTGGGGCATACAATCTTTACTAAAAAGCCGGAACTAGTAAAAGATCAGGACAGTTGTATAGTGCTGCTTGGCAGTTTGAGTAGGTCGCTGCAGACGTCTCATTCTTGTGATGGTTTATGTTATAATACATTATTTATTCCCCTCCAACCCTATTTAATCATTAAAAAAGAAGAAAACATTGCAAACAATATATTAATACTGCAATATACCTGTACCTCTCCTCTTCTGTGGATTAGCACACTCTGACTCGAATAAGCACTGTGAGGGTTACTTTTCCTTCTGTGAAAGGAACAGGAGTTTCTCGTATGTCTCCATAGTTTTGTACCATCTGGTTTGGTACCAGGCACCTCCCGCCCGTCCGTCTGACCTGCGTGCTGCCACAGAGGAGTCCAGCGGATGCCAGTGAATGGGGACAGAGCTGGGAGAGAGGGTGCGGTCACCAGCGCTGGCCAGGAGTGAGAGATGGGAGCTAAGGAGGCTGGAGGGACACTGTGGGAGGGACATCTTGCCCCACACAGGGGTGATGGGGTGCTCAGTGCTTTCAGCTCCAACCCCAGGAATATCTGGGAACTGAAAGGGAAAGAGGGAGCTGTGACGAGTAGAGACAGAGAATGCTGACATTGTCTGCAGAGAGGATTTGTTTTCAATCATTACTTTACAATATTTTTGAAAAATAAATTCCAGTTTAGAAGCTCGACCTACTGGATTTTACGGGTTCTCAGCAGCTCAGGGTACCAAGGGCATCAGGTGCAGTCTGGGGAGGAATGGAGCCTGTGGGGCAACTCGTGGGGCAGAATGGCAAGCACCAGCTCCAGAGTCCCCACCACCAATACCATTTTCATAGCAAGTCTGCCCAGAGCCAGCAGTTAAGCAGCTTCCCAGAAAGCTGTCACAAAACAGCACATTTTCTTGAAACATTTCCCTGTCAATGAATTGATGTTTTCTGACAAATCTTGTTTCACTGGAAATTTTTTTTAGTTTTATTTCCAGATTTATAGTATTTGCTTACAGTAAATCTGTGGGTTTTGGATCTTCAGCTTCTTAGCTACCACAACATGTAAATGAATGAGCTATAGGGAAAATAGGACATGGAAGGACGTGGAGCTGTTGGAGTGGTCCAGAGGAGGCCACAAAAACGATCTGAGGGCTGGAGCACCTCTCCTGTGAGGAAAGGCTGAGAGAGTTGGGGCTGTTCAGCCTGGAGAAGAGAAAGCTGTGGGGAGACCTCACAGCAGCCTTTCAATACCTGAAGGGGGACTATAGGAAAGATGGGAAAAATCGTATCAGCAGGGCTTGTTGCGTTAGGACAAGGAGTAATGGTTTTAAACTAAGGGAGGGTAGATTTAGACTAGATAGAAGGAATAAATCTTATACCATGAGGGTGGTGAAACACTGGAAGATGTTGCCCAGAGAGGTAGTGGAGGCCTCATCCCTGCAAACATTCAAGGCCATATTGTATGGGTCTCTGAGCAACCTAGTCTATTTGAAGATGTCCCTGCTCACTGCAGGGGGGTTGGGCTAGATGACCTCTAAAGGTCCCTTCCAACCCAAAGCATTCTATGATTCTATGATTCTATGAAAATAAAGCCTTCCGTCCCTTATGCAGGTCTTCTCTTACACATTTGGAAAAATCTCCATTTTTGTCTTCAGGGTGCCTGAATGCACATTCAGCTTCCTGAGATGCAAAAGCATCTAAGGTTTGTAGTACTACATTGAACTGCATTGATAGGTTACCAAGAGACTTGGAATTCTACCCAAGCAAACAGTTCTGGCTTTAAATGACAAATGTAGCAGCATAGCTCATACTCCATGTAATTGTGAATGCTACCTACAGACACAGCCCAATAATTGTGGGTCTCATTGTCAAACACAGAGGCCCCACGAAGAACCAGTAACAGAAATCAAGGTTTATTTTCCTGTGACTGGAGTCATATTTGCCCTGTATTTGGTGCAATCTTAATGGAACATAAAATGGTGGAAATAAGAATTGGTTACTTCATTTTAGTAGAAAATATTTTGTACTGTAGAAATAACACACTACTAGGTGGGCTGCATCAAAAGACACAGAGGCTTGAATTAGACTTTAGGCTTTTGATTGAGATATATTTATTGGAAGTTTAGCAATCCTAAACACTGTCAGTGGAGGAAGAAGAGAAATTCAGCCAATGTCATATTTGAATGACGAAAAAGTTTTGGATCAGTATTTGGTAACTTAGCCATTTTCCATCTAAAAGACTACTGAACTGAAATGATGAACACCTCAAACTGATGGGGATACCACTGTTTTGTATCAGTGATCCTTTAAAAAGCCTGCACCTTTATGTAAAACATTTATGCAATTCATTTTTCTGGATCCCTGCTGAAGGCCGTTTTTTTCCCTGATGAGACAGCAACACTGCTCCCTGAGCTCACTGGATGGATGGGGCAGCGGTACCCTTTCTCCTCACGGGGAGGGCACTGGAGGTGCCCTGCGTACTCCCCACCTCACACGCTTCTGCAGCTTCTCTTTTTCTGGTGAAGGCAGCCAGTCCTGCTGGGGTGCCTGGCAGAAAACCTGGGTCTGGCTTGACTCTCTCTCTTCTTCTACCTACTTTGGATGTCTGAAATCCACAGGCAGCAATAGCCAGGCAGAAAAAAAGCAGAGGCAGTGAAGATGCTTAAAGTACTCCAAACAATGACAAACTCAGTTCTTGAAGGACAAAACAACAATTTACCATTCAAAATGAAAATATTTATTGCAAAAAGTGAAGTTGTTGCGAAATATCAATCCTCTATGGATACGTGAATGCAAAATCTTTGTGTACAGTTTTTAACAGAACGAGAGGGGATGTTTGTTCTTTTCCAGACCACCACCAGCCCCTGCCTTTGTTGCTCCAGTGTCACATCACGCTGACTTCCACATACGCAGCTGCTGTGCAATAGCCCTGGACCACATTTTTTTTCCGACGTCCCTAGCACAGTATTTCGCTTGATCTGGCGTAATCTTGTCCTTGAGAAAGACATTAGCAAGTTCACATCTTTTTCCAAAGCCAAGCTTATGCTTTGCATACTGATTTCTAAAATCCACTTGCGAAGTTTATCCACTGCTTCTATTTCTGACTTTTGTCAATAACATGTCTATGAACACAACTAAATGCTGTTCCCAATATTTGCTTTCTGAGCTTTGCAGACTTCAGTGGTGTGTGATCAACTGGCTCTGGGACGAGAAAGTTCATATCGTTTATAATGGTTATCTTATCTGGGCTTACACAAGTTTATATTGACATTATCTCTACCATCTTCTTCCTCACCTAAATAATATGTTGTGTTCCCCACCTCCATAATTTTGTATTGGACTGGATAGTCACCTTTTAGAAAAATATACTGATGTGTATTTATTACCTTTTAGCTACTGGTTCTTTCCTAATTGTTCTACATATGCAGCAGGGTTAGGTGTTTCAGACTGCTTAATTTATACAGATGTGTAAGGAGACCCCTGTTCAAAAAGTATGCAGTAACAAATGGTGGTATCTAGGTATGAGGATCAATGATTGTAATCACTTTCACAGGTTTCATCCTGCAAGAGCTATGGACTTTTTAAATTTAAATTGCTCTCTTTCCTCCCTATTCCTATAATTTCTAGATATATAGTATACTATATATAAGAAATCTGCAGTATACTTAAATACAGATATGGCAAGAAAAATTCAGTTAACAATCCCAGGTTTCAAAAAGACCTTAGAAATTTCGTCTTTTGCAGCTTGCTGACAGTCTCAAGATGCCAATTTTAATCAAGTCCGTTTGTGGAAGGGTTTGTTCCGAAACCAGTTGTTTCTCTGTTTAGTATTCCCAAGATGTTTTCACCACCCTCCTTGGAGAGCCATATATTTTCTAGATTAGTAGGAATGCATATAAAATATGGAGTTTCCTGGTTTTATCTATTTTTTCATTATGCCATTTGGATGGACTTCAAATGTTAAGGAATTAATAAGTCTCTTTATTTTTTCATGTGGGAAGGTTGTGCTTTTCCCTAATGGACAAAAAAAAAGAGTTCTTCAAGTCACTTATGTCCTTGTTAATTTAAAAAGTCAATCAAGGTTCAGTTCATTTAACGAACTTGCTCAAGTACGTGCATGAAAGGTTAATGCGTATTTTAAAATTGAATTAAACCACTGCCTCTTACTGAATATAGAAATAATAAGCAGAATCAAGTTTTTCACAATACCTAAAAATATTTTAAAGACTAGTTTTTACAAGTCTTTCACCCTAAAGCTGGTATGACATTTGAGTCTGTGGCAGTATTTTATACTAGTAATTTTTTAATGCATATACATCTACAAATTTTGCTGTCATTGGAAGTAAGAAATAGAGGAAGAAAAGGCATGTGAAGGAAATGGCATTTAAAAATTAGATTCCCAGTTTAAAAAAACACATGATTCCAAAGAAAGTTTACGTTCAGAAGAAGACTATGAAGCTTCATGCTCTTTGTTATAAATTTCTCTTAAAAATAGACATAGTCTGTAAGAGCTTTTAGGACATATAGGCACTTTTTCAGCTCCTTGAAGGTTATCTGCCCCCTTCCTCCCCAAACACCCCTCCAACACATGGCTATATGAATCGGTCTATAAGCCTCATTACCTCCACAGACTACCACAGCTACAGTTGCAGTCCTCTATCGCTGAAACTAGTTTTTTATTCTTTGCTGTGCTTTGGAACAATTTTTATTTAGGCAGAAATCTGCTTTATTACTTTCTCAATTATTTTTGCTGAACAGTAGCAAGAAAATCAGGATTATATTTTCAGTCATCCAGACGATGGCAGTATTTTCACAATTTAGTTATGCAGTAGAAGAATATTATTGGAGAAAAGTATTTCCTGGTTAATTACATGTTATGAAAAGGTCAGGGGCTTTGTCTTTCCTTTTCTCTAATCTTCAGTTATTCTGGCATTATCCCTTCCTTTCCTTGTTCTACTTTACTTAACAAAAAGAGCTTTACTTCGGATCTTCACAGAATCACAGAATCACAGAATAGTAGGGGTTGGAAGGGACCTCTGTGGGTCATCTAGTCCAACCCCCCTGCCGAAGCAGGGTCACCTACAGTAGGCTGCACAGGACTGCGTCCAGGCGGGTCTTGAATATCTCCAGAGAAGGAGACTCCACAACCTCCCTGGACAGCCTGTTCCAGTGCTCTGTCACCCTCAGATGGAAGAAGTTCTTCCTCATGTTCAGACGGAACTTCCTGTGCCTCAGTTTGTGCCCATTGCCCCTTGTCCTGTCACTGGGCACCACTGAAAAGAGCTTGGCCCCATCCTCCTGACACCCACCCTTCAGATATTTGTAGGCATTTATAAGGTCCTCTCGCAGCCTTCTCTTCTTCAGGCTGAACAAGCCCAGTTCCCTCAACCTCTCCTCGTAGGGGAGATGCTCCAGTCCCCTCACCATCCTCGTAGCCCTTAATGACATTCCGCGAGTTACTGTGAAGTGCTTGCTGCAGTATCTTTCAGCCACTGTCACCTCACTGATGTCACTTTGCAAAACAAGTAGTTCAGAGCAAATAGTGCCTGGCCAGGCACAGACACGCGCGAGAAGGGAAGGTGGCAGGAGACTGTCCTGCTGGCCTCCAGCCATCTCCCTGCCCCTGGGAAACCTCGGCAAGTGCAGAATCACAGAATCACAGAATGGTAGGGGTTGGAAGGGACCTCTGTGGGTCATCTAGTCCAACCCCCCTGCCGAAGCAGGGTCACCTACAGCAGGCTGCACAGGACCTTGTGCAGGTGGGTCTTGAATATCTCCAGAGAAGGAGACTCCACAACCTCCCTGGGGAGCCTGTTCCAGTGCTCCGTCACCCTCAGAGTGAAGAAGTTCTTCCTCATGTTCAGATGGAACTTCCTATGCTGAAGAAGAACGGATGTCTGTGGCGTGGGGAGTCCTGCCCTGCAGCACTGCAGGCAATAGGCCAGGTGCAAAACCGGAACACCAAGCTGCTTCAAATATCCTCTTTCCCCGGCTGAGAGCTTCAGCCGCCTGTGACAAGGGCCAGCCCTGCTTCTGCATGGCCGTGGGACCAGCCATGGGAGGAAGAGCTGCGAGAGCCTCAGCTGGCCCTTCCTCACCTCGCTGGGGAGCTGCATTTAAGGAGCAGCTCATGCCCTTGCTGTTGCCCTGTGTGCCATGGACCCATGCCCCACACAGCCTGTGCCCCACCGTGGTGTTGCTGCAGCCTTGACCTGGCCCATCGTGAGGGACCCAGCTGGGAGCCCTGCTCCCTCTCACTGCTCCTGCCCTGCTCTCCCAGTAGGTGCGTCCTTGGTGCCCTGCCAGCCTGTCTGTCACCTGCAGCCCCCCACTCACCTGCCTCCCGCTGCTCCGACGTCTGCTGTTATGGAAAGCAAAGTTGTTAAGAAAAATTACCACCCTGTGGGTGAATCCCTCTCTTGACAGGAGGAAGAATCTCAGCCTGGGCTGACATGCGAGTCCAAGTGAGCTCTGGAAACCAGGCACTCCTCTATCCCATCTCCAGGTGGGCTTGGCCCAAGGCATCTCCCCGAAGCCCACGCAGCTGTGGAGAAGCAGGCAAGGGCAGGTCCTGCCCTTTGTCAGCCATTGCAGGAGGCAGAGTGGCTCTCGGAGGAGGGACAGGGACCCAACTCCCCTCACCGTCACTGCCAGATGGGTGTTCTGGTTGCAAAGCGCAGCAAGCCTTGAACTCTGTGCTCATCTCTGGGTGAGGATCACCTGGGAGGAAGGGCAGTGGCTCTACTGTCCTCCACCCTAACAAAACCTGCCCCTCTGCAAGATGCTGAAAGAACTCACCGGAAGGCTGGAAACGCCTATTAGCCACATGTTGAGAAGGGAAATGAATGTAGGCTTCCTTTAAGTGCTTTTGCAGGTATCAGAGAAGAGAGGGGAAAGGAGGAGGTGAAAGACTGAAACCTCGTTTGTAGCCAGGCTACATGCTCACTTGATATCGGGGCAAATGAAGTTAAAGGTGATGGAGCTGTAAAACGTGGCCTACTCAGCTGCTGTGATAACACTAGTTATGTTCCTCCTTTTGCTATCAGCACCTTTTACATGAGCTGGAAACACCTGGATATTCTCATGTACGCGAGGGAACAGGACCTGTGCACGAAGTTCAAAACTAAATCCAGCTGTATATGGTGATTATTGTCTCCTGTCATGCTACTCCATTACTAAATTGTACATATTAATTGAAATAATAGAATAATCCACAGAATGAGATGAATGTGTATACTTGCATAATACAGTTTTACTACTGCATGATGGCAACTCATTCTTCACTACAGGAGAGATATTTCCTTTGCAGCACAGTAATCCCCTGTTACAAGTTTCCTTTCACTGAAGCACATGGTATTAGCCATTGCCAGCGGCAGAATATTTGACTAATAAATAGTGGCATGGCATTTCCCCTATCTCTGTGCCTCAGCTATGGCTCTCCTATGGGCTAGACCAGCTCAAGTCACTTTGCCCATCACCCTACTACTGGTCACGCACATCTCTACCTTCTTCAATGTGTTAGTGGATCCAGTCCTGTGTAGTAGCCCATTCTCCACTGCTTACATCAGAGCTAAACCTGCTTTTGTTCCAGTCCTGTGACTGTGACATTAAGTCAATATCCTTTTTCACTTGCTACTGGTTTTTATTTTCTTTTTCTCCTTTTTTTTTTTTTCCTGTGCTCTTCGATAATAAGTGCTGCTACCTCCTTTTTAGTGGGGTGGAGATGAGATTTGCTGGCAGCAGGCAGTGTCACCCACTGCTGGGGCTTAGGACGGCTGTTACAGATCCCCTATACATTCCTCTTCCCTTCAGAGAATTTGAGCTTGTTTTCTTTCAACACAGACTTTCAATCAAAGAGGAATATCCCTTTGTTCATCTATAAAACCACTTCAGTTGGAGATTAATACCCAAAAATGAAATTAATTTTCATGTGAGCATATAATATTTATAGCCGATTTGTCACACAAACAATGACATTGCACCAACTAACCACAGAGTTGGTCATGGCCTGGGTGCTTTCAGAGGAATCCCAGCCATGCCGTGAGACAAGTGGGGAAATGCAGCTCACATTTATTAAAAAAAAAAAAGAAAAAAAGGGGGTGGGGGGCAGGTTTTGGAAGACTGAAGAGGAAAAAAGAGGACACAAGCAGAATTCCTGGCTACAGGGACTTCCCAGTGGCAGCTCAACTCCCCCTCTTGCCCTTTGCTGTTTTACAAGGCGTGAGCTCAGGGAAAGCCCCAGCAGTGTGCCCATGGCAGGGCGCACGGCAGGTGGGGCCACGGGGCTGCTGCGCGTGGGCAGCGGGGCTGGTGGTGGTGGTGGCAGACGCAGCTGGACATGTGGAGGGCCTCGGGACGGGTCCCCCTGTGCTCTGAGGCTCCTGGTACCTGTGCTGGACCAGGGTGTCCAGGCATGTGGAAGAGGTAGAAATCCCAGCCCTGCCAAAATCGGCTGCAGTTTTTCCCTTAAGGTGGTAGATATTAAAAATAGTAAGGAATTCGCTTCTTTTCCACCATCCACTTCTTTCTTTTCATTTTCCAGATAAAAATCCCCGAACATTAAGATAGCCCTCCTACATTCACAGCCATCTCTAGGACATTCTGTTTTAAAATGGTGCCCAAAGACGCACATACTGTACACAGACTTCTGTGACTGAGACACAGCCTTTTCTGCCAGGACTGTTATTCAGCTGAGAATCCACTCTGTTTCATGATCTTGGCAGGACCATTGTGTCTAGGCAGGTAAAAGTCAGCCAGAAGGGAATGATGATTTGGGGATCTGTATTTGCCCTTTGCCAGGACATAATCAGAGGGCTATTATAAAGAATCTCGCTCAGAAAAATAAGAGGAGATATTCCAAGAAAAGAAGCAAGGACTAAGCAGCTGAGATATACGACATAGACTCAAGTTTAATGAGTATTTACAGCTGACCTTACACAATGAAATACATGGAATTTTAATCACTTGCACACCCAAGCAGCCGCTTGTAGGGTTTTCCATATGCGGTGTTCACAATGCTCATAACTGTGTTGCTGAGTAACATTAGGTTTTTGTGCCAGAATCAACCGCAGACTTCTTTTTCATCTGCTTCCAACTAAATGCTTAGCAACTGACAGAACAGTTTATCATCCAGAAATAATAATGTGATGTATATAACAATTTGTTAACTATCAGTCAGTATTTTTTTCATGTATGCATTTTGGACATGTTTTTTATCTCCTGGGTGATCTTTAGTTAATACTGCTGTTTTTTCTTTCATCTATTTCCAAAATAAAGAATACTACAGACAAGCTTACAGTACTTCTACAAGATATATGGCCATGAAAATTAGTGTTGCAACATCATCTTCTTTCCTTGTTCCTTAATTTACAGTTCTAAGTTATTTCAAATCATAAAAACATCATTGTGGTTATACGTACTTGTCCAGAAGAACAGAATCTTCTGAGATTTGCCAGTTTTCAAGTATTCAGAAAAACAGATGTGGTTGTTGAAAATAACTTTAATAGAAATCATCAGCAAAGAAATGAGGGGGAATGGAAACAGAAATACATGTAGTGGTGGCTCCTGGTTTGAAGTCTGTCCGGGAGTATTGTCGAGAAGTGTACAATAGCATCACTGATCAGTTAATTGAGATTCTGATTCTTATCCTCACCCATGTTATTAAGTTTCTTTAACTACAGTGACATTCCAGCATAAATACCTGTCAGACAAATGCTGAAGTATGTGTATGAAACTTGCACGATGGCTTTGAGTCTTAGACAAGTACTGTATTTTGGAAATACAAAGAAGACCTGTGAGAAGATCAGAACAAACAAGTTTTCCATTGTTTGGCTTCGTATTTTCACAGCTGTATTTGCCCTTTTGTCAAAATCGAAATGGGAACTAGCTCATTGCTGAGTGTGGTGTTTCTCCATGCAGAGTCTAGTTCTTACCAGGTATACAATAAAAAGTCCGAGATTGGAAGCACAATCATACAACTCAGTTTTATACTACTTCCTGGTGCATATTGCAGAAGGAAAGAAGGTGGAGGTCCATCTGAACCCAGCGACTGGAGCAACTTCACAGAATAAGCAGCAGTGACAACGCAGACCTTTTGCATTTCGTCTGCTGCTTCTGCATGCAGGTGTGCCAACACAAACACTTCATGCCATTGATGTGTGACCGCCGAGCACCGCTTTCGGAAGGCATCATGCCTGAAACACGGCCATGAGACCTCGTGGAGCTCTTCTGGTAGTAGATTGTCCACATTCCATGGCCTAGTTACGGCTAACTGTTGTCGTTTAATTCATCATACTGATTTTGTTAGGTAGTGTAAGTAAAGTTACTTTTCCTTAAGTATAAAGATATGTTCTTCAGCTACCAGGATATAGGGGCACAAAAGCCTGTTAGTTAGATGGTTTCTCTGAATGTCTGACTTCTTAGAAATTGAGAATTGATTCAATATGCTCTCATTTATTATGCAGTTGTCCAGCTGAGCCAACAAAGCAACCTCAACAATTACATTCTATGAAATCAAAAGCAGAAGACAAATTAAGATGTTCTGACATCAGTAAATGATTACCTCTTTTACTGACATTTGCTAATCAAATGGTCCTCTCTCTTTCTTGCTTTCCTAGTAGAACTTCATTCCATTAAAAACAATAGGTAAAAGGAAGAATGGACCAAAATCATATCTGTAATTTAAACTAATTTCTAAATCAAAACAGATGGCAAAAGAGACTGTGGAACAGCTGACTCATCAGTTGAGCTGTATTTAAAAGAGGAAAGCCAGAGCAGGGATCATCAGATTATCTCTCAAGAAAGTCTGCATCTGCCTGGAAGAATATTTGCAATATGATAAAACCTGCCTCAAAAAAAAAAAAAAGATATTTTTTTCCCTGATGGAGATCGTCTATTGCAATCTGTCGGTTTACCCTATATATTAGGTATTTAATCCAAAGAGAGACACTCCAAAATTAAGAAATGGGTGCAATGAAAAATAAGGCCCTGATCTCCCTCCAACAACTACAGCTGTAGAAGCTGCCTGTTTCAAGAACTCATTCAGAAGAACGTCCCATTGATATCACGGAGAGTTTTGCCAGCCTCAGGACCTCAGTGATGACCCAGTTATTACTACATTTGAAAATTATGTTTAATACATAGTTTTACTGTAGGTGTGAATAATCAGCAGAGTGTATTTTGTTGTAAAACACATGTAAATTATAGCAAGCTGGAGTTAGACTTGCATGCTTGTTTTAGAAGATAGGGTATTAATTGTGGCTTTTTTATGGCAACCCTTTTCTTTACAGTAATTATTTAACTGGCGTTGTCAGGTTTGCTTTATATTCCAGGTGGGTTGTTTTGACGTGGTTTTTTTTTATATACACATGGAAACATGCAGAACCATGCTTGCTGGAGTTGGCAGAAGAACTCATCCAAAGTTATTACAAAGTGTTTGTAATGCTGGGCTCTAGGCTTGGCTCTCCGTTGGGGTCCATGTTCATTACTATCATGAGAGATGTGAGGTAGTTATTTTTTCCTAACATGAAGGAGTATGAACACTCCTGGACAGTAAAAAATTAACCTGTGTTTGCATAATACCCTGTAATCTCCTTATCGTCTGAATACTTTGGAAATATTCTGTAACAGCCCCACACCAGCAAGTCTCCAGTGATCTACCTCATTGCAAGGTAAGTTTTTCACCTTTGATGAAAAGGAGAAGTCATGCTTCACCAATCTGATAAACTTCTACAACAAAATGACAGGCCTGGTAGTTGAGGGAACAGAGGTGGATATTGTCTAATTAGACTTCAGGCAGGCCTTTGACACTGTTTCCCGTAAGATCCTCATAGAGAAGATGTAAATGTACAATCTGGATGAGCAGAGAGTGAGGTGGATTGAAAGCTGTCTGAATGGCTGGGCCCAGAGTGTGGTGATCAGTGGAACAAGGTTAGTTGGAGGCCGGTAACTAGTGGTGTATCCCAGAGGATCAATACTGGGTCTAGTCCTGTTTAACATCTTCATTAATCATCTGGATGATGGGACAGAGCACACCATCAAGAAGTATGCTGATGACAGAGAACTGGGAGAAGTTACTTACCTGCCAGCGGGTTGTGCTGCCATCCAGAGGGACCTCAATAGGCTGGAGAAACGGGCTGACAGGAACCTCCTGAAGTTCAACAAGGAGAATGGCAAAGTTCTGCAAATGCGGAGGAAAATCCCATGCACCAGTGCATGCTGGGGAACACCCAACTGGAAAGCAGCTTGGCAGAAAAGGACCTGGGGCTCCTGGTGGACACCAAGTTCAACATGAGTCAGCAATGTGTCCTTGCAGTAAAGAAGGCTAATGGTATCCTGGGCTGCATTAGACACAGTATTGCCAGCAGGTCAAGGGAGGTGATCCTTCCCCTCTACTCAGCACTGGTGAGGCCACACCTGGAGCGCTGGTTCTAGTTCTGGGCTCTCTAGTACAAGAGAGAGACAGACATATTTGAGAGTCCATTGCTGGACTATTACGATGATGAAGAGACTGGACCATCTCTCCTATGAGGAAAGGCTGAGACAGCTGGGACTGTTCAGCCTGGAGAAAAGAAGGCTCACAAGGATCTTGTTGATGTGTAGAAATACCTGAAGAGAGGGTGCAAACAGGAGGGAGCCAGGCTCTTTTCAGTGGTGCCCAGTGACAGAACCAGAGGCAATGGGCACACGCTGAAACACAGGCAGTTCGCTCTGAACTTCAGGAAGTACTTTGTCAGCATGAAGGTGACTGAGCACTGGCACAGGTTGCCCAGAGAGTTTGTGGAGTCTCCAGGGGAATATTCAAAAGCTCTCTGGACATGGTCCTGGGCAACTAACTCTGGGTGGCCCTGCTTGAGCAGAGAGATTGGACCAGACCACCTCCAGAGATCCCTTCCAAACTCAGCCATTCTGTGATTCAGATCTCCTTTCCTTTTCCAGAGCCTTTTATAGATGGGCCTTAGAAATGCTGATGTGGTAAAATAAAGTAAAAATTCAAAAGAATCGGATCTCATATTTCACTAGTCTGTCTAGTACTTGTAGTGAGTTTTTTGTTATACTTACAGTAGGGAACTGTATAATGTATATTTCTAATTATATGCAATACAAATATCTATTACAGTTTTGAAATCACTATATAAATAAAATCACGCTGGTATGTGCCATTTTTATTCTCTTTCACACAAGTGCAAGGTCTGTGTACCACATTTGATAATCACAGAGCACAGAACAATATAGATTGATTGGAAAAACATATCCAGTCATGCTACATTTATTTTGTACATCAAGGTGTAATTTACAGGCCTCACAGAACTGTTCTGTGTTTTGCATAATCCTTTACGGAGCACCACACTGAAAACCTTGGGTGAAAGTTTCTGAGTTATCTGGGCCTTCTCTTGTGTATTTAATTTCTGAGGCCATGTGGAGGTGTGAAAAAATTCGTATCACATCTTCAAACATAAGGGACTATTTAATTGTAGTAGTAGTATGCACTCCTGTTTTAGCCTTTTGTCCAGCACTGCAGCTTAGTCTCATTAATGGGTACAACTAGGCAGTATCCAAAACACATTTTACTGTTTCTCCCAAGTGTTGCACAATACCTCTGCCTCTCTTTATCCCTGTGCCCAGCGTGCCCATTCTGGATGACAGCCTGGCAGATGCTTTTCACCAGTCCCATGCCCTCTACACTCAAGCTTCTTCTTTCTTCTGACTACTTCTGAAATTAAGCTTTTAATTTTGATCCTCTCATTTAAAGCCCGTATTCCCAGCCTGTTCAGCCCCTACTGAGCAGTCCATGTTCTGACCTCAAGAGAGCCTACGCTGTTTCTCAATCAAACACAAAGTGCTGCCTGGACCTATGGATCTGATCGCACCATTCCTGACTGAAGACTTGTTTGTCAGTGTAGGTGCTAGGTAGGTACTAGGTACATAGAGAGTACCTATGACTTCCAGGCATGTGCCTGGACTTACCGAGAGTGACGCAAGTCTGCATTTAGCCATGCGACAAAGCACACCTTGTTCAGTGAAGATCTCATTCTCTGTGCTGATACTGTGAGATGGCAGCCAGAAGGAGGCAGTTCTTTTGACTCTGTAGGTATTTTAAATGGTGCAAACAAAATCTTGCCATTCTTTGCAGGTGATGAATTTCTTATTAAAATACTCTGCTTATTTATCAGTTGAGCTGCCTAGTTTATCTTTTGCACTAATTCCACCTTTCAGAGCCTCTCTTCAGTTGTCCAGATCCATTGCTCTATAAATTTAAATAAAAATTACATATAAATTAGCATTTACTAATGTAGCATTCAGCACAAGACTGCCTACTGGTCTTCTAAAATACAAACATAAATGGGAGTGTTTTTGTTATCTAGATAAATGTCTATTCCCCTTTGAATTCTGGTAAATTCAGTACCTCAGTTCTGTCTTGCAAATAGCTGTTCCTTCTCTGAGAAAGGACTTAGGGACTTTAAAGGTCTTCTGCTTTCTGTTCGGTATTCTTTGGCATTTGGAGCACTTGGGTTTGTTTATACACGTGGTTCGTTTGCTTTTTTTCATTTTAAATATACTGCCTTTGACTTGGAAAAACCTTCCATTTTTATTGAACAGGCAGAGTTTAATCAGAAGTAGCTAGTCAGCCTTCTCCACAAAGTTGCCTTCTCAATATATATGTCTTTTCAATATGTATCATCCTCTTATTTGCTGGTTATACCAGTCTATCCTCTAAACATGTATTTCACCTCTACATCTATTGCACTCATTAGCTGGCAAAAAGTTCTGTATTGTAAGTCGTATTTTACAATACCAGTTAGGAAGGAAAGAAAGGGTGAATGCACTGTGTAAGCCACTACACATAAGAAAGAGTATGCATAGAAGACTAGGTTAGTAAGAGGCTTTGCCACCTTTTAAAGTCACATGAGATCAGAAACTCAGTCTGTACATGTACAAAATGGTTAAAGGCAAATGCAAGCCTCTTAGCAACACACATTTGCCAGTGTTTGTCTTAGCCTGTAGCCAACCTATGCAACAGATTCAAAAGATGTTTCACAGAATTGTAGGATTGTTGAATAGGTTGGGTTGGAAGGGACTTCAGAGGTCATCTAGCCCAACCCAACTAAGCAGGGACATCTTCAACTTGACCAGATTGCTCAGAGCCCCACTCAACCTGGCCTTGAATGTTTCCAGGGATGGGGCATCTATCACCTCTCTGGGCAACCTGTTCCAGTGTTTCATCACCATCATCATAAAATATTTCTTCCTTATATCTAGTCTAAATCTACCCTCTTTTAGTTTAAAAACATTTACCACTTGTCCTAAAACTAGAGGGCGTACTAACAGTACACATCAACATCCTGTTGTATCTCACAGATGAGCACAGCCCTGGCATGAAATGGGTGCCATGGTAAGCTGACATGAATGGGAATGCCCACGGAGTTCCAACTTGCTTTAATGTAGGCTTGGTTCTTCTTCAGATCATGTGTAATTTTATGCTTAGCATGTGTATATGTATGCACACGTACATAAGGACAAATGGATGCACAGATATAAAGTTGTACTCAATCCTGATGAATTTAAACGATACTGTAAAAATGTACCAAATGATAACCCTTAAGAAGTGAGGGATAGTCTTAATGCTCCAGGTATTACAGGTCGCGTATGTGCATTACTCACTGGAACAAAATTTCTGTAAAAACCTGCATCCTGGAGCATGTTTGCCTATTCACAGCTTCAGGATTTTAAGCATACACCTCACTGTTCCTTTATTTAATTCATCTGATGTACTGCTGAGAAAATAATGGGCTCTTCTGAAACAGCATGGAAAGTATTCTTTTTGCTTTTTCTCTCAAGTCAGTGCTCAGAAGGCAGCATTTGTGTGGTTTCCGGATGTGATAGTGCTGAGTCACTTGTGTACAGCCCAGCTAGTCCAGACAGGACTGCTTGAGGTAATTCTCATAATAACAGAAGAGTAAACCTGAATTTACAGAAACAAAATAGTTTTTGCAAAAATTTGCTTAGATACAAGTTTAAATGAGCTACCCCTCCATCTGGACCACTTTATTTCATCTGCCAGTGAACAGAGCAGGATGACTTTGGCAGCTGCCTGCAGAGAAAAAAAAAATTTAGGAAATTATTAGTACCTGTTCTTGGGAAGTCATTAAGCCTTGTAAGTTGGTTTCCTCATCTTGCAAGTCTGATTCTGAGAATCAAATCTATCAGTCTGCCAGATATCAGAAACTACAGATACAGACTTGCTTTTCTTGTGCAAACTAAACAATACACATCAGATACCAAATACTCACAAAAAGCTATTTTCAAGCACTCTACAGGTCAATGCCGTTAATTGCCAAAGGGTATATATTTTTGCATTGAATCTGTCAGTGCTCAATTTATGAACACAAAAATGGCTAGGTATTTAATAAAATATTACTGTGAATTAGTTATTCAGTCTTCAGCCAATGCAAGTATTCAGCCTTTTAAAATCATCCTTGGCTCTTTTTTTGTAACACTAGAAAAATAACTACATTAGAATTAGAGGTACATCGTTTTCCTTTGGTTTTCTTTATGTCATTCTTTGTCAGGCTACGTATAAATAGGAAATTTTAAGTTGGGTCTGTGTGGTGCTTACATAAAGTCTAAAGCTGGATTACACTAAGAACTTTATTTTTTCTTTTAGGTCTCATCTCTTGTGAGTTTGACTGTTCCCAGATCCATTTGCAGCAAAATCCCAGCAGCTGTCATTGTACTGTATTTGGGGAAAAATGCGGAAATCATGAAAGAGATGCCTGAGCATTGAATGCTGTTAATACACCCCACCAGAAACTTCACTGGTGAGCTGGAAAACAATCGATAAAGCTGACAAGTGGGCAGGCCTTTCTGTTGCTATTCAAAGGTGCTTTTACAGTCTGAAAATGTGAATGTCTTCACCTCTGCAGTGAGTAGAGCTCTTCTGTACTTAAAATTGTGTAAGGCAATACAAGCAAATGATGAGGATACGGTCCTTTAAGAAGCTTGGCTTGTCAACATAATAAGAATGACAGGAGATAGGAAATAAGGGTAAAATTAACTGTCAGGAATAAGTATCAGTAGAAAAACAAAAAAATTCTCAAAAACATAAATGGCATTAGCATTACCTTAACAGAATTCAGATTCTGAACAAAACACTGTGATATCTCAGAAAAATCATTGACTTAGTTACAGTGCTGGGTAACAACATCTATCTATAACATTCACTTGCAAATATATTCTGCTTGGTCGAGACAATGAAAGCTAGAAGAAATAAACGGCATTTTTCTCAAACAGCAGTCATTTATAATCACTGTGGCTGGAGGGCAAAAATTTCACTTTCCTCAAACCACTCAATATCATTCCAAAGAAAAGCTAGCGTACAGGTTTTGTTTGCATTTTAAATCCACCTTCCTTGATTTTGGTTGACAGGTAACTTCAGTGACGTTGGTTCACCAAACCACGATACAGTGAAATTCCTCCTTAGCCCACGCGATGGCAGCAAAGCAATTCAGATGCTAAAGGAGTTTCAGAGGCTGCTTTACGTACCTGGAGGTCTACCTGTTCAAACAATTTAAAAAATTTAAACTAACAGAGAAATGCTTTAAAACACCTGAATCACAGACTTTGTCTTGTAGTTATGCTATTAGATTTCTTTCACAATTTTTTTCAGCTGAGAAACAAAGGCTGATTAAGAGAAACAATTATCAAAAAAGCTACTTCAAAGCCACCGCTACAAGGCTGCGTGTTAGACGTGCAAAACGATCGACCTCCCAAGCAATGAGCTTTCAAATTAAATGGGAGAAACTCACTGGAAGCTCGGTTTTCTCCATTTTCTAGCAACAGCAGCCGCAACTGGAGGAAGACGGGAATAGCTCAGTGGCTGGCAGGGCACCGCAAGGAGAATCACAGATTAACACGTTGGCCTTTGGTCCGCTCTGCACGTGACACTCTGGGTACTAAATCAGCTGCTGTTTCCCGGATTAGCTAGGACTGTCAAGGGAATAGGCTGTGGCATGGGGGTCTGATGGTAGCACTTAGCCTGAAGAAATGGAGAGGAAACTACAGATGAGAGACTCTATCCATCTAACTTCTTACCTCTCTGGGCATGAGAAACTGAATAGAAAAGTGCAGTATTCCCTCAGATAAAAAACTTCCACTTGTCTCCACTTGTCTCCCATTTTAAATCTATACCTCAACTGAATTAGAGCAATCTCCAAATTGATGAAGTGACACATACACCATGAGAGAAGAAAATACATCTCTTCTTGAGCCTTATATAGATACAATCCATATCAAATGCAGATTTAGCTATGTTTGTAGATAAATTTATTACGTGACTAATGACAACCAAGGTCAGCTAAAAATAATAAGATTCAAGTGGAAGATAGGTGGCTCACTCAATTTGAAATATGTTTCTTTTTCACAAAAAGTATTTATCCTTTTACACTGCAGTTCTGTTACGTCACTCTGCAAGGCTGCAGGCTTCGTATACTCAGTAACACCCTGGTAACTACATCTTCGGCTATGCAGGAATACTTGTAAGCCCTTTCTCCATAGTGCAGCAGTGCTCACCACATTTCTAATTTGTTTAGAAACAATATGGTAGTTTTTATCCTGTCTTTTAATCTGCCATATGTTTTTTTATAAATTGTGCCTCAGTGATACAAAAGAACTCAAAAATATCCTAACATCAGTCAATACGCTGGAAATCTCACTGGGGTGGAACATTCACTTGGTTGACCAGGTGGCTTTTGGTGAATGTGAAAAATCTGAGGAAGCCCTGAAGGTATAGGTCCTGTAAAGCCTACACTGTCTTTGCATAGACAGCGATGTCTTAAAAATTCGAGCTGCCTTATATTACATGAAGGGCTATGTCAGCCTGAAGACATCCCCCCTGCCAGGAAAGACAGGAATTCAGACAGCCCCTCACCTCCCCCTCTGCAGCTGGTATCAGCTTGAACTTGTCCTTGGGCTGAAACCTAGACAGGGTCTCTACATATGCTTTGGCAAAGAGCGCCCATGGTTTCTGTCCCAATGCGTACTGCCCATTTCACAGTCTGAATGATTCACTCTGAAACTCAGTTTCACTGCTGTATATATGGACCCCACCAACCTCCCTTGGTTGGCTGTTGTCCTTTGCAGTCCTTTTTCCCCATTGTGCAAAATAACCTTGAAGCCAGAGCCTCTGCAATTTTTATATTCCTATAAAAGCCTCTTTAGCTAACTCTTCTTATTATATAGACTAGTTTTAGTATTTTGTTAACTAATCTAAAGGCACTGATTCAGTCATCACCAGCCAAAACAGGCTAAAAATAATAGAGATTCAGGAGTGATTATTGATGATGTAATGAAATATCTGCAAATTATTGGTGCTGAATTAGAAATTATCTAGCTAAAGGTACTGCATCGTTTTGTAAACACAAGCCTGAAGAACAGTAAACTATTCCTATATAAGCACATGAGACAAAGATAATCTATTTCATTTCAATAATTAAGACACTGAGGCAGTCATTCACCACCACTTTAAAAAAAAATAGTAACTACCTGGGATCAGACGGCAGCAGAGCTGGAGTGCCCGTGTTGGTGTAACTCCCGGGTTGCCTCTGATGCCCCTGTAGGCAACTGGGATCAACTAGTCCAGATGCCTACTCAAGGGCCAATTCAGCTCCTCATTATTAAATGTGCTGTCTTTTAGAGAGTGGCAGCTGTTTGCACCTGCCTGTCAGGAAGACATCAAGTGTGCTAACATTTTGAGTGACAGCACTTCTATAGTTGAGATTTAGGCTGTGACTTTGACATACACCGAACTATCTAAGAGGGACTTGAGCATTTAGAAAGCCTCCAGTTTGTGAACTTCGACAAGTACATGTTAAAAAGAAGAGTGCTATAGGACAAAACACGATATGGCAAACAGTTCTTCCTCAGGGACCAGCTGGAAAAAAAGGAACTGCATGTGGCCGGCGGTGGCTGTACCCGATGATGCGCTTCTGTTGCTCAGATGTAGCGCAGAGGAGGGCAGCATAAGGAACAGACCAAAACAGTATAGAGCCTGTTTACCATTACAAACAACACACTTCCCCCCTAAAACAGAAAGTAGAAATAATTAAGGCGGAAGGGACTGAAACATTATTATCTTCCTTGTCTAAGCTACAGAGTAATTTCCTCCCATTTTTCTTGCATGAATCTGCCACTCCTGGACGCCCAACATCTGAGATGCAAGAAGAATTTCAGAAACCCACTGCTTTTGTCTTCACGCAATGACTGCCTAAGAACTGAAGTTTCCCATGTCCCAGTGAGGGCTCCAAGCCCCATGTCCCGGTGAGTGGGCAAAAGGGTGACGTCATGCAAAAGGCTGCCACCACTGATGTCTGACAGAGCCTAGCAAATTCACCTTAGGCACCAAATTAAGTTGTACGTTACCAAGAGCTTTAGAGTGCCATGGTCAACTTAGCACCTAGCACCTTTATGGGGCTTGAATGAGTTTGGCAGGAGTTTCCAGGAATATTGGAGATATTCTTGCAGATACAAATTTTGAAATTATTATATATAGTCTATCAAGTGTGCATGTTAGTATGTGAGTAACTTTTTTTCTCCACTCAACACAGAGCATCTCTCTCCTCTGACAAGGTTTAAGCTCATACTTCCTATCCTGAGTTTGCTGGAAGTGAAGAGCTTAGATGCAGTCAGCTATGAGAGCTGAGCTGACACGCGATAGCCCTGTAAACCAGCTTAGGCTGATAGCGTGTTTGAGCCTGGAGGCTGTTATTTTTCTGATGTTATTTTTCTGACATGAGGTGTATTATTAGATGATGTGAGGCCCAGTACACTGAAAATGCTGAGTCTCAACAGTTAGCTCATGTTATAGGTAGAGAGACAGACGAGGAAAATGTGCAAGGTAATAAAGAGTCAAATACATTTCTGTTAAACCAATTTGGCTAGTTTAGATATATTTGAATCTATCTTAATTTTCCTTCTTGCTGATACCATGCTAACTGTGCATATTTTCAAAATTCTCTAACCATAGAAGAGATTACCTTTTACAAATGTCGCCATATCTCAAGCAATTTGTAAAACAATTAGGATTTACTCATAGTGACTTCTTTTTTTTCTTAATTTACAAAACCAGCTCACATAATTTGTCTTATATTTTATCACCAAAAAAAAAGAAATAAAAAAAAAAAAGTTTTATATGTTGCTAGCTCCCAAATTAGCAAGGAACTTCAGCTCATTTCAGTAAAGTAGACAGGGCATTCTAGGTATATAACATAGCATTTGTCCTGCTATGGGTATGCACTGCACACAGGGTTTTGGATGTCTTTATTTTGGCTGTTACTATCTTTCATCTAAGATGCCATCCACTAAGTCATGGTTCAGCTTTCTCAGAGTTGCTGTGTTGATAGCAAATATAGCAGTCAGACATACTGAAAAAATCTTATATTTGTTACTGTTGTTCCTTCATTTCATGTAGATGCGTTCATGTTAGTGACGAAGATGGTAGCGAACTGAAATACCAGGTATGTAATTGCACTCTATGCTCAAAGCATTCCTAAGGCAAAAATATTATTAGCAGATCAATAGTTTCCATTTTCTTTCCAAATGTAATGTCCTGCCTAAATTAGTGCTTCTGTCCCTCATTTTTTTGTGTCGCAGAAATAAGAATGTGTTTTGCTCTTTCTGCAGCTCTGCCCTATATTCGAAACAGATTAATTAAAATTTTAAATCCCTAATTCCCCATCTCCGTCTCTCAGAAATTCATCTAATTCTTCTCACACAACTGTAAAACAGCGGATGTTAGAACTGGAGCTAATACAAATGTGGCAGGATTACACAGTTAGGAGCAACCAGAGACTGCTTTGGCTCCAGCACGTTTATACAGATTAATTACAAAGAAAAGTGCATCAGATGGGATATTTATTCAGCTTCAGACGTCAGCATCCTCCTACTGTAGGTGAAATAGGATCATAAGGAAATATCTCCAAAAAGAACTCGGCAAAAGATAATGCAATTTACTCTCATGACACTCATTTATATTTGATAACATGGCTTGTTGCTATGAATACTGCTAGGCCAAAGTTTGTGGGGCTCTGTGCTTTTCCTGCATAGTCCTCACTCTGTTTTCACAAGTCAGTCAGTCGGTTACGCTGACCGAAAAGTGTTGCAAAGAAATGCAAAACAGAGGCAGAGATGCAAATTCAAGCCTGATCAGCAGATCATAAAACACATCTGCAATCACATTATCATCCTGGTTATCAGCAGAGGTGAAGAGGCAAAAAACAAAGCAAAATTTGCTGCAAATTTCAAAAGGCAAGAAATCCTGTTAGTGAATCAAGAGTTGTTTGAGCTGTGCTCTGAAGAAGGCAATCACAATTTATCGTTTGATATGAATTTGCAACTGCAGAAATGATCTTTCAAAGTAAATTGTAAACTGGGGGTGGTACAGAGTCACCAAAGGGGTGCAAGAGCAGCTGGTGCAGAGGCTGAAATGGGTCTCAGGGCATCCTGTTCAAAGCTCCTGAAAATCCTTGTAAGTCCTATTAAAAGTTATTATAGCCGCACATAGTTTTGAGGTATGTTTTTTGTCATATAAGCTTATTTTTTAATTGGACAAAAGCAAACTTATTTTGAAGATCTCTGTCTTCAAACAGAGATAGAAGGTGAAAGTCACATAATGGTAAACACGGGGAACTGCTTAGAGCTGACCTGGCACGCCGGGTGAGCAATGTATCATAACATATGGCAAACTCACAGAAAGTATGTCTGTGCTCCAATAAACCTTTCCTAGTGTAAATCCTTCACTGGGTAGGGATAATTCTTAATCAGATAAAAGCGCCTAAACCTTTGAAGGTCAAAAATTGCTAACGGAGATGTTGCGATCACACAGAGAAGGCAGTTGCTGTGATGTGCAGATGTCAGCACATTTTAATTCTGCCTTTCCTATATCTTTATGAACACAAAAATAGCCATGTTCCCATGTTCCTTGGGCTCCACTTGGTGTTTATCCAGGGGGGATTGGGAAGGGAGGGAGAAGGCACAGTTTTAAAGCTGAATGGTACTGAAGGTCCTATAGCAAGCAAAAGCAAGTTTGATGAAATCTCACATACAGAACAAGGGTTCTTCTGTGGTGAGGGACTTCTGAGGTCCCAGTGTGTCAAACCTGGAGGAAGGAGGGCGATAAGTAGGATCAAAACCTTGGATCTCAGGAGGGCTAACTTTGGCCTCTTCAAGGAGCTACTGGGAGGAATCCCGTGGGCCAGGGCTCTCGAAGGCAGGGGGGTCCAAGAGTGGTGGTCGCTCTTTAAACGACACTTCCTCCACGCTCAGAAGCGGTGCATCCACCTGAGAAAGAAATCTAGCCAAGGAGGCAGGAGACCTGCATGGTTAAACAAGGAGCTTCTAGCAGAGATCAGGTAGAAGAGAAAGGTCCATGGAATGTGGAAAGAGGGACTGGCCACTTGGGAAGAGTACAGGAACATGGTGAGAGCATGCAGGGATGCGACGAGTAAGGCTAAGGCCCACCTGGAATTGAAGCTGGCAAGGGATGTCAAAAACAACAAGAAGGGCCTCTTCAACTACATCAGTAGCAAAAGGAAGGCTAGGGACAATGTGGGGCCGCTGCTGAATGAGGTGGGTGTCCTGGTGATGGAGGATGCAGAGAAGGCAGAGGCTACTGAATGCCTTCTTTGCTTCAGTCTTCAGTGCCAAGGCAGGCCCTCAGGAATCCCAGGCCCAAGAGGTAAGAGAAGAAGCCTACAGAGAGGATGACTTTCCCTTGGTCAAGGAGGACTGCGTGAGGGATCGCTTAGGCAATCTTGACGCCCAGAAATCCATGGGCCCCGATGGAATGCACCCACGAGTGCTGAGGGAGCTGGCAATGTCATTGCTGAGCCACTCTCCATCATCTTTGAGAGGTCCTGGAGGACAGGAGAGGTGCCCGAGGACTGGAGAAAGGCCAAAGTCACTCCAATCTTCAAAAAGGGCAAGAAGGAGGACCGAGGGAACTACAGGCCGGTCAGCCTCACCTCCATCCTGGGAAAGGTGATGGAGCAGCTCCTCCTGGAGGTCATCATCAAGCAAGTGGAGGAAAAGAAGGTTATCAGGAGTAGTCAACATGGATTCACCAAGGGGAAATCATGCCTGACCAATCTAATAGCTTTCTACGATGGTATGACCGGCTGGGTAGATGAAGGGAGAGCCGTGGATGTTGTCTACCTAGACTTCAGCAAGGCTTTCGACACAGTCTCCCATAACATCCTCCTAAGGAACCTCAGAAAGTGTGGGCTGGATGAGTGGTCAGTGAGGTGTATTGGGAACTGGCTGATTGACAGACCTCACAGGGTTGTCATCAGCGGCGCTGAGTCTAGTTGGAGGTCTGTAACTAGTGGTGTCCCCCAGGGGTCAGTACTGGGCCCAGTCTTGTTCAACTTCTTCATCAACGATCTGGATGAAGAGTTAGAATGTACCCTCATCAAGTTTGCTGATGACACCAAACTGGGAGGAGTGGTGGATACACCGGAAGGCTGTGCTGCCATTCAGCGAGACCTGGACAGGCTGGAAAGTTGGGCAGAGAGGAACCTGATGAAGTTCAACAAGGGCAAATGCAGGGTCCTGCACCTGAGGAGGAATAACCCCAGGCACCAGTACAGGCTTGGGGCGGACCTGCTGGAGAGCAGCTCTGTGGAGAGGGACCTGGGTGTCCTAGTGGACGACAGGTTAACCACGAGCCAGCAGAGTGCCCTGGCTGCCAATAAGGCTAACAGGATTCCGGGGTGCATTAGGAGGAGTGTGGCCAGCAGGTCGAGGGAGGTTCTCCTTCCCCTCTACTCTGCCCTAGTGAGGCCTCATCTGGAGTACTGTGTCCAGTTCTGGGCTCCCCACTTCAAGAAAGATGAGGAACTACTGGAGAGAGTCCAGAGGAGGGCTACAATGATGATGAGGGGACTGGAGCATCTCTCCTACGAGGAAAGGCTGCAGGAGCTGGGCTTGTTCAGCCTGAAGAAGAGAAGGCTGCTAGGGGACCTAATATATGCTTACAAATACCTCAAGGGTGGGTGTCAGGAGGATGGGGCCAGACTCTTTTCAGTGGTGCCCAGCGACAGGACAAGGGGCAATGGGCACAAACTGAGGCACAGGAAGTTCCGTCTGAACATGAGGAAGAACTTCTTCACTCTGAGGGTGACAGAGCACTGGAACAGGTTGCCCAGGGAGGTTGTGGAGTCTCCTTCTCTGGAGATATTCAAGACCCGCCTGGACAAGGTCCTGTGCAGCCTACTGTAGGCGACCCTGCTTCGGCAGGGGGGTTGGACTAGATGACCCACAGAGGTCCCTTCTAAACCCTACCATTCTGTGATTCTGTGATTCTGTGAACCCAGTCATTTCTGTTTCTTCCTGTATCTGGAAAAAAAGTCATGTACCTGCTCCTGAAGTCTAGGAGATCTTTTCTGTTCGCTTTTGCATTCTAGTTTTCTGACTAGAAAAGCATGTTGTAACTACTCTCAGGTTTTGAACAATGTGAGCTAAGTTTATGCAGCTTTTACTACTGTAAGGCAAACATGCAGTACAATGCCATGGTGCAGCATATCCCAGCATCATTAATTTCCTCTCTTGTGCGAGCCAGGTTACGCTTGCAGGGGAGACTGCAGCTACCCAGGGTGTGTGTGAACAAGAGGGGCAGGAGACGAGCCGCAGAACCACCACAGTGATGGTGGTATTGCTGGTGTAGATGTGTAACTCCAGGTCTGTCCTTGAGCAATCCCTCCTTGTTTTGTCCGTATCCTCAGACATCCTGCTAAGAACTTTTCTCATAGATGCTCGCAGAAGGAGCGGAGCTGCCTGCACTGCGCTGCTTCCCCAGCGGTCCCCCATCCCACGGGGACTGGGTGGTCACTTACATTGGGAACCATCAGCAGGCTCTTTACCACACCGTCTCACGCTCCTTTTCTAATAGTTTTCAGTCTAAATAATGCATCAATTCTTTTAACTCTTGCATTCTACTTTTAACAAGGATTTTTGAAAAGTAGCACAAATTCAGCAACACTTCATGCTCAGCAATCTCACACATTTTAATTGAGGGGAAAGGACTGCCACTAAGCAGAATGAGACGGTTTGTAAATACAGGACCCAAGTGCAGGGCAGGATTCATTAGGAGAAGAGACAAAGTAGCAGCCAAAGAGGCCTTGGTGGAAGTCTGTAAAGAGCCTAGTGAAAGGCAGCTTGGCTGCATCTGTGGAGACAAACAAGAGGCTAAGCAGCCATTTATCCTTGCCTCTAATGAAAACCTTTTGTCAAGGTACAATTAGCCTTGGCTGGAACATGTGACTAACTGTTCAGAGACTGAAAGACATCGTACAGAAATAAAAAAGCAACTGATTCTTACAGTCTCTGGAAACAGGAACTTTAGCTATATTTTTTCCAGACTTTTCGGTTCTGACAAAACTACGATTGCAAACTTTGAACCTAGAGCTTGAAAAGACAAAACTTACAATAAAAACAAGAGCTCATCCCAGATTTGTGACAGAGCAGGGAAACTGTCCTGGCATGGTCCAAAGCAATCTGTTTATATCTGCTGACCAGTGATTTACTTTTGCTTCCTAACCTCATACAGTTGCACCTCCCAAAGGCATCTTAGACATCTGACCTGAGGCTTTTGTTTCAGTGACTAAATACTTACAACGTTTCCAGTGCTAAGTAATTTCAAAGTCCTGCCAGGGATCTATCTTGGAACATATTTCTTCTGTAATTATACGCTTTCCTCCGGAAGTATTGTGCATTCAGTAGTGTCTGGTGTCATCCAGAGATACCTGCTGGCAATTTCAGACCTCATGAGCTGTTATTTGCATGCTTGCGTATGCCAGAAACTATGCCCTAATGGCCTTTGTGGTGTCTCTGGCTCTCCTCCCTTTCTGGGGTAAAACTTGCGCTGGGGAGGGTTTGGGATGGGATTTCTGTTGTTTCTTTGGGATGATCTGTTGATCGGTGTTGGTGTTGTGTTTTCATTCTTTAGCTGGTTGTGTGTTTCCTGTTAGAGTGAGAAGGGCTTTTTTTGCAAAGAAAGAAAGTTTTGTCAATATTGTTTGTGGGTAGTCCAGGTACACAGACCCATTTGAAAATCAACTCAGAAGTCAGAAATGCCTCACCTCTGCCTCTGTCCCACACACACTGCTCTGTCCATGATTTTCTCATCTGCATACTGCACTGGGTGTCCTGTGCTGTCGTATGACAATGGAAATGTCCGAGGTGTTTGTACAAGGGAATTCAGTCACTAACATGTTAGTTTTATTACTAATCGTTACCCCTGAATCCCAGATAAGACTGGAGGAAGAGCACAGGGAAGAAAGAGCACGCTGACTAAGGGTGAATGAAATCCGGGTGAATGCAGTCCAGGCAAACCCAAGCGAATCCCCAAAAGCCTCACATTACTGTCCCCTGGGCTCAGGGACAGCCCCACGACCTGCCAGAGCCTTCGTGGGACTGCTGCGGAAGCCCTGGCAGCTCTGCCCTGTGGCTCTTCGCTGGAGCACAGCTATGTACTCCTGACCTCTGCTCAGGAACTCCCATCAGCTGCCAGCATTGCTAGCAGTACTGATACATTCTGCAGGGGGTTGTTTCAACCATGCTTTTTAAGGCAACTCGCTTAGATGTCTCTCAGATCTTGCAGAAAAAGAGGAGTTTCTGTTTTGAAAGAGCTCTGTCCCTTCTCCTCCACTATTGGAGCTGGTCATGTTACTCACTATAAACTGTTAACTGACAGATTTAACACTCTTCTCTGTTCACAAATTGTCCCTGATCCTGCTTCATACAGATAATTTCGTTACTTGGAAGGCTTCAACCAATCGTATTCATGATTCTCTTTGATCCCTGGATTATTCATAAATTGATCATAGTGACTATTCAAGTGCTTAATCAAAGCTGGTTTTAATCAAAGCACTTCTGCTCTGTGGTTAGTCACTTAAAAAGTCACTTGATGTTGCCTTGTCACTGGAGGTATGACTGCAAGTATTTCATCTGGCAATGCTGGAAAGTGGCTTCTGTTTTCCGGATGGATCTTATGCACCAGAATTGAAAGAAAAGATAATGCTTCTGACATGGGCAGAACTTCGGGACCTGTAGAAGAGATATTGTTACAAAAACCTGTTGTTAAAGAACAACTTACTTCTGCTCCAACAAAATATGAATGAAAAAATAATTCCTTGATGTTAGTAGTCAAGAGTAGAACCCTGAAACTGGCTTGCTTAAAATATTTATATGCACCGCTTTTTCAGCTGTTGGAGCATATATAAGCAATGAATAATAAGAGGGCAGATACGGGATAATCAGATTCTTGTTCAGTGAACAGTCTCCCAAACTATTTTTTCATTATTTGATCAGTTCTGCTTAGCATGGTCTATGCAAATCCTCACATATTGAAGTCTCTGACAGAGTGATGACCAAAGAAATGGGAGCTAAAAGGAGGTCAGTAGGTGATTATTTATTGAGCACGGATGACAACACAGGTGAGGATGCGTCCTCAGCCTTGAAGACCTGTCCCATCTCACACCCTGGTCACTGAAACTCTTCAGCCTCCTTCGGTACAGCACCTGCCTCTCACACACTGCCCTGCCACCCACCCCAGGCACACGGGGCCTGGCAGAGCCCCATGTGTGGGGATGCAGAGCAGGAGGCGGGGGCTGCATCACTGCTGAGGGATGCGGCCACTGCCACGGCCATTCCCAGCTCCTGGCACCTGCAGGACTGCACATGGTGGCTGTACACAGATGCACGTTCTGCTTTGGAAGTGTGGGTATCCAGAACAGGCGAGACCTGGTTTCCCTAATTCATGCCAAGGTTGGGATGTCTTCCACAAGCATGCTGCCACTTCGTGCATTACACTTAGCACAGTGAGTTTTCTGTTTGTATGCCGCTAGGTTATGTGATTAAAGGCCAACCTCTGCACACACTAGGGAGCCTAGAGGCACGTGGGCAGGCGGAGAAGCCCCAAAAGCCAGGTCAGAGACAGGGTCCCCTGCCTGACCCCCCCAGGGCTGTCCAAGGGGACCCTCCACCCCACAGGCCAAGGGGACACCCAGCACCACAAGTCAGATGAAAGGCTCTCCAGAGCACCCTATGACTGTGGGGGGCTATGAGAGACCTGAGGGGTGTGGGACACATTATGAGTGTGTGTGTGATGGTCTGTACCTGCAACTGGAGTGGGGCTGCAGCCTTGGCAGCTTGTATGTCCAGTTGCCAGCAGCTGGGAAGAGTGAGAAACAGGGCAGTTGCCAGGCAGACTGAGTGCCTGAGTGTATGTTCTCACTCATGTATGTTCTCTCTCATGTATGCACATGTATGTTCTCACTAGTGGACCTCCATCCTGCTCAGCCAGAGAGCGGAGTAGGGTGAGGCCATTGGACATGAGGCCAGTAGATGACAGTTGACCATGAGCCAGCAGTGGGCCCTGACTGCCGAGAAGGCCAATGGCATCCTGGGGTGCATCAAGAGGAGTGTGGCCAGTAGGACGAGGGAGATTCTCCTTCCCATCTACTCTGCCCTAGTGAGGCCTCATCTAGAGTACTGTGTCCAGTTCTGGGCTCCCCACTTCAAGAAAGATGAAGAGCTACTGGATAGAGTCCAGCGGAGGGCTACAAGGATGGTGAGGGGACTAGAGCATCTCTCCTACGAGGAGAGGCTGAGGGAGCTGGGCTTGTTCAGCCTGAAGAAGAGAAGGCTGAGAGGGGACCTTATAAATGATTATAAATATCTTAAGAGTGAGTGTCAGGAGGATGGGACCAAACTCTTTTCAGTGGTCCCCAGTGACAGGACAAGGGGCAATGGGCACAAACTGAAGCACAGGAAGTTCCGTCTGAACATGAGGAAGAACTTCGTCACTCTGAGGGTGACGGAGCACTGGAACAGGCTGCCCAGAGAGGTTGTGGAGTCACCTTCTCTGGAGATATTCAAGACCTGCCTGAACAAGGTCCTGTGCAGCCTGCTCTAGGTGACCCTGCTTCAGCAGGGGGGTTGGACTGGATGACCCACAGAAGTCCCTTCCAACCTCAAACATTCTGTGATTCTGTGATTGGTGCTGTTTGTCTCCCTGTGAGTGCTCAGTGTTCCTGTCTGTGTTCTCTGTGTGGCTGGCTGTGTATATATGCATATATGTGGTGTATACATGTGCTCTTTGTGTGCCTACTGGGAATGTGTGCTCAGCCCCGCTACCGGCTGGACACGGGGCATGGAGCTGCGGCAGCTTGACCTCCACCAGCATGCCAGATTCAGCAACTCCCTAATGCACGCAACATGAGAAGCATACAGCAAGCAGTGTAATGTGCCAAACAAACCATTAATACCTTCCTATTAATTGTTCAAGAACAGTTATTGAGATAAAATCCTGTTTATTCAAATGACCTATCACATGTAACATTAACATACTGTAGTACAAAAGTGATGTACAGAGAAACTAATGTCTCCTGAGTGTGCTCTTACAGCTACAGTCGAATCACTGAGGGAAGCAGGTACCTAGCATATCTTCTATTAAATGTGTTACAGTTATCACCCCATTCTTATCGTTCCTCTACTGAAGTACCTCAGATGATCATTTCCAGCGAAGTCAGAAAAAGAACAGTGTGAAAAGACTTTTCAGGGGAAGAGAATGATGCCTTATTTAAAATACAGGAGTAGTTATCCAAGTCTTATCTGGCCATTTAGAAACCAAGACTTGCAGTTCTCAGACACCAGCCATCGAAATACTAAATATTTCAGAGAGCACTGCAGAAAGCTTTCACTGGCATTCTCACTTGTAACAGTGCCTCAAGTTTTGTGATCTTGTTGGCCTCCAGATTCTTGAAATATCATCTCTTGAAAGGAGTACCTAAATTACTGGCAACAAAGAGCCTGGCAAGGGAGAGAGACAAGTATTTCTGCAGGGCATTCAGACGTGAAGACCAGAGCAGCCTCCTGCAGATGATTGTTCCTCTCTACTGACCACACATGAAGCATAAAGCAATATTGCTATTGACCTTAATGTTTCAAGGACATATCTAACTTGAAATGGGATATGCCACATTTTATTTGTGTAAGATTGTGCAGAAGAGTTCACGTTCACCTGATGCATGGGTCTGCAGCTACTTTTTTTCTGTTACCTGTGCGTGAGCTAGTATCACCAATGGACCATCCTAACAGCAGGACGAAGTGGACATCAGTGGGACTTACAGAAAGGAGGTGACCCCAGGCATGTCTTTCAGACTTGAGAAAGAGTGTGCAGTGTCGGGTTGCTCTGTTATGGTCCCACGTAGTCATCTTGGCCGGATATACATACTCAGATGTGATCCAGGTATTTTACAGTCACACCTGCTGGTTTAGGAGCACACCCGCTACAGGAAAATCTTTTTTCCCCATAGCCATTTCCTATTCCCTGAGAAATATGTGTCCACTGTTAGCGGCCACACACTGTGAGCCAAACAGCCCCCTGTGCTCTGGGGACCCAGTAAGCTGAAAAAATGGGTTTGCACTGGACAGTGTTTAGGTACCTTGCCAAATAACATAGAGACATTTGCAAAGCAGCTAGCTGCACTACACCTATGCCGAAATTAAGAAAAAAACCCCACAAACTAACAAGCAAGCAACCAACCAACAAAAAAAACCCAAAAAACTGAACCACCAAACATAATTCTAAAATATATTTAGAATTTTCACATCTGAAATGCTAGATGACAGCTTCATGATCTGGGTGACCTTTTACATTTAATTTGTTTCATAAAATGGGCAACAACTGAGATATCAAAACAATTCACAATACCTGCAAATTAACACTGGAAAGCAAACGTCCCATATATCAAAATTCTAACAAAAAATGGGACTTCATCATTCAGATTACTTCATACAAAAATTGCTGTCTTCAGAAGGGAACCCTCCCTCAGCACACATTTTGCCCCTGAAATGTAGAATAACCAGAACTGTGGAGCACCCAAGCAATGAGAGAGGAGTAACATAAAAAGAAAAGCCTTTTATTTCTTAATTGTACCAAGAATTTTCTTTCCAAACTTCCCCCAAGTTAAGCAGTTGTGAGTCATGTGCAGATGGTTCAGCAGTGACACATTTACAGCTGCATCCATCTGTCACACAAAGGTATCTCCACTTGTGTTTCCTACCTAGCCACCACCAGCAGCAAGGACTCTGTGTGTGGGAGGGAATACCACACGGATGTGCGAGACAGAAATAGAGAGAGAAAAACAGATTAGTTTTTCTGGACCAATTTATGACGGTTCAGTGTTAGAGCCTGAAACAACTACTGTCACTTCCCTCCTGATCTACTTTGAATCACTAACAAATTTCTGAGGCATGGGTTTTACAACACCTTGTGCACACCAACAGTCCATTTCTTTAACTGATACTGTTTCACGTTCCCATGTCCTTGGGCAGACGTTTTGCACTGGTTCTCAGACCAGCCAGGAGCACGAAGCCTCTGCAGTCATTCAGGTGGTCTTGCTCTGATGGACAGTTCCCAAGTGGAAGTCAATAAAATAATAATATTCAACACATAATTCACACCCCTTTAAGTCTGTTTTGGCTGGAAGTACGGAGTCTGTTCTAGTGGGATCTGCAGGTGCCTAATGTGCTGGTTTGTCCCAGCAGTTACCTGGCTTGCACACGCTCAGCCTTTTAGATGCATGAAAACAGTGGGTAGGAGCTATTTAGACAATAGGCGTAGAAAATGAAAACAGTAGGAAAGACTTTACCAGAAGAACGCGCAGCTTTTGTATTTTTTAAAACACTCCTGAGAAATGGCCACAGGTGTATGTCAATGCAAAAAGAGAAAAGCTATTCCTTGTTTTAAATTTTGTTTCATAAAAACTAAATATTTCTGCTAGTAGCCATCTCCTGGTTGGCAAAATGGTTCTCATTATTTGCATGCAAAAATACAAAATTATATAGGACATTTCACTTGCCACCTGCTAGACAGAGCTGCTTGAGCCATCCAGGTTCACACTGAGCTCCAGTCACACTGAACTTCATGGGATATTCAAGGGACTATTCACCAGATTAATGGGGGGAAAAATCAAACCTATGAAGTGATCATTCAGTTTAATTAGAGGGGCTAAACTTGCTCCTACAACTTTTTTGCTAAGTTCATCTGTACACTTTTTCTTTCCCTAATTCTGGATTGGAGAGGAATTATCCATCACTCCCACCAATTCGCTTGAAAGGGCTTCTGTAGCATCTCACCTTCCTCCCGAAGCCCCTTTCCCCAGGATAATGTGTAATAGCTGTTGGGTGGTTTATTCTCCTTCTCTTGTTTTGTTCTTGCTTTTTGCTTCTTGCATCTTCAGCCACATCTTGCAGAGCAGCAGGGCTTGCTCTCGGTGAGGGACAGTTTCCCATGGCAAGCATAGCTTACATAGTTCGTTGGGAACAGGGTGCTCACTGGTGGAGTCAAGAGCCTTTTTCAAAAATGGAAAGTACATAAGAACATGAAGAAAGAAATTTAAAAACATAATTCAAAGCATCAGACTGGATACATATTAATTATTTAAGTCAATTAAAATAATGGGAATCAAACACTAACAACAGAAAAGAAAGGATGTCTTAAAATACTTCCAAACTGATTTCCTTCCTCTTATTTTTGTCCCATTGAACTATATTTATCCATAATACAGGAGGTTCATTCTTCCCTTTGGTTATTTAAGAAGGACAAACAGATTTCCACCTCGATAACATATCAACTCAAACAGAGCAATACATCATCTTTTATGGAAGGTCAAATAGAATACTTGAAAATTTACCAAATCAATACTGAAGATCAAAATTCTGCTTTCAGACCATAGACTAGAAAGCCCTTTTGTAATATGAAGAGACATACAATGTATAGCACTTTAAATTTTTTGAATGAATTTTTCATTGGCGTCATTGAGAACAGTCCCTGGCCTCCAAGGGGACTGAATGTCTATGCAGAAAGGCTGAACAACAAGAGGTCTCAATGGTGTGAATAAACCAAGCCTCATGTCTATGCAGAAAGGCTGAACAACAAGAGGTCTCAATGATGTGAATAAACCAAGCCTCATGTGCTAGACTTTTCTATGGCAAGAATGCATCTAATCTGTCTAGCCATCATGCAACATCACGTATGTACTAAATACTATGATTACACTCATTTAAATTTAGTACATTTGTAAATAGTTATGCAGTTAGCTAGACCATCAGCTCAGTTGTCATCTTGAATAGGATGTTATGAATCATTTTCCCATTTGGCTTTAAGAAATACAATCCCTTTTACACAGACACTGTGTGAGAGTCAAATATATTTCAGAGAACAGTTTGAAAAACAGAGACGGATGGACCAACTTTCTCTGTGTTTCAGACAGAAAGGTATATTATTTTCGCTTTCACATATTTTTTTTTTTTCATTCTGGAAAGCCCAAGCAAAACCCCTAATTTGTTTTCAAAAATGATAGAAAGATTTTGGTTTGGAAGCTGAAATGTGCCTCCAAGCACTGAGGAAGTACAGAGTGAGCCTTTGTAATATAAATGATCTCTTAAGAGTCTGAGTTCTGTGCCAGAGCTCAAAATAGTTATTACCCAAAGCAGGAGCATTTTTTTCCCCAAACAGAAGCAGTGAAAGAAAGGAAAGGACTCACACCCAACCTATGCATTTTATCATACACTGGTTGATTTGATAAAGTAAGCTGCCTATTTCTATAATTTTTTACTTCTACTACATTGATATCCAAAGGACTTGAGAAGACAAATACAGCAACTGAAGGTGGAAAGAGGAGAACTCTCAGCACACCGCTCCGTTGTATGCTTTGAGTATGGAGTCTCAAAAAGCCAGTTTCTTACTGAAAAAGAACTGTTATCGTGTGATGTAGATTTCCCAGAAAATACAAGAGGTGAGAACAAACAGAGCAAAGAGAATAACAGGAGCCATAATTTCTCTCCTCAATGTGCAATCACATTAACAATTGAATTTTTGTAGAGAGGACAAGGAATAAAACCTTGAAACACTGAAAGCTTGAACTAGTGTTTTTAACTAATGGCATTTAATTAATTTTAAATGTTACTACCACTTCAAGCTCTCTGCTGTTTGTTGTGCAACTCTGAGATTTGCTACTGAGCAGTACATAATACAGTGTTAGTGAAAGAGAGGAATGAGGATCTAGTGTTTATTACCCATATTCTCTCTGCTGAAATCTGGTATTTAAGCAACTGGTGTTCTTTCCACCTTTGCCGAAAATATTTATGTTCCCTATACTGATCTTCAAGACTGCAAATCCACTGTAACAAAGATTCAAATATCAACCTCACGGAAATCTAGAGCTTCAAAGATTCCAACATACTGCTTGAGGACAATACCCACATATAGACACACCTTGAAATTTGCTTTAGAAGACAAAATATAGATTTTGTGTCTACAAAATCTGTATTTTCTACCATTAAAAGCTGAAAATATGCTGGGTGGGAAGAGCTGGGAAACAGAAGCCTTTAAAATAATGTTATACTACACTGTGCTATCCTATACCATAAAATTTCTCCTTAGAAATACTTCAGCAAAAAAGGGTAAAAGTTCGAACCTGGAACAGAAAAGAACAGGCCAATATGTATTTTCATGGAAAACCCAGCAAGATGAGATGAGTATATTCAACAGCAAAGCTGTAATGGCTCTCTTCAGTTACAATGAAAATGTTCCGATGGTCAACTCCTATTACCCTCTCCAGGGTTTCCAATCACTAACAGCAAACAGGCCAGGTAGTATCACATGGTGATCCTGGGAGCCAGCTGTCACTGAAGAATAGCCTGACCCTATAGTCCACCAAGTTTTCTAAAACAGAGAGATTAAAAGGAGAAATAGTAGATATCTGTGATCACCATTCAGTAAGGTAAAAGGAAATAACAGCCTTTCGAAGAAAACCTTCTCCTCCTCTCCTCCACAGACTACCTTTTGAGCTATTCCAATACTGAGTTTGTAAAAAAATGCCTGTAGGTGGTTGTAGTAGCCTAAGCGAAAAATATAACCACTGCCGTGGTGCGGGAGTTGCGCTTGAACCATTTGCAAGCGGTGCCAGCACAAGAGCTACAGACGGGCTATCCTTGCAGCAGACCAGTGCCCATTTCCCTTTTCCATAAAATGTATTAGAACTGTGTATAAATCATAGTGCAGAAGTGGTCTGCAGAGAGAGAGCTCCCCTGTACTGGCAGCAGCATCCCCTTGACGGATCTGACAGCAGCCACAGGCCCAAGCAGCAGCCGCAACTTTACATGGATGTCACAACCCAAAAAATCCTGTGATGCCATCATTGTGACAATGTTTAGTAGCATCTGGGCTAGGTGATTTGCATTTTCAGCCTTGTTCATTCTGTGTCTTTCAACTTTGGTAAAAGTAAAAGCAACTGAAAGCAGAGTTATACCGGACGACATCATCTGCAGTTAGGACAGAAGTCAGTCAGGATTCAAACCTGGCACTGGACAAGAAAAACTTCTAGAGACAGCTCCTTACATTTTAACTTAGATACCTTCTGAAGTCTGCAAGCCTTGCTTAGATACAGGAGGTAAGCCATGTTTCCCAGTGTATCCATGAAGACAACCAAGCCAGGCTCCAGCAAAGCAAGGAATGGCTACTGGTCCCCTTGGTACAGCGAGGGCAACAGTGTAGTAGTGAGAAGCTGAAAAATAGCAGAGGGATATCTTTAAAAAGCAATGAAGGCTTCTGAAGCCTGAAAAAATTGAATAATTAGACTTCTTTCCCAAGCAGGGATAATATCCCTTCCTGTCGTCTTGTTATTTGAAGGCATTACTTTTCCTATGATAAGGAAACTAAATTTTTAAAAACAAAACCTATCTGCTGGCAAAATGTCATGTCAGTCAGAAATGTAGCCCTCCTGCTTTGGGCAAATGTAAGACATCCGAGCCTCTACAGAAACACCCACAAAATAGCTGCAAGCCTAATGCTGCTGTGCAGAGTGAGCAGTCTTGCGTGGAAAGAGTAGTGACTGTCCATGTGTATCGAGTTGGATAAACCTGAAGGAGCAGTAGCTGGAGCAAGCAGGTGCGTATTTTTCTGCTTTAGTCTCAGTGGGTGCATAGTCCCCACGTTCTGTTCTGAGAGCAGATGCAAAATTGTGAGGAATTGCCATTTCCAGCCACAAGCTTTGAACAGCCCTCTTCCAAACATACCTGACATTTTTCATAATAACCGACCATAAAGCATGGTTATAAATCCCAGCTTTGTCCAGTGCCATTTTGAGATGATTGCCCTGCATCGCTCCCAACCCCAGCGGCTCCCGGCGGCTGGCAATGGGAAGAGCTGACCCAGGCAGTTCTCAAGGAAGTTGGGAAGTTGTACATATTCATCACGCTCAGGGTAAGGGCCTGGCATCTGTCAGCCCCAGTTTTAGGCAGAGGAAGTTAGAAGCTACAGAAGAGGATAAGCAGCCTCCACTCCTCATATGAGTCCTCCTTGGATTTCTTTCCCTTTTTCTGTTCTGCACACTTCAGTTCATTCATCTTTTCTATTTCATTATTCCATTATGAATCCTTTTTTGTTTTAATCTCTCTATGTGTATCTATCTAACTCAGACTCACTGATATATGTATATATGTGTGTTCATGTGCATGCACACAAGTGGGGCAGCAGGAGGGGACAGGGGGCTAGTCAGGCACTTCCAGTCTCACTCTTAAAATTTTTCTTTGCTCCTATTACGGCAGCCAAGAGGCTCTCTGATAACCACATCCCTCATACATAATTAAACAGATGTGCTAATGACATTTTTAAGTAACAGCAATTGACATTTTTCCCGCTCTGGTATCTGACAGACAAGTCTGGACTTCATTAACCTTTTGCAGTTTAATAGTGTTTTTGTGATTTAGAGGAGCTGATAAAAAAGCAAGAACCTCCTTCTTGCCATGTAAATTCTGCATGCCAAAATAACTTGAACAATAAATCTAGATAGACAGTTTTGTGGTCAGGTATAAGTGAAAAGATATTCTCATTAAGCTTCATTAATGTGACCCAGAAAAAGCGGGTTACGTCATTTATAACAGAGTACCAAAATATTTCTGTAAGGTGACCTTTGAAGAACACGAAGTACAATGAGTAAAAGTTTTGAGAAAAAATGGAATCACTCTGTGAATTAATCCATCCTAAAGCAAAAAATTGGTTTGATCAGAAAGGATTTATTCTATAAAAGTAATCTCCAAATACATTATTTACGTGAGACTCGATGACTTGATTTCTGGGGGAAGACGTGGCGAGGCGCAGGGCGTTCCCTCAGGCAGACTGGCGCCGAGTGCCCACTGGTGTTGCAGAATGCGTCATTCAAGAGCAGAGGGAGGGATGTGCGGCACCTTGAGATTTGCTCTGCGCCTCACGCAGCGAGCCAGGCTGCCGAGCACCACAGCTTTTGGTAGCTCACCAAGGAAGGTTGAAAGGGCCTGCAACGTTCTGTCACTTCATAGTGTATCAAGGACCGTAATAACTTTTTGCCTTCGTTTTTTGTGCACCTCTGTCTCTCTGGCTATGACAATTCATAGGCTGAGATGAACGGGAGAGCTACCTTTGGGATTCAGAGGCACATGTATCTCCTGTTCATGGACTATCAACGGTGCAACACACATTTACTGAGCTGCTTCCCTCTTGGAGGAGACACGTGATATCTAATAATTCCCTTATGGTGCCCAAGGATTTCATAAAGCTAAAACTTCTCATAACAATGTCCATTTCACAGAAAATCTGAGAAATTCCAAGTTTGCACACAAGTCTTCTGTAAAAAAGAGTAAGTACCCATGTCGTGTGTGTGTGAATGTTGATGCTGTGATCATCTATAAAGCAATAAGCGCTAGCAGTTTTGGATCACATACACCTGACTGTGGGTTTAACTCTGCTGCCCCTTTGTTTGACGTAGTCCATTTGTTTAGGTTGTCAGACCTCTGAACTGTCCATCAAACAGACAGAAACATATTGAGACATAGCATTTCTCTATTGCTTTCTTGTCACCCTTTTAGGTTTTGGGCAGTTTTCACAGTTCTCTTAATTTAAGTTACATCTCTTCATTTAAGGTACATTGTTGACCTTATTTAAGTTATTAAATGCTTCAGGCTATGAAACTTAATACAGTCATTTTTAATATTAGAAGTAAAAAAAGAAAAGAAAAGAAAATGATTGACTAGAGCCTTTTCTCTAGTCTACCCAAACTTCAAATCAAGCCTTCTGAATCAAACAAGAAAGTGCTGTCCAACACATTCCTTCTTGCAAAGTGTTTATTATACCCATTCAGGCCAAACAGAAACCAATTAAAAAGTGGCAACGAAAGAACTCTACCTGCAGTTTCCATACGTGTAATATTAGTGTTTTTCCTTCCATCAACTATGAAAACTGGTTTGAAAGCAGATGCTGTAATACAGTCAGATCAGGATTGTGCAACCAGAACTCAGCAGGAAAAAAAAAACATGTAAAAAAATAGTTTTGTTAAATAAAGCCACATTAACTGTTAGGGTTTGTATTGTCGAAGGACTCTAAGGGAGACACTTTCCATGGGAGTGTGGCAGTTAGTTTACTGCTTTGAAATTCCCCGAGTAAACGAGGAACACAATCAGCTCTGTGCGAGTGGAAGGTCTGTACATGTTGGATTGTAGTGCTTTTTGCACTGCAGTAATATTTCTCATTTCCTTCAGAATTCATCCGTGCTGTGCTGGGTAAATTTGGTCGCCTTGTCTGAAATCCAGTATGCTATAATTTGTAGAACCTCCCTAGCTATACAGCTGCTCGTAGTACAGTAGGTGCCCATTTTGCTCTCTGTAATTCCTTTCTTCTCCCCAGATTCAATTCACATACACCATTCATTACAGGCTAATAAACCTGGTTTGATTTACTTGATGGTTTCAGCTGAACTTTTTCCTACTCTGAAGAGATGACCATCTGAGAGAGAAGTTTACTATGCAGCATTTGAGCGGTTTATTTAAAACCAATGCAGAAATGATCCCCAGGGGTATGCCCCGTCCCCAGATCAGTTACCGGCGGTGCCTCAGATGTGTCTCCTACCAGAGATTCCAGTCTTTTTTGGGAGTGGGACATAAAGTTCTAGTTCTTAGACGCTTCCTGACCATGTGCAAATTATTTCTATGATCACATAAGTCACATTTTGTAATGAGAACCCCAAAGTGCCTTTTGTCTGGAACAGGTTGCGTGTAAAAAATAATCTTGTTTCTCTACACTATTAGCAAGTTTTTGATGGATGGTTGCTGTCTCCAACGTACCTATAGCTACAACTCCTAATAGGAAGTGTCCTCATACTTCGGTCTCTCTCCATGACTTCTTCTTCTTCTTCTTCATGACTCTGTTTCTCGCTTCCTGCCATCGCAGCTGTAGCTTTCCCTGCTTCAGTATAGTAACTCTTTATCCTAAACCTACTCCTGTCATTCCTGTTTTTCATCTATTCCATTCAGACAGTTCTTTAATTTTCCATCCATTTTTTATCAATTATTTTTTACAAACAGGTATAGATGAAAAGAAGGCATAGAGGCTCATAGGATAAACTATACAGAGAAAACTTGGGGAAGGTAGAAGTAGTCTCTCCTTAAAGGAAAAGGGGGGAAGTTCCACAGCCTCTGGGGGACTGTAGGCATTCACATTGAGAATTGGCTTTCCCCTTTCATTTGGAAACATATTCATGACTTCTTCATCCCCTGAGCAGATGCCCATTTTACCCCATAATCTGTGAACTGTGTACTGGGTGGACACTTCGATTGGGATGAATAATGTTGGATGCACAAGTGAAACAGCTCTTCCTTCCCATTAGATTGCTAACAGTCTTAGGCTACTCAACTGTAAGGAATTAAAGAAAAAAATCTGGGACCTGTACAGACTTGTTTATGGATCTTACGCTGACTGCACTTCCAGCACCCTAGCACCAGAAGCATTAATTTATCCCTAAAAGTTGATGTGTCTCTTTCCTGAATGTGTGACTTGCAGCTGGGCTAATAAGGAGTTGCTGTATCTTATGCTGCAACTACAAAATTATGCTGCATCCTATAAAGAAGACAAATGCTTAATGTGTTTGCTATGCTAGGCATGAAGAGGGCAAAAAGATTTGCATATGTTTGCGTTCTAAGGTGAAACAGAGAAATTTCAAGTCTTAATATATACAAAATGTGCTCTTCCAACAACATCCTTGGACGTAGCATCCACTCTCAGGATGTGCCTCTGGAAAAGACAGTGAAAGCAGCCCAAGGCTTTTCTATCTAGACTTACTTCCTCTGGAGTATTTCATGAAATTCTAGCTAATCTTCAGTTCTATAAATCTGAAGTATTGAAAGCATATTATTTTCCGTAAATGGCAGCCAACTGAAATTTCTTTTATCAGCTACAGTTCCCACAAATTACTTTAAATGATGGAATGACTGTGGAAGTGGTCTGTTAGTGCCTTTCATACAGTATGAACCTATTCGGCAACTTGCTCATGAGTGTGATGTGCTTCACTGTTTGCAAAAGAAATATATTTGGTATGTGAGGCAGTCAGGTAGGCAGCTGTCTGCATTTCTCTGGCTGTTTTCTTGGGGAAAAGCTTAGAACATACTCCACTGGTTTTGAATCTAAGAATCTTTAATGTGGTGCATGCTTAATCACTTTTATCACTAGAAAATTCAAACTTATCTCCCATTTAGAGCATCACAATCACAAGATGGTATAAGATATGCCACTAGACTGCAAGTTTGTATAAAGTAATCTTCTCTGTCTTCTTTATCACTACTTTGGGTGCCTTTTGTTCATCCACATATCATTTTTTTCTTACTTTCACAAACTCTGAAGACAAATCCCAGAAAAAAATTGAAGGCAAATATCCTAAGAGCTAAAGCAACCTTGTTATTGCATTTATACAGAAGTAAGCCCAAATGAAATCTGTGGTCTCTGATTCCTTTCCCAGAATTCCCTCATCTACAGTCATTTAAATCTGTGCAAAGTGGAGGTGAAACACTACCACCTGGTTTTGACTGCATGTAATGTTCCTTCACATTCATCTTGTCCGATTATGTATCAGTTTGCAAAAATTTATTTCTCCAGCTCCTATGTGGTAATCCTTTTTTTCCCAGATGAAGACCTGACTGTAGCAATCCAGGTGCTTGCTGCCTTCAGCTGTGATATATTATACCTGACTTTTCTCATGACAGCTATCCACTGAAGCTCAACAACACTGAAGGAGTGGTTGCACTGATGGGAACCCAACCTATGCTTTCTAGAACGTCTTATTGTGTATCAGTGAGGTGTGGTGCATAGAATGGCTATGGCATAGAATAGAGTTTTTCATATGGCCACTACAGTTGGTTCTCCCATCTCCCAAAAGGTATAATAGCAACAGCAGACTTCAGAGAAAAGTGGAAAATGTGGTCACAGGTACAGTATATTTTCTATGTGAGGAATGACTAAATACACTAAATCTCTTTAGTCTGGAGAAGAAGGATACAACAGAGGTCTATAAAAGGGCAGGGAAGAGAAAAGGACTTGATTATTCACTGTCTGCTCCAGCAGCAGAGCCAGTGGACCTCAAGTGGTGCTAGGAGGAGGCAGGTCCCTGATGAACAGAAGGAGACTGTGCTTCATGTGAGGAAACACAGGTAAGCTGAAAGCGTTTAAAGTTTAAACAGGTCTGTGGGAAACTTCTTGGCAGAGGATTCCACTGGGGCTCTGAAGATACAAAATCCACATCTTCCTAATGGAACTCTTTATGCTGCTGAGAGCTGGAGCCCGGGAGAGGACTTCAAGAAACACATACTGTCTCATTTTCTCCAGGCACCCACTTAGCCCTCTGTCAAAAGAGGTGCTGGACTTCAATGACCCATAGAAACATTTAATACTTCGGGGATTTTTTCCCTTTCTAATCTCCTTATAATGGGGTGTACCCAGAACCGGTTCATAGAGGGCGAAAGATGTTCATACACTACAAATCTCAAGTAAAAAACCTGGGAGAAGGTGCAAACATTTGTTTCCACATCTAACAGTTTCTTCCTTTTTCAGTCCTGGAAGGCAGTTTCCAGTCCCCATCTGGACTCACATCTGATTCCTGCACCTGGTATCTGTCATGTTACTAGGGCAGAGTCTGAATTCAGGTGCTTTTAAGTTTCTTTATGCCTTTGCTATAAATACAGAGGGCAAGATACTGTAACCTGAACTGGTCTGTCCTGTTGCATCACCAAAAAAAACCAACCCCATATATGCACTTGCAGCATTTGAAAATATCACCCTAAGCTAGTGGAAGATTTGCTTTTTTGCCTTTTACTACTGTCTGCCCTTTCAGGAGGGAGAAACCAGGCAATACCAAGACAATGTATTCTGCAAGTATAAAGCTGCTTTGAAATTTTTCCCTGCTCTACCTGCAGTTTGGAAAAGGTTAACACCAGAATATTAATTGTAGCAGCAACAACAAAATCATCAGTGCGTACATTTATGAATGTGCTAATTATATTTTCAGCTTAGACAATATGTATTATATACTCTATCTTTTTGTTTCTAAGAAAAGAATAGTCTTACATTTTCTAGCTAGGGTTTGGAAGGTTGCTCTAGAGGTTTTGTGACAGCCACGTATGAAGCTACTGAAGGCTTTTGTATTTCTGTATTTTTAAGTGTTTTCCTGTGCTTTTGCATTGTTGGATGGATAACAATGTAGATCACGAGGGGAGAGGGGAGGGGGATGATTTAATGATCTACTAGGTGTTAATAATGTCATACCTTAAAAATACACTTAGTTGCAGGTATAGCCTTTTCCAGGAATAGTGTGATTGGTATTTCCCTTCTTCACAAAAGCATTGAGAGAATTTAGAATTTTTTCTTTGTACGGCACATGAAAGGTGAAGAATGCCAAGCAAATGTGTTTTATTAGTATTCTTATTCATTTTGTAACATATGGCAGGAGTTTATCTTGGCACATCCTCGTTAAAAAAGATAGGTAATGTCATTAACACTCTGGTCCTACATGAATAAGCTACTGTATAGATCACCCCATAGAAATAAAATGCTGCAGCAATTGGTCTAGTTGAATGGACCAGTAAAGGCTAATTTCTTTTGAATGTTTGATAATTCATTTCAAACCTTGTAACTGGTCATAATGTCATTTCAACATGGAGACAACTGCCAATGAAGGCATCTTATTATTATATTCCTGTTTATAAATAGAACTGAATCCTAGCTGATTTTGCCCTTTAGATTCTGCTTCCTTTCCCCCATCCTCTTTTTGTTTTCAGGCAAGTGCCTGGAATCTCTATAAATCAGATTATGAAAAAGCCTCCTTCTGAGAATGCTAAAGCTGTTTTAAAGTTGAAATGCACTGAAGCAAGAACAAGGAAAATTTTTGTCATTTATGGTATTGTTAGGAAAATCTCACCTACTGTCTGCTGTGATGAAAAGAAATGCTGTTATTTGGAATACTTTTTCAAAATTCATCCCTCTATAAAAAGCAAACATTACTATACTTAAGGATAAATGCACTCTTAAGCTAAGCCACTAAATTAAGTGGAATTATAGTATGAATAAATATGGCCCATTAGGTCAAATTCTGTTTTGGTTTACGCCAATGGAAATTGGAACAATCCAGTGACTGCAAAAAAAATAGTAAATTACTAAAGGTGTAAAAGAAAGGCAGAATATGCCTCTCTACAGATATAAGATTTTTCAATTACATGTTTTATGACATGAGAACATTATGACAACATAATCTCATGGTAGCAAAACATTCAAGCCTTAAAAAAAAAAAAATCCAAACAGAATATCTGCTATATTTAGTAGAACCATATACTTTCCACACATGGAGAAAGGTTTTCACGGTTTAGCAAGGTGTAATTCATTTCGAAAGAATCTTTGGAAACTCAGAAAAACAGAGGTGAATCAAAGCTAGAAGAAAGAAATCATCATAAGAAAAGATTTTGTTGCAGAGATGACATTTTAATCATTATTTGTTAGCGTGTTTATTTCCTTTTCACTCCTTTCCCTTCACTTTCCTTTCCCTTCAATATTTTCCTTTTCTCTTTTTTCCCAGTGCACTGGAAAACAGGGACTATCCGAGTAGCTCTGTATCTTCTGGTAGCGCTTTGATATCAAAAACAACCAAGATACTGTGGATATGGGCATGATACCTACATTTTAAAAAGTATAAAAAATGTAATTTGATACAAATTATTTCTATTACTGCTTTTATCCCTGATAAGGTTATCGTGGCAATGATAAAGATGAGAGGCACAATATACAATGCATTGCTCTCTTCACATTATATAGCAATTAAGGGAAGTCATATCTCAGAGGTTATTGACTACGTTGTTCACTGTTGTGGACCAGTGTTCTCTGCTACACCTCTGCTTTCACTCCACTATCAACAAAACCTCAAAAACATCTTCAGAATTCAAGGATGGCAGCCCACTCCTCTGGGACTGCCAGTTGTGTTTGCCACATCCAGATGTTCTGTTCCTGAAGATGCTCCTCCTCGTGCTCCATCAGATGTGGTGTCTGCGCACTCCCATCTAGGTTGCAGCCGTCTCCTGTCCCAACAAGTTGTCCTAGGCCCCCTCATCCACTTCTGGTTTTTATTTCTCGCTGGCCTTAGCCAACATTCGAACTCAGCTGTGACAACAACTCAGAAAAGACTGTGCTTTTTTTGTTTGTTTATTTTTAAAAATTATTATCTCTTTAAATATCTTTCAGTCATCTGGAATGAAAAATCTAGGCATAACCTAAAAATCCCCAAAGCCAGCTTCCCAGTGATAGTTCACCGGTTTCTTTAACCTGCCCAGAATACAGCCCCATATCTTTGGCACTTAAAGTACGGAACATCCTGTTCTTTAGCTTGGTGTTTTCTTCAGCCTGGTTCCTCCCCTCCCATTTGTCTAGAATGATGGGTAGTCCTCAGTGGGGACCACAAAAAAAGTCAGTAAAATCTGTTGTCTCTTCTTACAGCAGTTTGCAATAACACCCCTTTGTTAGAGGACTATTCAAAAGCTATAACAAATTGCAAAGAACATTGGCATGTTCAGGCACAATAAGCTTTTATTAAATGTATATTTTTCTAACATTCAATTAAAATGCCATGTACTTCTGTGCATTTCCGCTTCCATTACTGGTGATGTTCACCACAGAGCTATATTAAGCTTCCTTTTGTTTAATCAGCTCATTCATCTTCATCAACTATTTTAGGTATTCCAAGAACCTGAAAGTGTTCAAGATATCATTATAGTAATATAACACATTAGAGTTCTATAGTATTTTCTTGCTGAAATCTGAAAGGTACTTTGTAAACAGCAATGAGTTTCTGAGCCTACCAAAATCCCAATGGTCGGAGTGAGTTTACTCCTATTTAACACACAAATTTAAGAGGTTAAAGTATTGTCCTAAAGTCAAATATTCACTTTCAGTGCCAGCAGTCAACACCAGCTTTCCTGATTTATGGCCATCTGGAGTGTTTTAAAAGTTTTCTAATGTAACATTACAGTTCATTGTTGTGCATCCAGTTGAGATCAATTATGGGAGAATCTCTGCATGTTCAGAAGCTTGAGGCTCCATTCAAAAGATCCATAAGGGCATTTAAACCAGGCCAGGACCTGTATCCAGTTCCACACGCAACCTGATGTGAACTTTCCAAATTTCAGACTGAGTTGGACTCAGTTGTCCAGTCCTCCAGGACTGAAGTTCGCAGAGATGTCAGTAAAACAATCAGAAATACTTTTTTTTCAGAGTACTAGCAGCTTTGGGCCTTTGGCAATTGAACTGTATATAGAGTTTATGACAGGACAGCAATGAACAGGAGATTGTACCTATCACAGCGTTCCTAGGGAGCCAATCTGCAAAAGAAAGACTACAATACTTGTAAACTCTCCATGAATTAACCCTAATTTGGAGGGTACTCTGAAGGCATCCTGGGACATGGGGAAGAATATCTTCTTTAAGAAATTAACATGAGATTTTAGCTGATATTGGGACATCACATTGTTTAAGAGTGTGATCATGGCCACACCAAAGCCAAAGAAAGACACGACTCTCCTTAAACGAGTAACCTCTAAGTGAAGCTCAGTTATCTTTTCATGCTTATGCAGACCTACTGGCATCACATAGTCCAAATGCGGTAGCTCTCATGGATTGTTCGTCTGAGCAGGCGGTCCCTGAGCAGGTTTGTACCCTGAGTGTACAAGAACCATAGTGTCCCTGTGCGTGCACCGCAGATTTGCTCTGCACAGATACTGCAGCCCCTGGCTTGGGACTTCCAGGTGGCCAAGAGCGCTCTGCCCGCTGCAGTGCAGGGGGCATTTGCCACTAGGAGCAATGGTTCAGCTCAGTAAGGGGGATGAATCCCCGTGTAGGTAAAGCATGTCTACCCCAAAATCATGTGGTATGAAACAGCTTACCTTCACTGACGGGAACCCAGCCAGCAACTCCTTCATAAGGTCCTGTAACCCAAAGATGGTAGCAAACGGGAAACAGCGGGTAGAGGTGTGAATGAACAATCTTTGCAGAGATTTAACAGAGTGTGTCAAAAAATGTTTTCAGTTTCATGGTATTCTGTAACTGGAGATACGCTAATTAGGCTAAACTGTAGATGATTTTCACACCTTCCAAAAAACTGCTGTATTGTTATTTTCTGTCCAACTCTTCCACTCCATTCTGAAACTTAGACTAACCAAACAACTATGTGACCACTTAGAAATGTTCTGGTCATAATACTAATCTACAAGCACAAGCACATGCGCACATGTATCTTTATTCAGAAAGGTTTGACAGTATATCATGTGCTGAATCACAGAAATATACTCAGCTCTGCCTTATGTGTTAAATGTACAGCAGATAAATTTCATTTATCAGTACTGTGTAAAGGTGGTCTTAATTGTGTGTATAGTTATTTTTCTTAGTGAAAAAGTGATAAGAAATATCAAATAATGAAATATGAACGCACAGTCATGGACTGGGGAGTACCAAAATCATGTCCAGCATTCCAGAATCAAGGTCTCTTTCCCATCTGGAAAATTGTATGGAATTTAAATGGTCTGACTTAGAAAGGTAAAAGATCCATGTTCACTTTGCCAGCCCTTGAGTCTATAGTTTTACGGAGTTCAAACCTGTTGACACTCTAACTTATATTGCAGCATTATACTTTCACGTAAACTCATCTTTCATATAGCTATAAATATGTTATTATTCCAATACAACTTGAAAATAAGATATTTTCTCCCTCCCAAATTATCCCATAGAGCTGTTATGAACTATTAAAATGACCTTTTGAAATGGATTATTTATTCATTCAGTTCCTTGTCTTATTTGTTCACATTTAATTTCAGTATTAATAATGCACTCCACTGCACAATTTCATTTTAATGGAGATTTTTTCATATGTCATATTTAATACTTAGTTTTAGCCTGAGGAGACAGCTCCCATTTTCTTTTATGGCATACGCAAAGGTCTGTTTTTGTTCAATATTTTCTAGATTGGCCTTTCTAATATCATGCTTAAAGTAGATATTTATGTAAAATATACAGTTTCTGGACGTTAAAAGAGGCTGGCTTATTTTCTACAAGTTGAAAGGTAACCCAGGATGGAAGCTGTAAGAATCATAGCCTGGTTTAAAACCTTTTCTCATGAATCTCAGTGAAGCTGCAGATCACACCCTAGAGAGCTGGAATCTGAGTATCTGACACTGCTGCTGACATTTTTCTGTAGTATGACTGGAAGCTGATCAGATGGGATCAACTGCAATCTGCTCCAAAGAACTAAACTATAGGGTGGTTATGGGATACTCACCAAACCACCTCCCAAACTTCTGTGAACTTGCTAGTTTTAATTCTCACACATCTCACCATTAAAACAATAGCAATGAAATGTGTCCTCAATATCAGCATTCCCTAAGGCCTTTCAATGAAAAGCAAAGAAAGGAGGAAAGGAAAGGAAAGGAGGAAAGGAAAGGAAAAGAAAGGAAAGGAAAGGGGAAAGGAAAGGAAAGGGGAAAGGAAAGGAAAGGAAAGGAAAGGAAAGGAAAGGAAAGGAAAGGAAAGGAAAGGAAAGGAAAGGAAAGGAAAGGAAAGGAAAGGAAAGGAAAGGAAAGGAAAGGAAAGGAAAGGAAAGGAAAGGAAAGGAAAGGAAAGGAAAGGAAAGGAAAGGAAAGGAAAGGAAAGGAAAGGAAAGGAAAGGAAAGGAAAGGAAAGGTGAAAGGAAAAAGAATTTTTCAGTTGGAAGGGACCTGCAACAATCATCTTGTCCAACTACCTGACGACTTCACCGCTGACAAGACGTTAGAGCCTGTTATTAAGGGCATTGGACAAATGGCTCTCAAACACTGACAGGCTTGGGGCATCAACCACCTCTCCAGCACGCCTGTTCCAGGGTTTGACCACCCTCTCAGTAAAGAAATGCTTCCTAATGTCCAGTGTGAACCTCCCCTGCTACAGCTTTGAACCACTGAACCATTCCATGGCCTGAGACCCCCTCACCACCGCCTGAAGCCTCTGCCTCCCTCCTGGCTGCACCGAGGGTCACGGACACACGCGGGAGCTCCGGCACCCCAGTAGCCACCCTAAGCACTGAACTGCTGCTGCTCACCAGCTGGCCCTTTTGGCAGGCTTTGCTTTTTGAACAGCGAAAAACAAATTGTTGAAAACAATGTTTTGATTTTACTGTAGGGGAAATTCTGGTCTAATTTAGCAGCACATAATGAATGCTAATCCAGCCCAAAAAGCAGCTTTGCAGCAAAACCAGAACAGGCTTAGGTTCAAATGTCTAATTCTAAGTTTTCAGGGCTGCTGAATCAAAATGGTTCCTCAGTGAGTGGCTGTGAGATCACTCCTATCATTTTATAGCATTGAATTTATAATATTTATCATATCTGTCATCTATAGCATTGAACTTTATAGTACTGCATTGGAACATAAGGCAACTGCTTTTGTACAAGCATTTATTCAGAATTCTGCTGATGTGAAACTTCAAAGTCGTATTTTTCCAGACTGGCTATCACAGGACAACAGCCTTTCAATTGCTTTGCAAAATACAACAGCAACACTAACAATAACAAAACTGTTGGCAGGACTGCGGAGTTAACTGTGTGGCTTTTTGAGCTTAACCTGGTTTTGACAATTCTTCACAATTTATGTCTTTGTACATACATGAGCCAGTTGAATTTAAATTAAAAATAAAATATAATCTTCTTTATGTTTGTAGAGTGTTAATTGAACTACATATGACTCAGACAAATACATGACATTTTCATAAAAATAATGATCAATAGAGAAACTTCTGGAAGAATTTCAGCCACTGGACATACTTCTGGCATTTCTAAAATTTCCAGTATTATTTATCTGAGAAGGAAAGAAAAATAATGAATGATTCTTTTAGGAACAGTATTTGCTGAAAATTATTTCTGTCAGATCACATGAAAATAAACTGACTCATTCATTAAGAAATCAGATATTTATACTGAAGTAACACTGAATATATGAGAATGCTGCTTCATAAATGTTAGAGCTAAAACTTCATGAAATTGGATGAATGCTATTAGCATTGATCTATCAGTTCAGTCAGGAAAAAAGCACAGAATGGTTTCAAAAATAAATCATTTAAAAAGCTCCTTAACAATAATATATTAATATGTGTTTGTTACTTTAAACTCTCACAGTAATACATCTAATTGTGTAACGTTATCTAGTTATGTAAAATTTAATCTCTCCAATCCCAGCAGCATTTCTGGCAAGGTAAAATTAAAAGTAATTGCCACAGTAGGTGATGTTGCATCTAATCTGAAAATCATGGTGTCCAGCGGAAGTATTTAAAGTGTCATGAACGACAGACAGGACATAATTAACTCTCTCATAGTTTCCTCTGATCATTGTTTCCAAATATGACAGTCCAGGGATATAAATACATTTGAGCCAGCAAAATTATTAACCCACACTCAGGAACAATGTATGTTGAAGTCCTTTAAAAAGACTTTAGAAGAGTCCTTTCGTCCTTTAAAAAAATCACATTGCTAAACTGTTCTTTTTCATAATTATACGCTAATCAGTCATGACCCTTATATACGAAAATATACCAGCACAGACAGCCAAGGAAATTGAATGGAAATGGATGTTAAGAGGATAAGAATACTCAGTGGTTTATCAATATGCAAAGCTGTGCTCCTCTGACCCACTCCATGAAGCTCTGTGTTTCCATCACAGGTCGGGTTAGCTCAAACGCTCAGGCTTGGCCAGCTGAGGGGCACATTGGCACAAACTCAAAATGAGTCTGAAAGAGTAGAATTAGATGTGTGACATCATTGCTTTAGGTGGTCCCATGTGAAGTATCAAAACTCTGTATGTCTAACAGCAAACCAGGAAAATACTCATGCTATCAGTATGCTATTCCACAGTCATTTGGAGTGGGTTAGGGCTACAAGGATGGTGAGGGGACAGGAACATCTCTCCTATGAGGAGAGGCTGAGGGAGCTGGGCTTGTTCAGCCTGAAGAAGAGAAGGCTGCGAGGGGACCTAACATATACTTACAAATATCTGAAGGGTGGGTGTCAGGAGGATGGGCCCAAACTCTTTTCAGTAGTGCCCAGTGACAGGACAAGGGGCAATGGGCACAAACTGAGGCACAGGAAGTTCCGTCTGAACATGAGGAAGAACTTCTTCCCTCTGAGGGTGACGGAGCACTGGAACAGGCTGCCCAGGGAGGTTGTGGAGTCTCCTTCTCTGGAGATACTCAAGACCCGCCTGGACGCGGTCCTCTACAGCCTACTGTAGGTGACCCTGCTTCGGCAGGGGAGTTGGACTAGATGACCCACAGAGGTCCCTTCCAACCCCTACCATTCTGTGATTCTGTGATTCTGTGATCCTGGTCAAAGAGAGAGTAACAAAGTCCTGGTACCATTGATCTGTTTTAAATCACAAATCTCATGTCCTGCCATATGCCCAAAGTATTTCTGGCTAAGTTATCGAAGACGCTGAAGAGAAATTCAGATTTGCTTTGGACAAATACATGTAGCGGGCGGTGTCTGTCCTTGCCAGTAGAATTTTTGCATGTTTCTGTCTCAGTTGTTTTAATATTGTGTGTCACTCCCTTCCCCCGTGAAAATCGACACTTGATATTATCTCAGTATCCAAGCCATTAAGATGAGTAAATATATCATTGGAAGCGAGGTATGGGCAGATGCGGAGGAAGTGGAAGATGCTGTAATCTCATGAGCACACCACAGTCAGAATTTATTCTAAAACAGTCTATCAGATTATTTGATAAACACGGTTACAACTGAGCTATACAACCTGAGGAGTTTATGCATCTAAACCACGTTATTTTTCTTAGTATTTGCTTTTATAACTGGCTATTCTTGCTGCCTGTGTAACCATCTACTATATTTTTTAAGCTTGCCAAGCCTTTGCCTTCAGTACTGCTTCAGTTGTTATTTAGAAACATTAACAAACGTGGGCTGCAGAAAGGAGAAAATAAACTGATGTATGTGCCTAAGTCTCATGTGCCAGAGGGCACGAAAGGAAGTAGTCAACTAATAAATTTCCATAAATGATTGTGTGTGTTATCATGCTCTTGTCTTGCATCTAAGATATCAAGCCTTTAAAAATGCTATGTCTGAGAAGTTCCAATTACAGAGATAACCCAAAGAAAACCTTACATTTAATTTTCAGCGTCTTAACAGCCTTCTAGAAACTCTGATTAGCAGAGGACAGAAGCACTGACCCAGGGAAATTATTTCTCCTGTGGGTCTCATTTACCCAAAAGGCAATAGAAAGAAAGAAGAGTGGATTTTTGGTCAGTCAGATGTTCATGATTTTTTCTACTGTACACGGAAATCGCAGCTGAAATGAAGAGAATCGGAGGAATACTCAGAAACGAACCACAACAGAAACTGCCTGAGAAGTTGGTAAATAATACCTATGCTAATACCTCCTGTCTTCTCCTCAACTGCTGTGAGCTCGATGCCGTAAACATCCAGTGAGCCTCTCATTAACGCTCACTACTGGCTAGGATTTCTCATGACCTCAACTGAAATACAGCTCACAAAGACAGCGGCCAGCCTTCAGCTCTCACTGCGGTCTGTAATCAAGCGACTCCTTTAGTTCCTGACTTCAAAAGACTAGCCGTAAATTTTGGTAGTAGCAACCTGCTGTTAAACAAAAATTAGACAAGTCGCTTTTCCTTTCAGCCAGATCATTTGGATTCTTTGACTCCTACTTCTCGTCCTCATGTATACACATACGCACACGCACCCGTACACATGCATGTAGGCATGCACCCAACTCTGCCGATGCTTGAAATTTGTTAGATTCTTTTCCCTTTATAGTTAGATGTTAAAAATTGTATCGGGGGAACTTCTCACAGAAGGTACTCAGCCCTTCAGAAGGCATGACTGTATGTATATGACAATAATGGTAAGCCCAGCTTTATTTAACTGGTAGCTATTTTAAAAGTAAAATTTTATATGTTGGTTTCTGCTGCTTTTTTTAATCCCTTGCTTTTCCCTCACTTTAGATCATTAAAATTAAGTAAATTATTTTAACTCTGTACAGTCATTTTAACTTTTCTGCTGGCAGCTCCATAATATTTGGTTGCAACTATTGCAGAAAAGTTATTTTTCTTCATAGCCGCATGATTTTGTAGGAATAACCTTTTGTTTCTGTATGTAAGTATATGTGTGCATATAAGATATATGCACATTCACAAAACATATATACACACGTGCTTCTTTATGTCTATATAAATATAAAATATTTAAACTTACATATGTGTGACTGCGTATATTTCTGTATGTGTATCTGTTTTCATGTATAAAATCTCAATGTTGAGACTGTTTTCAATGGATAGCGTCCACTGGTCAAAGGAATGAGCTATTTTTCCAATGGATTAGCAAGCTTAAGAGAGCCCTCCGGCTGTAAGCGGTAGATGCATTTCAAGCTTTGGAGTATTCCACTGTGTCTATAACATTAGTTATAGTGAGAGACAGACTGGGATGAGAAAGTGAGGTAATTCACGTGCCATTTTGCAACATCATATGGTATTTTCCTTTTTTGGCTTGTTTTTAAGGACAGGCAGGCATTCCCTGTCAATCTCATGCAAATAACTCCAATGCATACATACATGAGCAATAATCTTGCTATTTTTGTCACTTGAGTAATGCCGCCAATGTAACTGAGAACTGAAGTGGAGATGACACATTGCTAGAAACAAATCCCTATGGCCAAAGGCTCCAGTGGGAGTTCTGTGTTTGGTGTCCTCAATAACAAAAATATTAAGCAACTCCATTCATTTAACATGGAACGACAAAAACAACCCCCTATGCTAAGATCAGAGTGGATCTATAGATGGCTTAAATAAACCGTGGTGGAGCTGTCACACAGTTTCCTTAAATAATGTTGGGAACATGTTTAGAAACTGCTATGCTGCATGGAGATAAATCTTCCCTGTACAGTCACCAGGTCAAGATCGCTGCCTACAGATTCCAGACAAAAAAGGTTTTGCAAATATTCTCTGCTTATTATGCAAGCATCTGTAGGACTGCCATCATAGTATTAGCCGAACACATCTAGCATAAAAAAATGGTGCTAATCTTCCAAACGTTGGAGTAAAAGCAACATCTATTTTTGTCCTTCTGATTTTTTTTTTATATACTTTTCCCAGCAGCAGACTCCCTCTTTTGGCAGGTCCATGATTCAGACCTCCCTCCTCAAACCGCAGAACAGAGAGCATTTCACTCAGTGCAGGGCTTGACGCAGACATGAACTTGATTTCAAGTGCTCAAGTATTATCAAGCATGTACCTAGAAAGACATTTAGTCGATCACTTCAGTGCCTGAGGTGCCAGCCAGACCTAAATACAAGAAAATGTGGTGGTGGAACCACGAACTCAAGTGCTCAAGAGAGGACCCTTGAATACTGATGGCAGGGTGGTCTGCACAGAAGCGCTCGTACAGTCTGGGGAGGATGGAAGGGAAGCACGGGGTGGTGGCAGCACTGCAAAAGCCTCCATGGCCCTCCTCCATGGATTTTCTCTGAGTTTTATCCGGTGACCATCAACGATGAAACACGTGAGCACGCCAGGGAAGGAGAAATCCTGCGTTCTGATTTAGGTAGCGCAGCATCCGATGCCATGGCTCCTGCAAATCACAGCACTGAAGCCTCTCTCTCCCACTCAGTCTGTCTGGAAATTCGCAGTTCAGCAGTGTGAAAGCCCTTCCCAGGCTGGGGCCGTAGCTCGGTCAGCACAGCAGAGCCGGATGGCACGAGCCCCGTGTCCCTGTGGTGAGTGCCTACCGCTTTCCTGAGGAAGGATGTAAGCACGTAGTCAAGTACTTTCCAGAAATATGTGTATGATTAGATTTCAGATACTGAATAATTTATTCCTCGTCTTTGCATGTAAACATTCTTAAAAGCTTTTTGATTAGTTATTTGGGATATATTTAATAAATGGCCCTGACAAATCTGAAAAATAACGGAAGAACAGATAGATATGGATCTTAACGAAGTAAGCTGTGGTTTGAACAAGCACAGACTGTGCTCCCATGATCTTATGAGAGCAGCAGAAAGCCTCCATTGTGAAGAAGCATTTCCTTGGGGAACAGGCACTGTTTCTTCTTCCAGGCTTTGGCCTTTTTCTAATTATCACTACTTGTGCTAGTCATCTGATTCAGCGCCTTCTCTGCTGACAGCTGGACTTCATTCTTCCTTCCAAAGTCTAAAGTTTCATAGATGAAATCACAATATTGCTAAGCTGGCTAATTGCCACACGTTCCCGTGTAACAAAAATGGTTTGAAATCTACCATAGATCCTGGGGAGGGCTGGATTCTGCAGCTCCTACAAAAGTGCAGACTATGCCACTTGGTACAGGCTTAAGGAATGAATTCTGTGAGTCCAGAACTGCACATCACTTCTGTAGAGGTATGGCAGACTGTCTGGCACTCGTCGTTTCGCTTTCCTTCACCTAGGCCTTTGACGCTTCTGCTCCCAGGGTTAGTGTAGAATGATGCAACATAAGGCATCAGCCAAGAATAGCTTCAGAAAAACACCCATCTTTGGAAGCTATTTTAAGATTGCTTTGCAAACCCAAACACTTCAAAGGCAGCGTAAACTGTGGTTGTCCTGTAGATCACTGGGAAATAAAAAACATACACTGATGGCTCCCTAAATAGAAATATTTTTATGATGCTCCAATATTTTAGTTCCTACCTGCATCATTTTGGTTTCTACTTATTTTGTAGACTATTTTGTCAATCCTTTAAAAAATATCTTAAAGCAAAATTTTTCTTTAGAGAAGAAAAACAAGACAGAAAACAATCTATTTGGATACTATGATCATACCTCAAGCCTTTTCTTTAGCTTTAGAACGTGACCCCTGGTGAACCCCTGTGTGACTGAGCTCTTGGGTTACCTCTTCCAGCCAAAAGAAATGCCTTGTGGTTTTGAGTTGACGAATTTCCAGCAAGTCAGGTTCACCTATTACTTTTGAGGAAAGGCCAGGGCAGAGAAATAAATCTTTGAACCCACTGAAAGAAAATAAATCCTGGTCTCTCCAATAAATAGTTCTCTGTTTTGGCCAATGAAGTATAACGAGTGTTGCCAGTCACTCAGGAACCTTGTACTGGTACCAGGTTCTTCTGTGATGCTGCAGTTCACTTATCCAAGCTTGTTTCTTTCCACTAATGTGGTACATCTTCTTTCTTGTTTGTGGGAAATTTTCTCCTTCATGGACAGAGAAAAATTATGCTTCCAGCAGCTCCTGATACCAGAGAGTATGAATGTCCTCTGCCCTCACAGGAATGTGTAAAAGGAAAATCCTATTTCCTTCTCCCATGAAATGATACTAGGTTTTGATGATCTTTTCTTTCGATGTGGCAAAATCCATGGTGACCATCTCTATATCTGCTAGGAGCTGATCTGGCATATGTTCACTTGCTGTTGTCACTTCCCTCTCCAACATACCATCCATTTGGTTACCAGGTAACACGCATTGCTAGGCATTTGCATTAAGCATTGATGCTTGTCATGTTTTTAAAACTAGGTTTTCAAAAATAACCAAGGTTAAAATAGGATTGTGTTATGGCTGGGAATCTTCAGATACATTCTAGTGACTTGTCAGGATATCAGCAGTATAAAATCCATCTGTTGACAAAAATATTACTGTTTAATAAGCATTGGGCCAAATCCCTGTGTATGCAGCTGATTTTGGTGTTGATAGCTAGAAACAATTTGCCATAGTGCCATATGGCAACATAAGGCATTATTCTCCTCTTCACTTGAGAAGAATAATGGGCCAAATTCAAGTCTGGTTTCAGCAAGTGAAAATCTGAAGTTATTGGAATGAATTTTGTGTATTTTACAGATGCATTACATCCATTAGCAAAAAATATTAATCGCTTCCCACAGAGCAATTAGCACGCATCAAGTTATCATTCAAAACATGACCCATGATCACATGAACGCTAGAGTCAACTGGAAATTTTCACTGACAATCTTATGGAAAATCTTCTTTTCTGAACATCATTTTTCACAATATTGTGTGGAAAATTATGTCTTTTGGACAAAACCAGAATATCAAAAAAGCAATGAAAAACCATACTTACGAGATCTCATATGCATGTTTTGTTGGAAAGTGGGGCAACCCAGCTCTCACGATGCACTGTGAAAGCTAATTCACTTGTGTAGTTCAGCAAGATGGGAGGTTGGGGACATTTAATGAGAACTGGAGTCCATTTAGCAAGACCTTTTGCTAGGACTGAGTGTATAGGTATGAATGGCATATTCGAACAAAAATTTCCGTATGGCTTTGTAGTAACATTTTCAAAAACAGGCTTTTCATGTCCATATCAGAAGACTTTGAAATGCCAAAAAATTATTTTATATTGCCTCCAAAAAAATGTTCTCAGACATATTTGAGTTCATTATTTTTTTAAGGTTATCATGCAGAAAATTTACCATGTCTTCTAATTTATGTATCATTTTTGGTACAAAAATCTTACTGATTTTGAAGGGAAATCACAACAAATGGAATTTTTGACTGAGCTTTAGGAGGGTCACTGATAAGCTGATTCCTGGTAATGCCAGAGAACGTTGCTAAACTCTGCTCACTAATCAAGAGACTGGGAATTAAAATTATTATATGAATTGTCAGTCAATGCAAAATCACACCTCCTAAAACCTCTACTGTTTTAGCCTTAACTTTTGAAACCTGAAATTAAATAAAACACACTCAGAAGCATAATGCTTCATAAAGCACTTCTGCATCTTACATTTGTGTCACAGATTTTATCTTCAGTTTTCTGTTCAAGCATGTTAGTTCTCAATCTCTTTTCATTTGTGTTCAGGGATTTTATTGTATATCATAAAGAATTAACTATCTTCCAGATATGTTAATTGCTAGCACTTCTATCGTTTCTTCTTCCAATGCCAATTGGAGGCTATTTTATATACCCAAGGTGTGAGTTTTTTTCTTCCAGAGTAATATTTGCATCTCCCTGATGACAATTAGGAGTGTCAGTTTACTCACTCAGTGTTAATAGATATATTTGCAATGCCTTCACCACAAACCAAATAAAGCCCAGAAATATACGAACTGCAATGAGCGGTTGATCATGTTTTTCTACCGCGATAGTATCTGGTGGTGACGAAATTACTTGTTGAGAGCTCATTTTCATATTTGGTGCCTGGATGTGCCTTCAAAATGCTTCAGTACATGAAAGCATGTGTGTGTTAAAATAAGAAAACTATTTGTGGAAACGACAACCATGAAAAGAAGAAGCAGGTGTAAATGAATTATTCTTTAAACTCGTGGCCTGTTTGAGTAACAATAGGATGGAGCTATTTGTTACTAATCACAATGTGCGTGTGTGTGTGTGTGTGCGCGCGCGTGTGTACATGGCGGGGAGATGGGGAGGCACAGGCAGGTATTCATCTCGAGACAAATTCCTCCAAAGCCAGAAATGCCCTTCCATTGCTTGTGCGTAACCTGCAGGGTCCGGCACTGAGAATTTATTCTGAATGGGTGGTGTGATGACATTTTCATTCTGTGGTTTCATTGATAGCTGCATGTGGCAAACAGAGGGGTTATTCCAGCGCACGAACCGCTCAAGGGAATGTCAGAATTCTCTGGGTTTTAATTACAGTGCTGCTTCCCTACAGATTGCTCTTGTAATCGGTTCATTCAGATTGTGGTATCTCCCATGGCACTTCTTGTACTTCGCTATTACCAAGCACCAGAGATGATGTATCAAAGGTAGGTGCTAGGAAACTGCATTTGTCTCCAGACAAATATTTCTGTGCAAACATTTGCATTTCCAGTTTGCAAGAGGAAATCAAGTATTTCGAAGACCTCTAAGATCTGTCTTAGTTAACTGCTCTTCAGATGATACTAATAAAGAGCAAACTTACTGTTGGTGAGCTATTCAAATGAGATGAAGACAAAGAGTGACAAGACTGTAAACAAAAGTATGACATTACTTGACCACTGTCATAGATATGGAGTATCCCTACAAATTGCCAATATTGTGAAAATGTTATTTACGATACCATCAGACAAGTTTGGTGCTTGGCACTTCTATGCATGTGTAAGGGTCAGTTCCGTTTTCTAAACAGCTTCACACATATATAAACAAGGGAATCTTGTGTATAGCTTATTTCTCCCACTGAATTTAAGGCTTATTTTATCTATCATGGATTTTGATTAGTAGAACATTTGGGCCCTGCACGAAACATTGGCAGGCAAAAAAGAAAGTTCCTACTTAGAACAACTTTGAATTCAGTGACTGTAAGGAAATAATTTTGTGTCTTTCATGTACAAAGAAGAGTTATTATTTCCTTTGGTTTGTGATATGTTTTTCCCCAGAGGATTCCAAATTCCATAAAGAAGCAGAGTTGCATTTAACAGTAGTGCTCTCCCCTGAGGGAAGTAAATTGCTCCTGAAGGCTACGAGTAAAGCCTCAAAACAGTATTTATTTATGAAATGAATGAACAGTTATCTAAAGGTATGTACGTACTGGTCTATTTATGTGTACCAAATTTTCACACCTTACTTGCAAAACCAGACATATAAAAAGCTTTGTGACTGAATTTGGTATTCAGGTGTTACCGTGTGGCAATTCTACAATCTCTGCTTTCAGCCAGAAGTGTTTATTAGAAACACATTAAATAACACAGAAAGGTCCAATATGATTACCACAGGAGTCATGGCAAAGTTACCTTCGTACCAGCTGTAAAACTTGAGGTGGGGAGAAATCCCTTCTGGCTGGTTTGGAAGGTTGTGAGAATGCTATCAGTGGGCTGTTATGGATGGCCTATCTGTTGTGGGTTTCCAGTTCACCAAAATGTTCCCAAGGCATAAGTGCATCCGGTAGATGGATGGTGATGGCCAGATGGGCAGAAAGGCAGGGTGTCTATGCACAATCCTCAAATCCCAAGCTGAATTTAATCTGACTTTTCTTGACAAGAACAGGGGAGGAAATGTTGTGCTAGTACAGGCCATCAGCCATCAGATACATTCCAAGGAACATACAGGGCAGCTGGTACTTTGCTGGCATCTCCGTCAAGGGAATGGGACCCTGAATATCTGGCTTCTTATTGACTCATTCAAGAAGTTTTACTACAAGAAGAAACTTTGCATAAAGGAGTATTTAAATAAGGCTTGCAAGATCAGGGCCCTTGTCACAGTCTGAATTTCTGGGTGCATTTTTATAAACGTAGGTTTAGAAAACTCTTACTGTTTGAGAGGTACCGAATAGTAGTGTATTTATTTGTTTTTCGTGATATAATTGTTAATTGACAAAACACTCTGATGGCTCTTGTGTTTAGAGCCATCAGTGGTTAGGTTTCTGCGAAGCTTTAAAACACAATAAAAAACCCCACAGATCAGAATTTCTCTAGATATTTTGAAGTAAACATCCATCCAATTTCAAATCTGGTGTACTTTCTTCAATAAAAAATGGATATGGATCACCAAGAAAATTGTCCCTTTGTGTCTATGACTTCCCAGAAGGCTTTGATAACTGCGTGATATCATGAACCATTAATGTCACTATGGCATGAGCTAAGGACAATTTTTATCTTGAGCTTAGTTGTTATTACCAGCGAGTTTCACAATTTCAACAGTGATTCCTAGCACAATGTCACAAGGGTATGTTTGATGTCTTGACTTAATGGGTAGCTTCAATCGATGTTGTGCCATGTTTCACTAAACAATAAGTCATTCACTTGATGTACTGAATTTTATTACAGGGACAACAGTCCAATAATCTGTCTCTTAGAATCTGAAAAGAGTTTCCCTGGGCATGATCTCTCTCCTTTGGAAAGGAGCAAATATTCACTGCAACTAGGAAAAAGTGTAATTTATGAAACATTTGAAGTTCATCTTTCTGTTTTCAAAGGCAAAGGGGGAAACATCCGTGGCAAAATATCTTTTTCTTTTGCAGCCTCCCTCCTAGGAATTACATGATACCATGCTGGGGTTTTTTTTTGATCTGCAGAACCTGATTTGGAGACATGCACCAATAATTCCAACCAATTAATGACGTGATGGGAGTAACACAATGTGCACATCTTGCGTTTTGACCTCCTTATGGCTTAAGAGACAGCATTGTGAGTGCTACAAAGTGAATCCAAAAGGGACTTCTCCCACACTTACGAGAAAATGAGCCATGAGCACAGCTGCACACCACAGCAGCCTCTGCAAATTCAGCTGACTGCCTGCAATCTGACTTCAGGTCTTTAAACTGAGAGAGCGCGAAAAAGTGTGTAACTGTTCCCATGAAGCTGCAGGAAAATGGTTAAAACCACACAGCAAAGTCTAAACTTCAGGCCTGCAACAAGGGCCAAGGCATTAAGACAAGACACAAATGTAACAAGAACAGCACCAAGAAGGGCACAGGTGCAACAGGTTCTGCCATAGGTAAAGCAGCGATACATCTTCACATGCCAAATCAAGCCAAAAAAGCAACAAAAGACACTCCACATCAATACATAAATGCCTGACCCCTGTTAATATGTGTGAATGGGATGAGGAGAAACTTCTGCTGAGCATCAGTGGAAAAAAGGGAATTTTGGTGATGTTTGGAGGATTATTTTTGTGACCTCTGTTTTTGTTTCAAAGATAGGCTGATTTCCTACTAAACTCCAAGAAGTAGATGTGAAGGATGGTGGTGGAAATGATTCATTACTAACCTTGAACTCTTACATTGTTTGACTAATGAAGCTGACATCTTTATCAGTACCTGCCATTTCACAGACTGCACCTATATTTCCATGTAGATCACGCATGTAAGAGTACAGCACTGATAGAGGAATTAATCAAATTATTCTGCTTTCAGTTCAGAAAGATTCGTTCCACAAATTAAACTCTCTGTAATTAAGCCTTTTTTCTGTGTCATGACATTGTCCATCCATTCTTCACCTAATTGAGTGCAATAGTAAGGACCAAGATGCAGATCTTAAAAGAGGTCCAAAAGTTGTAAGTGGTGCTAACATATCTCTTTCGTGATCACAAAACAAATTTTCAAGCACCTATAATTGTTTAGGGGACACTTACTAAACACTTGGAAGAATCACACACCTGATTCAGTTCCTCCCTGTGATACCCAAACATTTCGTGTATCATAAACCATATGTTTTGGTTCCGGCTGCTGCCGGCAACAAAAGCGCCACGCGGCCGCCCCTCCCCCCGCCGGTGTGCGGAGGAGAATGAAAAGAAAAAGGCAGAAACCGGTGGGTCGGGATAAGGGCAGTTTAACAGAACAGCAAACAGAGGGAAACAGGAACAACAACGATACAAATAAGGAGAAAACACAACAACGAACCGTACAACTCAGACAGCCGCTCTCCCGAAACAGGACTGGCGCTGCACCCCCCCAAGCCGCCAGTGCGTTCCCGCCGCACCGCCCCCCCCCACCGGAACCCAGCGTGACGTCACATGGTATGGAATACCGGGCTCTGTTTGGCCAGGTGGGGTCAGCCCCCACCCCCCGGCTGTGCCCCTTCCTGGAGTCCGGTGAAAATTAACCCTGTCCTGGCCAAACCCGGGACACCATATTATACATCATAAATTCATATTCATATATCTCAACTCTTTCATATATTATAAAAAGAAATCCAGAAAATGGGCTTCAAGTGGGCATTTTCTTGTAATCTACTATTCACAGAAGTTTAATGTTTGTGTAGATGCCCAGCTAAACATATTGAGCTCATTTCCCAGTTATGTCCAAGGAGTGCACTACACAACTCCAATAAAAGCATGTGAGAGCCTGCCAGCATGAATTTTAGCAGCTGAAACCTCCATGCTTCCGCTCTCTACTAAGTTAGTTGCCTGTTTAAGGCATACGTACATTTACGTAGCTCACGGAAAACTTCAAGGCACCTGTGACTCATCATGCTACATGCTACATACATGTTCTTTGCCCTTCGGTGGGTGTCCAATGCCTGTCACAGTGCCCTGAGAGCCAGCATGACAGCTTCACCTGGCTGGAAGCTGTCCCTGTGCTGTGTCTACACAAAGCATGGCTTTGAGCTGGTAGCACGGCATGATGCAAATCAGGCAGAGCACAGCCAATGGCTCAGGCCCCAATTAACAAATTTTTGCACTGATTTAATGTCACATGGAACCAATACAATGGTACACTTCATTAGACTGATAATGCAATAAGGAAGCTCAAAAGACTCATAATGTCTGTAACCTAGGAGGAGAGCCAGATTGTGCAGAATTGCTCATCTAAATATAGAAAAGGATAACCTTTTTTTGTAGGTTGAAGTCCAGCAGTGAGACTGAGCCAACTCAAGAAGCCCACAAATATGAGCACACCAAAACCATATTTACTACTGCAGTAGAAGGGTGCTTTCTTTGTAGGAAGGCAGATTCACGTGTGCAACCTTTAATCTCCAAAGAACTTGAGAAAATACACACATCCTTGATAACTGGATACCTTTAATGAAGATCTGCCAATATAGCATCCTCAGAAAATCTTCTTGATTTAATACGTGGTTACTGGGGCACTCTCGAAAGCTTAAAAAACCATTAATCATGATGGTGAGCTTTAAGATCATGTAATTAAGGTATTTATTTGTTCCAGTTTATATGCTCTGTCCTGCTTGTATAGTTCTTACTTATAGGCACATTTCTTTCTAAAAACAAAACAGTTTAGCCAACAAGCCATTCAGGAAAATGACATATTTTCATTACATTTAAAATATTTGATTTGCAAAACTTGTTTAAAAGGCAGGCAGGCAAGTAATGCTTCATATTTAGGAGTTCAGTCATGGTCTGATAAATGGTTTGATATCTCCAATTTAACTGGCTCTGGTGGCAGCCTCAGTTACAACGTGACAGTAGCTATGGTGCATAAGCAGCACTGTATTATGCCGAGGACATTCTTGCTCACTGAAAATCAATTTAAATACCATCACTTCAACTATGATTCAGTAAGATTTTGAGTCTCATACTTATCCTGAAGCAAGGACATAGTGTAGAAACACATTATAGATTATAGCTGTCTGGTATATAAAATACCAGAGCTATACCCTGCACTAGAAGCTGTCCAGTCATGCTACTGCACGGGAGCACTGTGGCTACAGTGATCCTAGGACTTTCGCTGCATGGTGTAGATATACTCCTAATAGAAATGAGATGATCTGTGCAGTAAGAGAAAGAAAACCAGTGAAGCACCATCACAAGTGAATGCAGGTGCTTGTGAGGGACGTGAAGATTTCCTCATGCTGGACCCCAGTCCTTACAACAGCCCAGTCCCAGATGTCTTGTAGCTCTTAATGCGAAATCTCTGCACACCAGACAAATTAGATACGTAACAGCCCTTCTAGAGATAACTGGAAGCATCTCAGCTTTGTATCAGACAGAAAAGCGTGAGTGGCATTCAGCACATTTTTTACTTAGAGATAATGTAGCGAACACCAATTCTTCGAACACCAGAACCAATGAAGACAAATTTCCTAAAAACCTATGTCTGATCGTTAGTACTCAGTCTAAATTGTAATGTTCATGAGAAGTCTTTTCTGAAACTTGGATACTTATAAGGGCTTCTCTGGGGTGATTTCTCCAGTGCCTAAGAGCTCACACTGCAGCTTTTTCCATAGTTACAGATTTTTTTTCCACTACCTGATGAAAACCACAAGATTTTCTTATAAAATTGGTACCAGCTGCTGCCTTAGGGCTTTTCGCTCACTGAAGGATTATTCTGCTAAAAGGAGCTAAATAGAATAATGCGGATCTGCATTACTCTGAGTGAACCTGCTTAAAATATTCAGATGGTGAGAACCATTAGGCATTTTCAATAGTAATAAATGAAGGAGAGAAAGTATTTTCTGGGAAGCATTCTCCTTCTAAAGAGGTTCAAATGTTGCTTCTTGTCATACTAAATAACCAGGAAATTAGAAGAGAAGGGGACTATGTACTTTTTGAGGCATCCAACCAGAAGTCCAGTATTGTAGATTTTGACTTCAGCTAATCCACCTCTGTCTTCCACAAGTGTGGACTTTAAAATCACCTCTGGTTTACAGAATTAGAAACATATCTTATTGGTCTGCTTCTTGGTCTGCTTGGGTTTATTCTTATTTCAGAGAAAGTCAGTCTCTCACATGGGAGAAGAAAGAGATGAAAGTACTTTCCTACCTCAGATTTGACAAAAATTGTCAATTCATCTTCAGTTTGTAGAATGGATGGTTACGTCTTTAAACAATGGCAGGAATTCCTTTGAATAGTGGTCCAATTCTTTAAATAAGTGGTTGTCTGAGAGATAGAAATGTCCATTTGAGAATTTGTGCTGGGGGCTCACCTTGAATACTCTAACTTGATTGCACAAGTTCGTGACCTAATTGTTTCTTCCTTGGAGGGTCACAGCCATTCATCAATCTGAAGAGGATGTATATTCAGTTGGCAGTAGCCATAGCAAAAAACATTTATTGACAGAGTCTTGTGTTTGCCTGCAAAATTAAAGATTCAAGTCCAAGAGTCTGTTCTAATAGATTAGCAGTACTTTAAGTAACATGTCTGATATTAACATCTGTCTTTGAGAATAAAAGAGAGAGAGCATTCACTGTAAGAGCCAGGAAAGAATGATGAGGGGAAAGCAGAGAAAAAGAGCTATATCCCCCCATGGCTCGCTCCTGTCCCTCTGCAACAGGTTCTGTGGGCGGGTGAAGCTAGCAGTGACATGTCATAAGTCTCCTCCTTCTCCACAGTCACAGTCTCCTTTTGCCTCAAACGGACACGCGGGCTTTTAGCCTTCTCTGTCGCAATGAGATGAATTACTAGCATAGTCTTCTTACTCAAGTCTTCAATACAGACCTATAACAAATGTACCATTTTCTCTATCACAGGGTTTCTCTGCCTTATAATTTGCTTTAGCAGCAACGGCGTGGAGTGTTTGGGACTCGCTCCCAAACCATGAACCTGGTCCTCACTCTTATAACCAGTGCACACAACAGCTGGAGGCAAAGCTAGCTATGTCCAACATGAACCTCATGCTCACTACCAATAGAACACAGCACATCTAATTTAACTTGTAAAGCAAATTTACGTGGCCTCTTAGCAACAGATTTGCTAGAATTGTTTGAGGAATGCTTTGAACTCGTGATACAACTTCTTTGCACGGATGCTTTCTCAATGAAAATCATAGTGATAGTGGAGGTGAGTTCCCAACCGTGTGAATGCAGAGCAAAGGCAAGAGGATTGCTGCTCACAGCTACATGCATTTCTACTAGCACGTGTGACATCTAAGTACTGTGATTTATTATTGAAGGGTCAAAAATATGGTACAGCAGACTACTGTATTTGAATTTGCAGCAGTCATTTTTACATCAATATTATACTGGAAGAAAACATGCATTTGCCAAAATTTATGGAAAAGTTCATAAACGTGCAGATATTCATGAGTCATTCATGAACTAAAGCAGTTCCATGACGTCAATTACAGCTGACTGAGCGCACTTTAATACAACGGGGAGTTTTTGATGGAAAATGGGTGTCAGAATATTGAAGGATGGAAAACCAGGGTAATGACAACAGTTAGCAGAGCAGTCTACTGAATGAGCAACAACAGAACATCGAAATTATGGACTGAAAAGTGGCAGAAAGCAGTGTGCTAATGTACAGGGATCACGTTGCCATCCTGAGTCTTTGGCAGGTTTGAGAATTGCCTAGTGAGGGAGTGAAATTATGTCACGAGACCCACAATGCATTGCCATGATCCCAGAACACTATGCAAATAGCACATATGAATACTGAACATTTAAAGCAAGAACTGTGCACCAGGGAAACAATTCATAAACTGGGATATTTGTCTAAGTCATTTACAAGTAAATTCAATTAATAAGCAAATTAATAATAATCACACGAGTCTGTCTGTTCCTAAGCCCTAGCAAAGTACGGGACCTGATTTCCTGCTATTTGAATTCATCAGTCATCTCCATGCACACAAAATAAAAGTAAAATTTTTCAAATCAGATTTTATAGGATTTCCCACCTTCTTCAAAGTCACTTTGCAGCGACACAAGCAAGCATTCAGATAGAAGTGAGTAAGAGGGTTCACTGAACTTTTCTGCCTGCACAGCTCTGCATATGACAGCTCAGCCTGGCTGCCTAGGGGAAAACCTCTGCCTTTGCCTTTCAGGTCCATTTTCCTCTCCACAATCTCTTCACCATCGCTTCTAAATCCATTATCCAATTTCAAAACATCAACTTACATGAAAAATAGTGACAGCAGAGGAGAGAAACCCACATTAGTGTCTGCTGAGGCTGCAATACACCTTTAATGTTATTTACTTAATTTAGTGGAAACACTGGCCTTGCAGCGCAGACAGTTCAGAATCACCCCCAGCATATGTCACTAGCAGCTAGGGAATAAGAAAAAAATCAATGGAGGATACTGAGTGTACCTGTGCAAGATGAGGAGTATTTCAGGAGTGTGAAGTGGCGGAGCTTGTGGTAATAAATTTCAAGTACAACTGAAGGTAGTTAGAAATAAAGGTCACTAAAACATAAAACATGAGCCACCCCGAAAACAACCTGTTTAATCTACAGTAAGAATATGAAGTTCTATGACTGTTTCCAGTCCTAACCAGCTTCCACACTTCAGCCACCATGTTAGTTCATATTCCTCAAAACAGTGTGTTTCATTGTGGTACGTATGCAATATTTTTTGCAGCCTTCCACTGATTTGCAAAGAACTTACTTAAACAATTTAGGAGTAAGAGGTTTAGTTTCTGTTGTTTGTTGCTGTTTTTTGTTAGTTTTTTTTTTAAATGGGAACAATGAGAAATATGTTCTAGCCAATTTAGGAAAACGTGAATACGTAAATTTACACATCCAAAGTGGGGTTTCTTAAACATAATGTCATTTATCCTGCACTACAGGAATTTAAAAAACAGCTACAGTAAGTATAAAAATGTCTAATGAAGTATTTCAGAAGAGATTATGGCATGTAACCTGCCAATTGAGATTTGATGTACTGCCGGGAAGCCTGAGGACTTGACATGTAATTTTAAAGAAGTTAGCTTTCCTTGACTGAAATAGCACCCTGTGGTATTAATCAAACCCCACAGAGCCAGCATCTTCAGGTATGCAGAATCTAAAGCAGAGCAGCAACACACACCTGCGCAATAAGAATCTCTAAAACTGTGTATGTGCATCACTAATGAAATTGTTTCAAAAAGTCAGTCTCTTATGCATTGTTATTTCTGAAGCTAGTTACGAAGATAGAGCTGCTTGAAATGTTCCAGCAAAGGCGGTGTGTTAGTATCAAGATGCTCATTTAAACTTACTTTGGCTTGGTGAACTTTTATCATCCCAGAGCCTAGCTCCAAACCAGTTCTGTTTCCTGGCAGGCTGCCTTGGAACCGGGAACACTGTCGCTTTTCAACGACCACTTCAGCCAAAGATCATCCAACCTGCTCAGGAGCCTGGCTCGCCATGTCTCAAGCAATCTGCTCAGTAGGTCTCTGGAGTCCCTCATGCTAGGGCTGACCCCGGTATACTTGTCTATGTTCAGGTGTCTCTGAGGCAGGACCCTGGAAACCTGGGAACCATCCATCTAATTGGGGTTTCCTCCAGTTTTGCAGCAGCAAGATAGAAGCCAGCGAGAGCCCTCAGTCCCCAAGCTTTCAAGCTCATACATCTTGGGCTTGAAGCCTGAAAAACCTTACATGGGCTCACTGTGCCGACGTCCAGGCAGGGCTCACCCTCTGCCACCGAATTTGTCTGCAGCTTGTCAGGGAAGCTGGCGTCTGTGTTAGCTGAGCTGCTAGCACTCTGGTTGGAAAACGCAAGAGTTCTTAGGAACAGGGAACTGGTTTTCAGACAGCTTTAAGAAAAAACATGGCTCTTTCCTAAAAAGAGTTTACAAAATGAAACCATTACCTGGTAACTACTTCATTATTGCTTGTGTTCAAGGGCGTTCCACTTGTGCGAAGTGCCCCATTTACACACCACTGCAGTGCTCTCTTCCAGCCATCACCAAGGATAAACAGGCTGTAAGGAAATGTTGGGGGTGAAGGCTAAAGAAAAAAAAAGCAATTAGGTTAACTTATCACTCTATCAGATTTGTATACAACCCCATAAGAAAAAAAAAGTCTGCATAAACTCTGAAAGATAGCTGAAAGCAATTTGTGGAGTTTTTTAGCTTACTGATTGTTTTGTTCTGCAAGCCAGGAGCACAGCTATGCTCTGTGCAATGTGTTAGTCACAGATGGAGAAACACGGTTTTAATATTGGGTCAGGATTTGCCAGTGATATCAAGACATTTCATTAAAAAAGGTAATGTCCGGAGGTTTTCTGCATCTCAGTCCTGAGATTTAGTCCAGGAGGAACAAGTAGAAAATGAAAAATAATGATCAGAATGAGAGCTCTGAGGCCTAACACTTCACTTGCGAATACAGTGAGTTTTAAACAAATTATCCACACTTAATTTATCACATTTATCGGCAGCACAAGTTTATCAGATGTGTCGACAACAGCTTCAGTCTAATCTCTGGGAAGGTCATTCCCCTAGTTCAGGACTACGCTGCCTATGCACAGCCCGGTGCCCGAGTACCTGTAGAACCACCCTGCTCCGGGAAAGCCTCAAACTGTGTTTCGGGAAAATTAACCTCCCTGTAGTTTTCCCAAGAGCCCGTAACAGGACAAGCTATGGAGGGAGCTCTCCTCCCAGATGCTGGGCCCTATCTCTCGGCTCGGAGTCTCTATCCTCTTCTACCCGGCTGCAGGGGAGGAGCATGGGGATTGCCCTTATAATTAGAAGCTTCGTAGCTCTCACAACTAATCACAGTCTGATCCTCCTCTCTCTGCAATTGGCTTCTTCCCATTGCAAAATCCGCTGCTCCTGGATGTTTCACTCTCCCTTGCTAATAAAGAAAGGTATTTAGCCGGTCATTCTGAGTGGCCACTGAACATCCCTCCTTCCAGCCCTTGCTGTTTTCCTTCAGCTTTGACCTGCACAGAAAATGCCTTCTGCTTATGCCTAAGTTATCGTGACAGATTACTTTAAATTAATCTATCATTAAATCGTATTCGACATAGCACAGAAATAATCCAAAGTGAAAAGCCTAAAAATTCTGGCTCACATTTCACCAGACCGGAGAAAATCAGGCAAATTGCTGCCTGCTACTTAAACCCCAGGCAGGTACCGCAAATGTTCAAAGGAGCTTGGCAAGGACATCTCCCGCGACAGCCCTCCCGGGGACTGGAGAGCCCCATTTGTGTGGCTGTGCCTCCACGGGGATGGGGGAGAAGCCTGCACTCTCAGCCCTACCTGCCTGCTCAGCGCTACGCCCCGCAGCAGCGAGCGCCTGCGAAAGAGGCAGTGGATGTTTCCGAAGACACAAAAGCCACCTCCTCGGAGATGGTATTTAAGGAAACACATCTTTGCGTTGCAGAGCTTGCGGAGTTCAAAGCTAGAAGGCAGCGTCTGATCACCTAGAGAAGCTTCGTGCTAAGCATACCTTTGGCTACAAGCATCCCCTGGTTCCCCCGACATAACCTAATGAGGGAATGCGGGGGCTTTAGAATGACAGGACTGGGTTTGATTCAACTGCTCTTTGTCATAAACTCGGACCAAGCTACTGCGACTTCTAGAAAGCAGTAGCAGAGCAAGTTTAAACCTGGAGTATACCCTACCTGGGACTCACGAGCAAAGCTGTATAATTTCTCAGGTTGTGACCTGGCATGGGGCCAGAATAAGGGATCTCAGTTTAAAGGTCAGTGAATAACACTGGATAACATTTTAATTGACAGAGAGGATTAACATTCAGCTCATATTTAACAAAAAAAACCCAACTGTGAAGATTACATTACAAAATATGATTTTTGGTTTTTTATCAAAACATAAGCTAGAGTAACCAATTACAGGAGGTTAAAAAAAAAAGACTTATGAGTTTGTGGAAATCATCGCCATCGTGTGTGACACGAAGGAGAGGCCTATATCCAAATGTTGCAGGCTGCAGCTCCGGGAGCCCCTCGGCAGGCTGGCTGTTTGCTTGACCAAAAAGTCAGCCAGTAAATCTTACCTATTTGACTTCTGCGTATGAGGAGACAGCCAAATTTGAAATAAATCAGTTTGTTCAACTCTGATTCAACTGTAATCATATTGATATGCCTTTGTTTAGTTCAAATTTATTTTCTGTTTGCGTTGTGTTGTATCTACAATTGATTTTAGCCCTGACAGCAATTACTATTTTCTTGTGCAGCTTTGTCCAGAATAACAACAACAACAAAAAAATTCCACCCAGAGAAGAAAGGAACAATGAATCAATTTTTACAAACAGCCAAAAAAAACCCCTCGAAAACCATCCAAGATGTGGCTAATTTGACAATGGCATCTTGCCCGTGCTCTGTCCTTCCTGCTCAGCTCCATTGCCGGTTTTGTGATACCCAACCCTGTAAGTTTCCACTTACCGTGCTACAGAGGAAAAAGCTGCCACTTGCCCCCGTGTGCAGCAGCGCATTGATTCCTAGACGTCTCTACAAGACAGCCTTTAAATGCTAGTGAGGATTCTGTCCCACTGCACCCTGTGGAAGAGCTGAGGACCCTTCCAGGAGCCTCTCTAGAACCCAAGACATAAAGTCTGATCCGTGGCAAGACGAATGGAAAACACGCTATTCTGAGCTGGAGAAATCTGATAAAAGAAAGCCAAAACCTGAAAAACATGAGAAAAAAATCCCCAGACCATTTATTAGGAAGCATGGAAAGCTATTCCACGATTCAGGCAGTCCCTAATCCAGACCAGACTTGGTCTGAACTGTGGTGGGCTGTGCTATTGCCAGATGCTATTTCCGACATGATTTATTTTAACAGTATGTTAGACTTGGCCAAGAAGCTGCCTTTGTTTGGCTTGTTTTTATCTGGAGGACTTGGGTGACAGAAAGGGCACTGAGATGGGGTTTGCTCTTCTCCTAGAACAGAACCATTTTCTTTTTGCCATTTGTTGGACTCATCACGGTGAAACTAGGACACGTTTCCAGACCACCTGACATTGCATTTTGGCATTGCAGTAACCAAGATGATTAGACTCAGGAAAACGATCAACTGTTTATTTAGACAGACAGGCCGACTTTGATGCTGATGACAGCAGTCCTCCTGTTGCTGGTGCTAATTGTCATATCTGCTCCTACAAGCGAGGAACAGCCATGAAGCCAGCCTGTAAGAGGATCATCCCCTTCTCCACAGAGGAATGTCTCCAGTGTTGCTGGGGCAGGGACTGACAGCCTTGGGTTGAGCTGAAATGGGGTGCTGGGCCATGGGCAGGGGTTAGGGGAGCCCCTGGAGGAGGCTGGGCAGGGCCAGCAGCCCTGGTAGTGCCTCCAGGGCCCCAACAAACACAAATCCAGTCTTCTTTCTTGAAAAGGAAGCAAATGTGTGGGTCACATGAGTTCACGGGTGTGGTCAAGCTGGTCAGCAGTGGAGAAGACAATTATTTCTTTCAACAGTGATTTTGAATGGTCCTCTTGCTGCCTATCAAGATTGAACTACACCTTCCCAAATGGCTGCCCATCTTCCTCCACCCACGCCTTCCTCTGTCCGCCCTCTCCTCTTGCTCCAGGGAGGTGTTTGGGAAGCACTGCCCCACAGAGACCTGGTGGGCTCCTCTGTGCAGGTGTGAGGTGAGAAGGAAGAGGTCCAGCATGTTTACAAGGCTGGTCTTGACGAAAGGTGCTCTGAAGAACATTGCTATAAGGAGGGATAAAAATCCTGCAGCTGAAAGTTTGGTAGGAAAGAGACTTCTCTTTCATTCAAGCTGTTTCGTTCTTCCCCTTATCTGACCAACTGAAACAAAACTCCTCTGAAGGGAATCCTTCCTACACGGTCTGCAAGACACTGATCATCAGCATGGCCATATATTTTGCGCTTTTTTTCTGGTAAGTAGAGGAACCACAAAAGCTTCCCTTCAATTTCCACACATACTGGTGTAAGAGGAGAAGACGAGTGTTTGTGAACAGAAAAGCCCCAAGTCTAGAAAAGGAGAGAGTCAAGAGCAGTTAGCGCTTGTTTATGAAGGAAAACTGAACAATGTAGATCCAGTGACGTAAACATGTATCTAGGTATGATAATATACCTCTACTTGCAAAAATTCTTTCCTAGAATACAGTTATGTTTACTGTGAATTCACTAGTTCAATAAATAAATTTTTATTCCAGAATAATTCCTCCTTTTCGAAAGCACATCAGTTGCTTATTCTGGAGCAGTGTCTACACAGCAGGCACACCAGCGCAGCCAGAGAGCTGCGGGAACTCGCCTGTCGACTGCTCTTTCTGTCAGTTTTCCCATTTAGCAAGTCTTACTGGTGTCTGTATGTATGTGTACGAGAGAGAAATAAGAGAGTCTCCCTTTATCAAAAATACTGAAAAAATCAAATATTAAAATCTCAGAAAAACATGGTCTGTTTCTATAAAACACTTCCAGCCTTCAGAAGCACTCACTGCATCATGAAAAGCAGTAGAGGAGCACTGGAGCTCCTGAGAACCTGTTATTTCATGAGCATCCGAGTGAACGAACTTTGGTTTCCTACGGCTCCTTCTCACCGGCTTTGCTGGCTGCGACGGCTGAGAAGACACAAGCTCCATCTGAACTTATCTCACTGATGTGACATATATATATACATATGCAGATTTTGAGGTACGCAACAACACATGAACCCCTAATGCCACCTTTGCAGTGCTCTGGGCACAAAGGGGTACACAGCCAGCCTGTTCACCCAGCTGCCTTCTTTTTCTTAAACTCGCAGGAATTTAGTTGCCTTTGAGAGTTTTGCCCACCTCTCACACTCGGCTGAAAATGATCAGTGGGTTCAAGAATTAGTAATGAGACACGTAGACACGTGCACACACACGAGGTGGAACGTATGGAATATGTAGATACCTACATTTCAGCTGGGGAGAGGAATGGGTTGCTAGGGAGCTTCGTTTATCATACACAAGATACGGAAGGGAACTTCCCTGACTGACCGTAAGGGTAGGGGAGGCCGAGTAGCACAGGTACGGATGTCGATGCCACAGATGTCCAGCTTTCAGGCAAAGCGCATTCTGCTGGAGGTTTCAGCGTAAATCGTTGTTTCCAGAGAAAACTAACCTTGAGATTGGCACCACTTAGGACTCCCACCACTGCGGTACCCACTCAGAAAACTTCGGCAGGTAGGCCCGCAGAAGATGGTCGACCCCTTTTGCAAATCGCACTTCCGTGTGTTCCCAGGCAAGGAAGTAAATAAAACAGGGGGAAATGAACACAGTAAATGAGCATTCAAAGTTTAACCTAATTTTTAGTCGGTTGTAATTGAAATCATGGTGGCCAATCTGTTTCTTGGATGGCTTTCAGAAGAATTAGGAGGTCTTTGAATTAAACAAAAAAAAAAAAAAAAGGGAAGCCGATAAACATGGTGTTGGAAAGCCTTCATCCCAGCAGCAAAATGTGCAACACCGGAGGCAGAACCTCAGAGCTATCGGATGAGATGAAGCCTGAGCGACAGAACGCAGAGGGCAAAGCTACAGAGAAACTGTTACGAAACCCAAGAAAGAGAGGAGGGCTTGAAAAGGAGAACAGCTTTCTAACCCAATGCCTAAAACACAGAACGAGGGAGAGAGACTTCCTCCCATTATCGGGAATGATAAAGGACATTCCATTAAAAAGCAATAAAGAAGAGCTATTAAACCCTATGGGAGGGAGGAAGAGGCAGCAGGAGCAGCAGAAGTCTTGGTTGCAGCAACCCAGCCGAGACCTGACGACAGCAGCGTGTGAGTCCCCACCTCGCGAGGGGTCCCCTGACTCCCCGGCACTGCCCCTCTGCCCCAGGGACGGGCCCTCGGCAGGCCCCTGGCACCAGGCTGGCCCGGGCCCTCAGGTTCTCAGCCGGGCTCCAGCAACACCCATCGTGTCCTGTGTGTTGTCTTGCGTGTCGTGTGTCGTGTGTTGTGTGTCATGTGGCTACGCCCTGTCCAGGCTGAGAATGGGAAAAGGGAAAGAGGGGAGCTATGGTGCCACAGGTGTGCCACTGGCCAGGGGAAGTGGGGTGTCTCTATGTCTGGGAGGGGGTGCTGCGGGGTGTGTGTGGGGTGTGTGTGCACGCGTGGGGGTGTTAGCATGTGGGGGTGTGCGTGTGTGGGGGGGGTGTGCACGCGTGGGGGTGTTAGCATGTGGGGGTAGGGGGGTGTGCGCACATTCCCTGCCTGTCAGGGAGGTGTGTGGCGGTCTGGGGGGTGCGCGCATTCCCCGTACGGGAGTGTTGCTGTGGGTGCACCTCCGTCTGAGAGGGGGATCCCCTGCCTCGGGGCGGGGGGGGGGGGGGTAGTGTGGGCTGTGTGCGTGCGCACCCTCCGGCCCGCGGCACCGTGTCTGTGCGTGTCTGCACATCCGCGCGCGTGTGTTTGCGCGCGTGGGCGTGTGCGCAGCCCTCCCCCCCCCCCCCCCCCCCGCGCCTGGGGTTCATGACAGGGGGTTGCGAGTGTGCGTGCGTGCACCCCCCGCCTGGGGGGGAGGGGTAGTGCGGGGTACGCGCGTGTGCGCGCTCCCCCCCGCCTGGGCCGGGGAGCGAGGCGCGAGCGCGCAGCCGAGGGGGGGGGGGGGGGGGCGGGGGGCGCCTCGTGTGCCCGGCCGGCAGCGGCCGTGCCCCCCCCCCGCCCCCCGCACAGCCGCAGACCGGGGCGGCCGCGCCGGCAGCCGGCAGCTCGCATGCGGCCGGGGATTACGGCGGGGCGAGGGCAGCGCGGGCTCGGCTTTTATCCCCCCCCACCCCCCTCCTCCCTCCCCGGGCCGCCCCCCCCCCCCCGCCCGCTCGCCGCGCTGCTCGCTCGGCGGCTCCTCATCGCCGGGGGTGTCGGGGAGATGCCTTCTCCGCGGCTGCCCACCCGCAGCCCCCCTCTCGGTGCCGGGGGGGGGCGGTGATGTGGAGCCGGGAGCCTAGAGGAAAACCCTCCCCGGGAAGGAGCGACCACAACAAACCGCTCGCCGCGGCTCTGGCGGCCGCCCGGTGCCCGGGGAAGCCCGAGCAGCCGCTGCCAGCGCCGGGGAATCCCTCCCCCAGCCCCCGGCGGTGCCGCGGGCGCCCGCGGAGCGAGGTAAGCGGGCGGGCATCTCCTCCGCCGGGGGCTGCCGCTCGGGTGTATTTATTGGTGGGATTTTTTGTCGGTTTTTTTTTTATTATCACGCACGCCTCTCGCCCTGACGGGAGTTGCGAAGGGAGGCGAAAGCTGCCGGGGGGCTCCGGGGTGCGCCTCTCCTCCGGCGGGGACCCCCGGGCTGCCCCGTGGTGGGGGGGTGGGGGGGGGCGTGCTCCGCCCGGCTGCTCAGGAGAAGAACGGGAGCGCTCCGCGCTGGCAACCGCGGCCGCTTGCGTTCGTGTCCCCTCAGAGCTGCTGGGGGGGGGGGGGGGGGAGGGTGGCATTCCGTAGTATTCCGCCTCCTGCCGTGGGTGAGCTTGAAAGATAAAGGCTGGTCCTCCGTTTCCGATGCTCTCCCGGCGCTGGTGGGAGCCCGGTGGTGGAAAACCTCAGCGTTCTCGCTAGAGAGCTGTCGTTTGGGTTGCCCCGGGTACCCGGGGGACTGAACCCCCCCTCCCCCCCCCCCCGTCAGAGAAGAAAGAAACTGTGGCATTGTGCTGCTCTGAAATATGCTGGCGTGTATGCTTTCTATAGATACGTGGCACGCTGTCACTCCCCTAGATTTAAAAAACAAAGTGTCTTAATAAACGGGCATGTTCCCTGCGTGGTTTCTACAGACCTTTCAGTCTTCTACCAGAATTTCACTGCCCCAGTGAAGGCAGACTTTGTCTATACCCTATGTATGCACTGTCCATATTTATAGTAGGTCTTGGACTTCATTCAACTCAAGTTACATAATGATTAAGATATAAATAAACCGTATATTTGCCGTTTCTTGGACATTTTAATTCATCACAGATGAGGCCATCTCCAGCATCGCTGCCAAAACTGTCACTTTTTAAACGCTGGTGTGAAAAAGGAGGTGTCGATAGCATCAGGTGGGGGCAACATTCCTTAGCAAATACACAGTCATCAGGACCTTGCTATTAAAAGGACACCTGAGCGAAGGATTTCAGTGACCCCATCCTGCAGCGCTGACGTACTGCCCCGGGTTGGTTTAGAAGAGGAAGAGTAGCAAGAGGCTGGGCAGGCTTGGGAATGGGGACAGCCTGCCCGCTGAGGTTTTGCTTTAAAAACACCAAAGAGTTCAGGTTTGCTCAGCTGTTGAGTCGTGTCCACGTTAGTGCGGAGCAAGCACCGGGCCGTAGAGGCTGGGCGAGCTCTGAGAAACTAAATGTCCTACCAAGCCTGGGGCGCGATTCCCCTCCCAGGGAGTTCTACCAGAAACTTTCGGGGCAGCAGGGTCGGTCAGGATGAGCCGCTTGTGAGATCTGTTTGATCTCCGATCACCTGAGGTGTACTGACGAAGCTCTGGCAGTCTTTGCCGGAGAGATGAGGTGCAGTACACCAAAAAAGTTTGTCACTTGTTCATAACGCTGCTGTCTTTTCAATTCAAACAACAACTGATAAACCATCTACTCGCTCAGCCGTACTGGAACTTGCAGCTGCGTTGTTGTGTTGTTTGGCTTTTTTTTCTTTTTTTTAAATGATGCTTCCACAGGCAGCTCTCCCGACAGCGTTCGAATTGCTCTCGCCTCCTTCCTTCCCAGCTGGACGCTGTCACTGGGGCTCAGCAGGTTGGGCTTATTCAGATATATGCAGACAGTAAAATCGAAAACATCTTCAGCTGGAGGTGAGGGAGGAGTGCTGTTCGGAGCGGCACGCTGCAGTCTGAGCATTTCCAGTGGCTTCAGCACTTTGAAATGTCCCGTTGCCGTAACGATGCCATGTCATAGGTATTTATCCATGCTCAGCCTTTTTTTCTAAGTGCACGTTTTAATTGGTAAATTCTGGCTTGCCGTTCAAGGCAAGGCGAGGAGTCGAGAGTCGCATTAGCTTTCTTGCCAACATTTGGGATTTTGCCAAACAGCTTGCTACTGTGACTTTTAGAAGAAAATCTTGAACTTACCTGACTTCCTTGAGCTTCACGTCACTACCTGCACAGGTGAAATATTTTCCGTGGTGCTACTATATTTAAAGCTACCTGCTGGAGGACGTTTCAGCCCGTGTTTTACTCCGTATGTTGTTCTTATATAAACAGCACGTCGGGGAGGGGCTGTCTGGTCTTGAGTCTGCATGGGTTAGAGGAAAGGAGCCATAGTGCATGGGAGAGGAGGTGTGTGGTGAAGGGGGCAGTGACTGGGAGGGCGGCAGTGCTGTGGGGTCCCACTGCAGACCCCTCTGAAGGCATTTGCTTGTCTGGAGTACAGACCTGCTGCTCCCAAGAGGCAGAGACCAGGAGGAAAAGCCGGGAGCCAGGAAGGGAAGCGCTTAAAAGTTGCGAGCTGCTTCACTTCAGCTTCATCACAGCAGACATACACGCATTCTAAAAATGATTTTTTTTTATGTTGTCACGGCTTGTTTCTATTAACTCCTCATGTTATTGCATAATACCTTCTGACCCAGCAACAGTATGCTCACAGGTCTTGGAGTTAAATAACAACTGCCTCTGAAAGGACTTTCCCTTTTTCTGTAGTATTACTACAGGAAATTTTGTAATTTTTAGAAATAAGTTATTTTATTTAATAGGTGTCTGAATATTAGGAACTTGGATGAGCGATAAAACCAGGCTATTGTTTACTTTGTTGGGTTGGGCTGTTTCCACTCTTATCAGGATGTGAGCACCCTAAGGGAAAATGTTTTTGATTTCTCACAAGTAACTGGCATCTTTCTCGTACGGTTATTGCTGAGGTAGTGGCACTAGGTATCTTTGGGATGTGTTCTTTTAACTCACATTTTAGCAGGTACAAATGAGTGTCTACTTCCTGATGATAATTTTAACTGTAAATCAAAATAAACTTTCCAATTTTTAATTGCAGAGATCTAGAAGATGTGCAACAGTGTTCTACGGGATGCTGTGAAAAAAAATTGCTTTGTTCTACGGGATACTGTGAAAATACATTGCCTGGGACATTACAAACTACATTTTTTCCTATTGTAAATGTAGATTTTTGAGCAATCCCATAGTTCCTGTGTTTATTTGTCTATAATTCTCTGGCTGTATGGAAAGTATTTGGAAAGTATTTTGTTATTTTGATTTTTTTCTTGAGTGTTGTGCGGGGTTAGATATCATATTGCATGTTATAAGAAATAGATTGCTTAGTGATGCTCAAATTCCATCTAAGTAAATTGTATATATATTAAATTGTATGATTAAATATAAAAAGTAAACAGAGAAGCCCAACAACTCAATATTTTTTTATTGAACAGAACTTGGAAGTTTCTTATCTTGGTTAGCTATAGGTATAAAGACAGTCCCAGTATAGTTTTCCAGATCACTAAATACCATAAATGCCTTAGATATAATATGCATCAGTCAAGATATTTAAAATCTATTAAGTTTAAAACTGCCTGTATTCTCCATTAAAGCTGGAAGGACTGCAAAGGCTATTCTGTTTTTTGTCCTTCCCAGTGCTCATTACAGCGCATGCAGAAACTTCAGTGCAAGTCGCACACTGGCATCCTCACAAAGTTTCACTTGTTTACTGTGCAATACATCAGTTTCTTCCAAGGCTGGAGCTCTGGAGTAAGCTGAGGAGCTACTTTTTTCACCAACAGCAAAGTACGATGATGATAACTGCATCATCAGTAAACAATGAATATTATTTTGAACTTATTTGTTCATGGATTATGGTGACCACATGAGCAATATGGAAACAGTAATGGAAAAGTCTTAGGCCACTAAAATTGGGGGGGGGGGTTTAATTTATTTGTTTCTAATGCGGGAAGTCTATATTTAGCTGTAATGGTAGATCAGCTGTGACTTAGGTGTCTGGCTTCTATACAGCCCTATTCCTCCTCCGGATGACTCTGAAGAGTAGTCAGTGGCATCACTGCTGGCAGCAGCAAGACAGTCAGAACCAACAATCTATTAGCTAATAAATAATATATGTCATGCTGGCATAATGCAGCTCTGAGTATTTAGGAGTAGGCTGTGATAAGCAGCAATTGTAGTCTTTACAAGGAGCAATGTCAATCTACCAATTTACCTCTCGTAATACCATGGCAGGGGGACCGCGGTACACTGTGAAATTGTGAGAGGGCAGGCAAAGCTCGAGCCTAGAAGGAGGGGCTGAGCAGCTCTCCCATCACAGCACCCGCACGTGATACAGGAGAAGCCTCCATGCAGGTCAGTGCTTCTCCGTGGGAAGTCGCGCTTGCTATTTCCGGGTATCCTTCATCCTGCCATCGTATTCGGGTGTTAGCTTGTTGGGAAATAAACATCAGCCCTTTAGGTAAAACCATGTAACAAGGAAATGAATGCAAAGCTGTGCTGGTAATTAACTGAACAAAGCTCTCAAACATAATCTTCTTTGATGACACTGGAGATGAGCTTCTCCCCTTGACTGCCTAACAAGTTAAGAAATAGAAATCAATTATGGCAGTACAGTGCAAATACAGAAAAAATTTGCCTCAGAGCGTTAATCTCGAGGCAGTTCATAAAAGAGTTTTTCTGAGGACCTCATCAACAGTTAACTTTTAGAAAATTAGCTGTATTTTAAATATATAGAGATAAAAATGTCAACCAAACTCAAGAACTCAAAACAAGGCCATAATGCTTCCTTCTACAGAGTTTTCAATTGTGTCTGTTGCCCTCTTAAAGTGTGCGATTTTGGTTTACCTACAAGGTTGATGACCTCATCTCAGCTGGATGTACTCTCAGATGACTGAATAATCTTCGTATAATTTATGGCCATACGCTCAGCGTAAATCTGCATATATCAGAGAGATCCTGAGACACTTTGAGCAGAAATTGCTGGCAGGCTGCAGCAGCTAGAAGAATCCTGCTAATGTATTTAAACAGACTCAAAACAGTGAACTGGCCTAATTAGCCTTGAAATCACAAAGCTATGAATGACACTATTGTACGTGCTCATCCAGTGGTTGCTGAGATTAATAGCACACAGTGTTGATCTACCTTGACAGCAGTGCCATCTAGAAGGTCTTGCCTTCTAGAATATTTGCATCTCATACTTTCTTTGTTCTCATTATTGCTGACATAGAGCAAACTTCCTAACTGGGTAGGCCTTGTGCTTGAATTTATGTTCAAGACTAGCCTGGCTAGCGATAGTCACTTTAGTCCCTATTTAGGCATGTCATTAAAGTAGCATTAGCAGTGCTGGGTGTCTTCTACTACCCTTCAACTAGAGAAGGGAAGAGAATGTTTGGCTGCTTCAACATGTTTATAGATCACCTGATAGAAGCAGAAATGGCTTTTGTTCAGTAACCTTGTGGTTAAGGTACCCACCGAGAAAAATCAAGCTTTTAGGCCTTTCTTACATTAACATGATGCAAACAAGTATGTCTCCTCTTGTAATCCAAGATTTCCCCCAGCCAAAGGACTGCTCATACCTCTCAGCTGCAGACTCACGCCTGTTGTCTTTCGAGCGCAGGCTGCCTCATTCTTGCTTAGTATGAAGAGGGAGGGTGATCTCCATCCCTGTAGCCATCCTGGGGATTACTGGTAGCAGCAGTAGCCTACAAAGTGTAAACCACAGGTTTGAGTTACCAGGGATGAATGTGGTCCCTGGGTGAGTGTTTAATAACCAGGCAATTACACCAGTAGGTTGCTACCACCATCTCAAGGTGTATTTTGAAAAGAGTGGACCTCGTTCAGTTCTTTTGAAGGACTGTGTTTTATGTGCCTCTCGTAAGAGGAGGTTTCCACGCTTGGAATGTTGTGTGGGTGAGTTGTGTCGCTTTTGATCCTGCTTATGTGCTGGGCCTGGGTGCGAGCTCAGAGTATCTTCTTTCTGACCGTGAAGTATTGCATTGATCCTGCCTTAGAGGTTCCCACACCCTTCTTTGAACTTTGGTCTTGCGTGTTTAATATTAGAAACCCTGAACTAATGGCTCTGCTGAAGCATATTTTTTAAGAGGATGCTGTGGCTTTTAAAAATGCATTTTGGCTTGATAGAGGTAAATAAATTAATTTATAGTGGCAGTTTTATGAAAATTTTCCTTTTAGCCTGTCTTGATTTCAGAATTACAGCAACAGTAGCGTGGGGTTGTGCATGATAGTGAATCCTCACTTTTTTCTATTGTCAGGTCAATTTGAGGGTCGAAAATATCAATACTTCTGGTATCAGCTGCCTTTAGGCTTGACATTCTGCTTTCCATAGTTTACACTGTCTCCACTTGTAGGACTAAAAGTCAGTACGAGAATGAAGTGTGGCTTCTCTAAAGTGTTGAACCGGAGTTCCTAAGAACAGCTCTCCCTTACCCAATCCCCAAACCAGCTGTACTTTTGTGCAGTATGTGGAACCAAGTCACTTTAGATGAGGTCAGGAATCAAAGTTTTCTGCTTTCTGGGTGACTGCTTCTCTCAGATGGGCAAAAGAAGATGACAGGTTGTCACAGGCCCCGCACAACAATTTTTAGTAGTAGTTTGGGGTGTTTATTCAAGGCATGCCATAGCTTCAGACATCAAAATGTTGAAGGGATGGATTCTCCAGAATCAAGTCTAGACTGAAATTTGTCTTAATTTTTAATGATAAAAGCTTTTTAGGAGACTTGCTGATGCTGACCTTGGGGACATTTCCAGCTATGTACAAAGGCACTTGTCAGAATGGAATCACCCAAAAATCAAGGCCTGCGTTCATTCCTTCCAGCTTCAGTGCTTCTGTGAAGCACAAGAGATAGGAATGGAGGCTGTACTCCTGCTGGGTAGAGTCACTGGGTGAGACAAACATCTTTTGAGTAAATCTGCCCATCTCAAACTGAAATCTTTGGCCATGTCTCTTCCTGTCTGTTGTCTTGGTAGGTCTGGGCCTACCATTTTCCTTCATCGAGTCAGGGAACAGTCCAATTAGAAATGATTCAGAATGAAATTTTTGACAGAGGCAGCAATTAAAACCAAATGTTTTCTTTTGCAAAGTCACTGAAGAATACAACCATGCTTTCCTTAATTGTAGATCTAGGATGGTGGAGTTGCGTGTTTATCCTCTATTAGAAAATATAAACATTATACTAGGATTCTGGACAAAGTGCCACAGCTAGAGTTTTGGGTGCAGTTTCACCCAAAGAGGGATAGAATCTGACCCTTCTCAGTGTGCCTTGTTGCTTCAGACATCGTTCACTATGTATATAAGGTAAGATTATATATTGTGTAATATTTCCCTGCCTAGAAACCTAGAATCATCATTTAGTACGACACTGTGCAAGCTTTTCTTCAGGAGAACAAAAAGACATCTGTGAAGTTCTTCAGCGCTTTCAGCTAGCTGACAGCACTGTTACTGGTAGGGAGCAGTGGAAGATTGAAGGGTTATAGAAAATAACATGTTTAGAATAGCCCTAAAACTAATTGGTTTAGGACAACTGCTTACAATACCACCTCCTCAATGAACAAATGACATGTTGACAATCTCCATCATCTTAATGTACTGCAATGCAATTAGAAAAAAAAAATCAAGTAGTGGATGAATAAATTGCAATTTGAAGGTCTAATTTATTAATGTATTTACTATTATTACTGTATCCTGTATATGTAATATCTGTGCATTCTGAAAGAGTTGTATGGAAGCACCAGTCAAAACTGTAGATCCAGAGTGCTAGCCGGGACATAAATAAGTAGTCTGATTTAGCCCTGAAATGAAGATCTTGCATAAACACATTTCTATAATACCTGGTTGTTTGAAATTAAAAAAAATGATCTGCCATTTGGCCTTGTACTTCTCTGTGACAGCTCATCCCCTCTGAAATTTCCAGGGAAGGCTAAATATGCGTTGAAAGACAGTACCTTTGGCGAAAGCAATAACTCAGCCCTTAGCAACCAATTGTAAACATAAATAGTAAAGTGCAGATACCGCAGACAATTACATCCTAAACAAGAGATGCTTCAACCTGGGTTGCAACGGAAATGCAGCTGTATTTGTAACCTGAGCAGGAACGCAGCAGGATTGTTTTGCAAGGATCATATAGCTATGCTTGTCACAAGCACCAACAGCAGAGCATTGCTAATAAGGAAAGACAGAGACCCAGAGCTGGTCTGAAATAAAGGCTGATGGTGATCTCGATTCAGCGCTGGGACGGACTGCAAAGCCACATTCATCGCTCTCTTGAGACCTCAGTGCAGTCTGCAGGGGTGCTTCAAACCCAGCTCTCAGCTCGTAGAGGTGTGAGGTCCTCGTCGAAACGGCCACTGGAGTCCTAAATTCCATACAAGTCGTGAGGCAAAATTACACTGAATGGTGTGAAGAGTATTCGGCTTTTTTGGTGTAAAGTTGTCCACATCACCTGTAGTGGAGTCTAGGGCCCACCCACAAGGCTTTACCTGGAGTAAGAGCTCCAAGAATTGCAAGTGCTATTGGGGTAGTTAGAAAACTCAGATAAGCCAAAACTACCAAGCCTGTGTGACTGCGAGATTTCACAAACGTTTTATCAGTTATACTTTTCTGTATTCTGTCTCCTTACCTATTTCTGTCTGGCTTTTCTTATCCAAGACTCTTAGGGAATATATAAAGCCTCCGAGTCTGCTGCTGCTCGGTGAAGTTCAGCTCATCCATCTAAAAGACACTTATGTGCTCAAGATGGTGAGAACAGGGAGTTAGCAGACAGACTGATGTAGTTGATTTGAAAAGTTCATCTGTAAAAGGCCCCATCTTTTTTGAGTGTTTCCTGCAGATCTTTGAGACTTTGTGCAGCCAATGTTTAATTTTTCACGTACCAGAAATAAATGAGTTGTGAGATCTGATATGAAAGAGAAATAATCATTGTTTCAGACCAGTTAGCCAAAGTAATTCCACAAGAGCTGGTTTTGCATGGTTTATTCTCAAAGCAAGATCTTACTTTCCATAGACCATCCTGTCCGGAACTGTAAGCAGAGCTCTCCAAGGTTGCAGGTGTGATTTCGTCTTAGCTCATGGAAGGACCTGGCTCTCTTACAGTCCCCGCCACCGACCAGTGATGTCTCTGACCATGGTTGTGGTCTGATATGAGACAGCCATTGCTCGCAGGGAAGCTCTGTTGCAGGGGAGACAGGCTCTTATCTTTGCGCTTTCAGGATGTGTGGCTTCAAGTGGTTTCAGCCACTTGGCTCTGAGGACTTGTAGTGTGGACAATCAAAGCTCGGCTGCTTCTCCCCTGTCTGTGCGTGTGTTCCTGCATATGGATGTGAATCAGACATACACACGATGCTCAGGAATACTTTGACATGTTTCCTGACACTTCCTGCCTGCAGCTTGCCAATCCTTAACTGTATGAGGTGTGACTTCTGCAAAGGTGGGAAATGGAAATAACGAGCACCTCATTTGAGTGGGGTGTTTTTCCTCAGAATTTTAGTGATCATCTCAGCCATTTTCTTAAAAACTCAAATTAAGGGAAAACGCTATTAATGAAGATCCCACAGCTCACCATTGAGAAACTGCAGGTCTTCATATTTTGAAAGAAAGAGCAGCTGTTTGATAGGTGTGATGAGGTAGCAGAGATATTACAGCAAAGCAGAAATTGGAAAAAACAGAATCATGCAATCAAATAAGCTGTTATATAAAGCTCTAAAAATTTGTTTGCTCAGTAGAAATGTCTTCGTGTGTCACAACTAACTTACTCTATCTTTTCTTTACTAACTTGCTGTATTCCAGGTTTTAGGCTGTAAGAGTCAGACACTGAGGTGGAAACAAGCTTTCTAAGGCTTTTTAGAAAGTTAAAACTAGTTTTTCAAGGAAGTGTCACATATCTGCATTATATACAGACTGCAGATCTGGTTTATGTCACACCTTAATGAATAATTTTTGATAGCCAGACTACTCAAAGCAATGATTATCTCCCCAGAATTTTCTAGATTTCAGTGAGCCTTGTTGCCTGGAGTCTAAAGAAACATTGATCTTAGATTTTCCAGACCTGAAAAAAAAAACATTGAGTGGCATCACTCAAAATATTTTGTTGCATAATTTCAAAATGTCTCATTTAGATCTAGAGCTTTCTTAACCTTTAAAAAAAAATTAAACATTATCATTGCATTTAGAACCAGAAATCTAGATTTCATTTCAAAAATGTTGAAGACAGATTTTCAACAAATTCTGAAAACTTCTTCCATTTGTTTCCAAAGCAAGGAAATGAATTGATACAACCTTTCCTTGCAAACAACCTGTCAAGTTTTGACAAATGGCCGGCTTCTGACAAAAACAGATGAAGGTATTAGGATGGAAAAAGTTTGTCTCTTAAAAGTCAGAACAAAGCAAGTTTGGTCCCCTTTGCTGGAGGCCTTATGATACAGGCTTTTCTTATGTACCACATACTTTAGTCTCATAGTGCTTTGAGTGCACAGGGAAGGCATGAAGTTATGCTCCAACAGTGAAGCGTGCTTAAGTAGTGTAGCATCTCCACCTTCTTCGATACAAATTACACAGCAGAGATTGGGAGGGAAGTTTGTGACCAAGGCATGCAAAAGTAGCTTGGACGTGGATCTGTTTGGAGCGGGGTCTTGCGCATGCAGAGTACAGCTGGGCTGGTCCATGGAACGGGCCAGTGCTGCTCAGACCAGCTGGCTTGGTGACCTCTGGGCGTGCGGTTGAACTCACCTAGGCTCCAAAGCCAATGGCTGCAAACAAACCACTTCTTAGGAGCAGACCTTGAAGCATGCTGACTCTTCAGCCACCCCTGCAAATTATCTGTGAGAGTCTCAGTTGTGCCGTGCCAGGCAATGGTCTGGCAATGTGATGGCACAGGCAACTGGGTTCCTCTGCCTGAGGGTTTAATGTGCTCACGTAGGCATGCCCATCAAATGTGATAAAAATGCTAAGGACTCTGAAAAAAGCAACTATCTCAGTTTGAGCAGCCAGAGTTATTGGATACTTCAGTCACTGATGACCTTCATTTCTCCGTTATAAAGCAATGGTAATAATGGCCTCCTAGAGATGTTGAGAAGGGAAACTGTGGAATACCCTGGAAGTGCTCAGCGAGAGCTCCCTGGGGGAAATGCATCACTTTGCGTGTAGTGTTGGGTTTGCTGTAGGACATGCTAAATAACATCAGAGGCCAAATATTGAAGGAGAAAGAAGAAATGGCAAATAATCACCCATACACTTAAAGCAGAAGGTATTGGTATGGGGGGGATCACAACATTAAGAGCTGTATCCTTATGGTGTGGGGGAAGACACTTAACTTTCATTCTGGCTTTCCCTAGCTTTCTGAGCAGTAGTCTCTGCAAGTTTTGACTTTCATTTAATGCAAAGAATTTGCTTTGGTTTGGAAGAGTGGTGTTCAATATTGCAGGTATTTTCCCGTTAAGTCATTTTATTATTGCAAGGAAGGAAAATCACTTTTATCTGGAGGTGCTCTTATTACCTGTCTGTGGTTAGAATTTGTGTCTCTGCTGATTGCTAAGCTGTGCTGGTAAGCAGCAGGCAGTATTGGCTGCCTTCTGAGGGGTAGTCGCATTTCTCACTAGCCCGTGGTGGACAAAGTGCATGGTGGAGTTGCACACAGCCAAAAGGTTAAGGCAATAAACTAGGCTGAAAAATGTTTTAAGCCTTCTCAGGACAAAAATTACAGTGTCTGAAGAGTTAGTTGCAGTGACTAAAATCCAGAAAGGTTATTTAATGAATTGTAAAGGTAACCTCACTTGCATAATTTTGTTATAATGAAAGATCTGGTGATTTCGTGTGACATTTGTAATGGTGTGGATTATAAAGTTAAAAATGTTATGTAGTTAATGTAGAGGCTATTGATTACTTGTTTTCTTAAAGGCACAGTTAAATACAGACTCTGTAGTTCAGGCTTGGGCAAAAGCTGTGGGGGAAGAAATTTTAAAAAATTATCATCAGTAAAACAAAAGAAGGTGTGGAGAAAGGCACTTACGAAGCAAACCAAAAGCTTTTTTTTTTTTTGTTACGTAGTTCACTGCTTATATATATTTCAAAGAAAGATGCTCTGTAAAAAGGTAAAAAATATCATTCACATTTCAAGAGTCTTCATTTGGGAAAATACTTTTCATTTCTGATCTTTTCAGAGTGCTACTTGTTGTGAATCCTGGTTCATCCCTTGGTACGTATGTACATAAATAGTACCTTGGATCCAGCCTTTTTAACACTAAACTTCATGGTATTTCACTGCTGACTTCAGTATGACCACAGTTAACCAGGATTTCTAAAGCTTTTTAGAAAAGCCATGTTTCCTCAGGTAGGAAGATGCAACTAATAATTAGTCTGACAAATCAGAAAATGTTTATCAGCTTTAGACCAGTCTTGGTGACACTATAATTTTGCATTGTTTAACAAATCTGTGTGGTAACTACACTGCATAAAAGATAAAACAATGCATAGTCTTGCATATCTTTAGTTTTTTTACTCAGAAAAGCAAATGAGGGTACGGTTAGCCTAAGATTAGTCAGATCAACTGCTTGATTTCTGCTGTCTTTTACTAGGTATTACTAATATTAGGGTACACATATTCATTAAAAAAAAAT